>NW_027556098.1:206269129-206869129 GCF_003287225.1 Phascolarctos cinereus | reverse complement strand
TACAATAATTTTTAAATTATCTCTTTTGAATCTATTTTCTAGGTCAGTTGTTTTTTTCCAATGAGATATTTCACATTGTCTTCTATTTTTTTTCATTCTTTTGGTTTTGTTTTACAATGTCTTGATTTCTCATAGAATCATTAGCTACTATTTGTTCCATTCTAATTTTTAAGGAAGTATTTTCTTCAGTGAGCTTTTGAATCTCCTTTTCCATTTGGCCAGTTGTGCTTTCTAAGGCATTCTTCTCCTCATTGGCTTTTTGGACTTCTCTTGCCATTTGGGTTAGTCTATTTTTTAAGGTTGTATTTTCTTCAGTATTTTTGGGTCTCCTTTAGCAAGCTGTAGATTTGTTTTTAGTGATTTTCTTACATCACTCTCATTTCTCTTCCCAATATTTCCTCAACTTCTCTTACTTTCCCTTCAACATCCTTTTTGAGCTCTTCCATGGCCTGAGACCAATTCATATTTTTCTTAGAGGCTTTGGATGTAGGGGTTTTGACTTTATTGTATTTTTCTCATTGTATGTTTTGATCTTTTCTGTCACCAAAGTAGGATTCTACAGTTTGAGTTCCTACCCGCACCCCTGCTGTTTGCTCATGTTCCCAACCAATTACTTGACTTTTTAACTCTTTGTTAAAATAGGGCTGTGCTTCCAGTGTGGAGGGTGTACTGTTCCAAGTTTCAGAGGTTTTGTGCAGCTGTTTTCAGAGCTACCTCTAGGGACTTGCAAGTCTTCAGTTCCTCAAAGGTGGCATGATCAAAAGAGAGATGCCCACCCCTTTCCTGGCTTATCCTCTGGTCTATAAGCAACCACCAGCACTCTTTTCTGCCCTGCAACTGTGAGGAAGATTCTGTCTCCAGCACTGCCACAAGCTCCACCATGCCAGCACTCCTTCTCGCCCCAAGACCACCACCAAGGACTGTGACCTAGATCCAAGCATAGGCAAAGCTTGGCAGAGTCCTGCCTCAGTCCCAGCAAAGAGATCCCTGCAGTCCCCTTCTGATCAGCTGCTTGATATCCACACTGTCTGTGGGCTGGAAGATCTGGAAGCAGCTGCCTCCCCAGAGCTGTGCCAAGGCTGGGGCTGGACCAGGCTCCTCTCTCACCCAAATCCAGCAGAACTTTCCTACTGACCTTTCAAGTTGTCTTGGGTGTTTCTGGACTGAGAAGTCTGGAAACCACCATAGCTGCCAGTGATTCAGTCCCCTGAGGCCTGCTGCAGATTCGCTGGGGCCCTGTCTTTGCCTATGCTGCCCCCAATGAATTGAGTTCCTCTTCCAGCCCAGTGCAACTGACCTTTACTGTCAATGATCCAGGTTGTCTTGGGCTGGAAATTTGTTTCACTGTCTTTTTGTGGGTTCTGCTGCTCTAGAATTTGTTTAGAGTCACTTTCACAGGTATTTTGAGGAGTTTGGGGGAGCTCAAGCAAGTCACTGCTTTTACTCTGCCATTTTGGCTCTGCCCCCCTCCCCCCAGTTTTCACTTCTATAAAATAAAGGAGGTTAGACTGTCTCTAAAATCGCTACCAATTCTAAATCTATGAAATAATATGATAAAAAGGCATTAAGTGAATTGAAGGCATCATCATTATCATATCATTACTATTACATATTAGATGATTTTTCCAACTGTGCAGTTTTCAGCCTCTTATATAACTAGGTCCCTTGCTCTTCTATTTGTGATATTGATATATCACTAGAAAGGTGGACAGCATTTGAAAATAATTAAAAATAAGCATACTCTCTTTGAGAATAATACTCCTTTCTGAATCTGGAATCTTTGCTTTTTATATGCAGACTTGAAAGTGAAAGCAATCACTTAACCCCTTAACCTATTGTCTTTAATGCACACATATTGAATTGTCTTTTAAGTCAATGCAAATTGAGTATTCAGCTGTAATTAGCCTGATATTTCACATTTGTCCTTTCTGTTCTTAACTTGCTTTCTCAGAGAATTGTAAAGAGCTGCTGTGCTTATTTTTTCAATATTTCATTTATAATTAATGCAATTAAAATTCAGTCTAAGGTTAGCAGGGATTAAAATAACAACTTGAATGTGCTCAGTGGCCTATCCTCTGTACTCAGAAGCTGCTTTAGTTCTAAGTGAACTCTTCTGGCTATGAAGTCAGCCTTGGGCAGGCCCTTTCTGATCTTCTCTGGACTAAATCTGGCTCTGAGCAACACTCCAAAGGGAGAACCTGGGGCAAGGCAGGGGGAGGGAGGGGGATGGAGGTCATTTGTAGATCACAATGGAAAGCAATGTGGTAGGGTGCAAAGAAGATCAAATTTGGAATCAATGGGCTAGAGTTCAAATCCTGGCTCTGTGTGACCTTGGCCAAGTCATTGATTTGCTCATGGCTTCACTTTTCTCATCTGTAAAATGCACAATTCTAAGGTGCCTTCCAACATTAAATTTATTGCCAGGAGTGCCTGCGTCCCCGGCTGTGGTCTGATGCCGGCAGAGTGTGAAGAGAGAAAGAATCATGGGCCAGGTGAGAGCAGTGAAGAACAAACTCTGTTTATTGATCTGAGGGCTCAGGCTTATATAGTACTGGATCAAGCAATAGTAACATTGTTATTCATGAAAAGTACAAATCTAATTAGGTGATTTCCTTACTTCCTTGTACCTTGTCTGTTACATTCTTTCCCACATCCTGTCCTGTACCCCATCCATTTCCTCCCTTCCTGCTTCCTGTTCTCAAGAGACGGAACAGGGGGGTGGTGAGCCAACATCCTGAGTTTCACAGCTGTCAGGCTTAGTACAATCTACAGGTAAGACCCGGGCTGGCCTAAGCCCTCCAACTCCCCAAAACCAGCCCTCTACAATTTATGACTATGAATTCATGGAATCATGGAGCTAGAAGGTACCCTATGAATCATTTTGTCAAATCTCCTTATTTTCTAAATAAGAGAACTGAAATCCAGAATGGTAAAAGCAGGAATTGCACCCTGGTTTTCTGGAGCTCAGCTCAATGACCTTGACAGTTCTAAGAATACTGAGAAAGATAAGGCAGCTAAAGGGTGTTTGAACAAGGACTTCTCAGTGCCATTTTAGGACTGCCCCAGATTAAGAACAAAATGATCCCAGGCACTCAGCCAAATGCACTAGGACTCTCTTTACCACAAATATGACTCTGTGTGAAAGCCAGTGGCTTGGTTTCTGGTGATAGGGGTGAGAGGGAGTTAGAATTGAGGGACCATAAAACCGACCTTTTGTCTCATGATGCATCACAGCAGATACACTTTGGTATAGTAGATTCAAGAAATAGACTTTCATATGAAGCACAGAATAATTTCTAACAAAACACAGTATGATTTGAAAGGAAATGAAAGGGTGAGTTTGTTTACATATCAGTTTTAGAATTTGGAGGGGCAACCTCCCACAACCCTTACATAAACCTACCATATATCTTTTCTGTATTCAGTCATCCACCTGGAACAGTTGTGATGTACAATATTAAAGAGAGAAGAAAAAAAATCCTCCACTTCCACTAGCTATGAGATATCATCACGTGTTCTGTGGGTAATATCAATTTATGGGGTTTTGGTTTCTGGTCCCACATGGACCTCTCATAAAACTCCTTTGTGAGGTGTTCACCAGTTGCTTGTAGAATATTTTTCTTGCCACTGGCTTGAAAGCATCTAGCTTGAGTTTTCCCATGCCGAGTAACTGACTCTGAAGGTGTCAGGAATAAAATGACTCCATTTTATCATCTTTCCCAGAGGCAAGGAGCTTCAAATTCCAGAATAAATTGAATGTAGAGATATACTTTCTCACTGGCTAAGGATCAGCAAGGCTTCTGCTTCAGCTTGCTGACTTCAGTTTAAAACCTCTCAGCCAATTTGGCAGGTGCATGTGGTCTGGAAAATGGAAGAAGACTTTATTACTTAGCATGAGTTATAGAGCCTCTGACAAAGATGATAAAATATGAGTAAAACTTTATTTGCAAATTATAGTTACTTGGGGCTGTTTCTTCATTAGTGATAACTCTGAATCTACTTCCATTTTTCTAGTGTGGTTGCCTATTTGGTAGCTGTAAAATCTCTTTTACCACAGGGCAGCAAGATGCATGGTGCAAGGAATATTGGAGTTGGAGGCATGAGGCATGAGACAGGAGTCCATGTCCTAGGTCTGACATTTTCTATCTTCGTGACATTGAGAAAGTCATTGCAGCATTCTTGGCCTCAGTTTAATCATCTGTAAAATGTGGGGGTTGGACTAGATCATCTTTAAGTTATGATCCATATGTCCCTATATCCCTTACCAAAATGTCATATATAGAATATAGGTACCTCCCACTTGAGACTGGTAAATGACTCTAGAAATCATGAATTAAGCAGTATTAGAAGGAGATGGGGTTGTTTTAAAGGGAAAATGCTAAAAATCAGTACATATTCAATGCTTATTGTGCCACATGACTTTTTTGAATCACCTTAAAATAAGGCTTCATAGTATAATGGAAGTTTGGGCTGTGATTTATAAATAATGTTATTACAAAGTGATGTTGATTGTCATCATTTTACAGCAATTGAAAATGGCATCAGCAATAGCATCAACTCACTGATCCAGGTCAGAGAGTTAGAATACAACTTGCTCCCCATTGCTATTTCCAAGCCCACCTTGTACCTTTGTCACTCAGCAATATCTCCTCCTTTGAAGTTCACTGAACCCATATCTATCACCCAATCAAAACTCTAGTAACTAATGTCTACAAACCTTCAGTGCACTCCTTTTCTTTCCTCATTGAATTCAGTGGCTAGGCGCAGGTAGGTGGCAGTGGATAGAGCACCAACCCTGCATTCAGGACGACCTAAGTTCAAATCCGGCCTCAGACACATAACACTTACTAGCTATGTGACTCTGGGCAAGTCACTTAAACCCATTGCCTACCCTCTCCAAAAAAAGGAAATAATCAGTGGCTAGCTTACAGTCATCTTCTCCTCCCCATTTCCCCCTCATGCAACAGACTTGTTTCTGCTCCCTCAAACAGTCTAACTTCTCAGTTCCTCAATTTACTCATTCCCCATGACATGCTCCTCTATGCCACCTCAACTACACAGAAATGGTAATGTCCTCCATCTCATCATCACTCACAGATTTACCACTTCCACTTTCATAAATTCCAAAATTTCTTTATTGATCACAATCCTTTGTTATTCCAACTCTCCCTCCTGCCTTACAACCTCAAACCTTATTCTTTTTTCTCATTATGAGCTCCAGTCCCTCAAACTTTTAGTTCTTTCATCAACCCCATGCTTGCTATACTCTCTTCTCTTCTCCGTCTTGAACCACTGATGAATTAGTTCAACTCTACATTGTCTTCTTGTCTTGAGTCACTTGTTTTCTTATCCTATTGCCCATCTTGGTCTGCCATGCCTCAGCTCTGGACCATATATTGTCTTTGTTCCTACTCATATACTGCTTAATGAAGCTGGAACAAATTTTGAAACTATGTTGACTGGATACACTAGAGTTTATGTTACATGATCTCAACTGCATCCCTATTGATGCAATTATTTACATCTTCCTAACTGACTCACTGTCCACTCACCACTGCAGCATTTCCCAATTTTTTTTTATCTCTCTTCAAACATCTTAGTACTCCTCTCCTGCTGAGAGCTGAGAACTTGACTTCATATTTCAGTGAAAAAATGAGATCATTCACCAAGAGCTCCCTTCTCTCCTCTCCTCTCCTCTCCTCTTTGTATCACATCACTCACATGCCTTCTGCCACTATCTCTGCCTTCAACTCTGTCTTAAATGAATAGGCAGCCCTTCTAGCCAAGGAAGAACCCTTAACATTCATAAGTGATCATATTCCATTCTTTCTTCTCCAATAGATTGCTTCCTCTATCATCCCTACTTTCTCACTTATCTTCAATTTATCCCCATCAACGGGCTGCTTCCTTATGCCAAAAAATATGTCGACATCTCCCCAAACCTCAAAAAACCCTCACTTCACATGTCCATCCCTACTACCTATTGTCTCATATCTCTACTACCTTATACAATAAATGTCACCGTTTCCTTTGTTCTCACACTCTTCTTAACTTTATAAGTCTGACTTCCAACCTCATCATTCAACCTAAACTTCCCTCTGAAAAGTAACCAACTATCTTTTAATTGACAAAATAATGACCTTTTCTGGATCTTCATTCTTCTGTAATTCTCTGAAGCCTATGACACTTGCAATCATCCTCTTTTCCTTGACTCTCTACTCTTTGCAGTTTTTTTACTCTATTCTATCCTAATTCTCCTACCTATCTGATGACCACTTTGCTGGATCTTCATCCACATCATGGCTGTTAACTGTAGGTTCTGTCCTTGGTCCTCTTCTCCTCCTATGTTATTTCACTTGGTAATCTCAATAGTTGGCATAGATTCAACTATCATCTTTGTACTGATGATTCCCAAATACAGTCTTAACCTCTCTCCTGACCTCTAGTCTCATATCTCCTACTGCCTATTGGACATCTCAAATTGGATGTCTTTTAGACATCTTGAACTCAACATGTTCAAAATCCTTCCCAGGAAGGCAGGCCAAGATGGTGGACTAAAGTCAGGGACTTGCCTGAGCTCTTCCCCAAACCCCTGAAATACCTTTAAATAATTACTGTAAGCAAATGCCAGAGCAGCAGAACCCACAAAAAGACAGGGTGAAACAATTTTCCAGCCCAAGACAACTTAGAGTGTCATCAGGAAAGGTCTGTGGCACCAGACTGAGAGGGGAGCATAGTCTAACACAGGCTTTGCCAGTGCAGACTGGGCCCTAGCAAACTAGGATCAGGCTTTGGGGCAACTGAATCAATGACAGCATTCATGATTTCCAGACTTCTCAGCCCAGAGACAGTAAGGGGAATGAACAATGGGTCAGAAGGAAATTTATAGGGCTTCCAATGTTGGCACCAGTGGCAGGACTCTGTTGCATTGCCTATACTTGGATCTCAGCCACAGTCCTGGATCATACTCCCAATGCTAGAAGGAGCATTATCAAAGCAGAGTTTGCAGCCAGAGGGGAGCCAGGATCCTAGTCACAGACACAGGATTGAAAAGAGTACTTGTGGTAGCTCACAAACCATTGCATAGTACAGGAGATTAGTAAATATATATCTCCCTAGATCACACCAACTTGAAAGAACCAAAAACTTACAGGTCCCCAGAATTACCTCTGAAAACAGCTGCACAAAAAAACTTGAAGCTTGGGACAGTGCCCCCTCCACTCAGGAAGCAGAGCCTCACTTTAGCATAGGGTTAAAAGTCAAGAAAAAGGCTGGAAATGAGCAAACAACAGAAAAAAAATTCTGACCATAGAAAGTTACTATGGTGACAAGGAAGATCAAGACACACACTCAGAATAAGACAACAAAGTCAAAATTCCTGCATCTAAAGCCTTCAAGAAAAATATGAATTGGTCTCAGGCCATGGAAGAGCTCAAAAAGGATTTTGAAAATGAAGTTAGAAAGCTAGAGGAAAAATTGGGAAGAGAAATAAAAGTGATGCAAGAAAATCATGAAAAAAGAGTCAACAGCTTGGAAAAGGAGGCACAAAACAATAGCAAAGAAAATGGCACTTTAAAAAACATAATAGATGAAATGGTAAAAAAGCGGCATGAAAATTCAATGAAGAGAAGACTGCCTTGAAAAGCAGAATTGGACAAATGAAAAAAATACATATACAAAAATTCACTGAAGAGAAAAACTTCTTAAAAAGTAGAATTTGCCAAATGGAAAAGGTAGTACAAAAGCTTACTGAAAAAAAAAACACCCAATTCATTAAAAGTTAGAATGGAGCAAATGGAACCTAATAACTTTATGTGACATCAAGAAACACTCAAACAAAATCAAAAGACTGAAAAAAATAGAAGAAAATGTAACATATCTCATCAGGAAAAAAACAACTAACCTGTAAAATAGATCTTGGAGAAATAATTTAATAATTATTGGAGTACCTGAAAATCATGGTTTAAAAAAAAAAGCCTAAACATCATCTTTTAAGAAATTATCAGTGATAATTTGCCCTAATATTCTAGAACCAGAGGATAAAATGGAAATAGAAAGAACCCACCAATCACCTCCTGAAAGAGATCCCAAAATGAAAACTCCTTGGAGTATTATAGACAAATTCCAGACCTCTCAGACAAAGGAAAAACACTGCAAGCAGCCAAAAAGAAACAATTCAAATATTGTGAAGCCACAGTTAGGATAACACAAGATTTACCAGCTTCTACATTAAAAGTTTGGAAGTCTTAGAATATGATATTCTGGGAAGCAAAGGAGCTAGAATTACAACCAAGAATTATCTACCCAGCAAAACTGAGTATAATACTTCATGGGGAGAAACTGATATTCAATGAAATAGAGGACTTACAAGAATTTCTGGTGAAACAAAACACAGAGCTAAATAGAAAATTTGACTTTCAAATACAAGATGGGAAAGAAGCATAAAAAGGTAAACAGGAAAGAGAAATCATAAAGGATTTGATAAGGTTAAACTTTTTATATTCCTAGGTGGGAATGTGATATTTATAACTCCTAAAGACTTTCTTATTATTAGGGCTGTTAGGAGTATACATAGCTAGTAAGCAGAAATGAGTTGAATGTGGTAGCATGATTATCTAAAAAAAATAAAACTAAGGGATGAGAAAAAATAATGCACTGAGAGAAGTTGAAAAGGAGAGGTAGAATGGGATAAATTATCTGACATAAAAGAGGCCTACAAGAGATTTTACAGTGGAGGGGAAAAGGAGGAAGTGGGGAGGAGAGCACATGAACCTTACTCTCATCAGAATTAGTTCAAAAAGAGAATAATATATACACTTATTTGGGTGTAGAAATTTATCTTACCATGCAGAAAAGTAGGAAGGGAAAGGGATAAGAGAAAGGGGTAACTGATAGAAGGGAGGGCAGTATGGGGGAGGTAAAAGTCAGAAGCAAAACACTTTTGAGAATGGACAGGGTAAAAGGAGAGAGAGTAGGATAAATGGGGGAAATAGTATGGAGGGAAATACATAGTTGGTAATCATTACTGTGAAGAACAATTTACAGTGAGCTTCTCTGATACAGATTTCATTTCTCAAACATATAGAAAACTAAGTCAAATTTATAGAAATAAGAGCCGTTCCCTAATTGACAAATGGTCAAAGGATATGAACAGGCAGTTTTTAGACAAAGTAATCAAAGCTATCCATAGTCACATAAAAATGCTCTAAATCACTATCGATGAGAGAAATGCTAATTAAAATAACTCTGAGCTACTACCTCATACCTGTCAGATTGGCTAATATGACAGAAAAGGAAAATGACAAATGTTGGAGGGTATGTGAGAAAATTGAAACACTAATGTACTATTGGTAAAGTTGTGAATGGCTTCAACCATTCTGGAGAAAAATTTGGAACTGCTCCCAAAGGGCTATAAAACCATTCATACCCTTTGACTAAGCAATACCACTAGTAGGTCAAAAGAGATTTTAACCAAAGACATTAAAAAAAGGAAAAGGACCTATGTGTACAAAAATATTTATAGCAGCCCTTTTAGTTGTGTCAAAGAATTGGAAATTGAGGGGTTGTACATCAATTGGGGAATGGCTAAACAAGTTGTTGTATATGATTGTGATGAAATACTATTGTACTTTAAGAAATGATGAGCAGGATGCTCTCAGGAAAACATGAAAAGACTTCCATGAATTGATGCAAAGTGAAATGAGCATAACCAGGAGAATATTGTACACAGTAACAGAAATGTTGTATGATGATCTACTATGTATAACTTAGCTATTCTGAGCAATATAATGATCCAAGACAATTCTCTAAGACTTATAATGAAAGGTGCTGTCCATCTCTAGAGAATGAACTGGTACAGCTTAAATGAAGGTCAAAGATACGTTCTCTTCACTCTATTTTTCGGACTGCGTTTTCTTTCGCAGAATGATTTACATGGAAATGTATTTTGCATGACTACACATGTATAATCTCTGTCAAATTGATTGCCTTCTCAATGGGGGAGAGGGAGGAAGGAGAAAATTTGGAACTCAAAATATGAAAAAATGTTAAAAGTATTTTTACATGTAATTGGGAAAAATAAAATATTAAAATAAAAAACCTTCCCTCTTCATATCATTTTTAATTATTGTCTAGGGCAATATCATCCTCCTAGTTACCCAGGCTCCCAACCTAGTTAGCTTTGACCTTTCACTGTCATTCCCCCAATACTCAATCTTTTGACAAGTCCTATCAATTTTACCTTTACATTATCCTTCTTATATACCCCCTTGTTTCCTCTGACTCTGCTACCACCCTAATACGGGCAGTCATTACCTCAAATCTGGACTATTAGAATAGTCTGTTTCTTGGTCTCTCTGACTCAAGTCTCTCATCCATTCACCTTCCTCTCAATTGTTAAAATGATCTTCCTAAAGTTCAGTCTGATCATTTCAACCCCCCTTTATTCAATAAATTCCAGTGGTTCCCTATCAATTCCAGTATCAAATATAAAATCCCCTGTTTAGCATACAAAACTCTTCATAAGTTAGCCCCATCCTACCTTTTTAGTTTTCTTTTTTTAATTAATTATTTTTAGTTTTCAACATTCACTTCCATAAGTTTTTGAGTTTTAAATTTTCTCCCCTCCCTCCCCAACTCCTTCACCAAGACGGCATGCAATCTGACATAAGCTCTACATTTACATTTCTAGTAAACATCTTTTCACATTAATAATGTTTTAAAGAAGAATTAGAACCAATAGGAGGAGCCATAATAAAGAAGAAACAAAGCAAAACAGAAGGAAAAAAAAGAAGAGCAAATATTATGCTCTGATCTGTGTTCAGATTCCGTAATTCTTTCTCTGGGTGTGGATAGCATTTTCCATCATAAGACTTTTGGAGATGTCTTAGATACTTGCATTGCTGAAAAGAGCTAAGTCTATCAAAATTACTCACTGCACAGTGTGGCTGTTACTACATACATCATTCTCCTAGTTCTGCTCACTTCACTCAGTATCAGTCCATACAAGTTTTTCAAGGTTTTTCAGAAGTTTGCTTGCTCATCATTTCTTATAGCGTAATAATTTTCCATTACATTCATATACCACAACTGTTCACTGCCATTCCCCAATTGATGGGCATCCCTTCAATTTCCAATTCTTTGCCGCCACAGAAAGAGCTGCTATAAATATTTTTTTTACTTGTGAGTCCTTTTTCTATTTTTATGATCTCTTTGGGATACAGCCCTAGAAGTAGTATTGCTGGGTCAAATGGTATGTATATTTTCTTTTTACTTTTCTTACACTTCATTTCCTATCCCTACCCCACCCCTACATATTCTGCAATCCATTAACAGTGACCTCCTTGCTGTTTCTTGAACATGACACTCCATATCTCAATTCCGGGCATTTTTACTGGCTGTCCCCCATGAGTGGAATTACAGTCGATTCTCATCATTTACAGTAATTATGTTCTACAAAATCACAGTGAACACTAAATTAGTGAATACCGAACCATTCCTCCTAGGAGAAATAGAGGGTTAGGTTCACTGCAAGTCTCTGATCAAATATTTACTTTAGCACTTTCCAGAGTGGACCACTTACAGATCTTCAAATTTCCTCTTCCTTGCTATGGATGTAGCGTATTGCTGAATCATTAACACTGAACTCATAGCCAAAAACACTATGACTCATGTCTGAATGAAGCTTATCTAACACACACATTTTCTCCATAAGGCTCATCACTGCCTTCTCTCAAGCTTAGAAACACTAGACAGCACTTCAGCTGGGGGACTTTTTAACAGTGAAATCACCAACAAAAAGAACAAAAATGTGGCACTAAGTAGACTGTAAAAAGGACACTTATTTACAGTATGAGAGCTGAAACAAGATCATTGCCTTGTTCAGCATCAGCTGGGAACATGCACATTGGGCAACTCAAATATTTTGCCTCTCTTCCCCCGGCTATGAATGACAACAAAAGCATTGTGAGTGTTAAATTTGGGGTTACAAATAAATTTTAGCAAGTAGGAGAATTCTCAAACATGAAATCCACAAAATAAATGAGGATTGACTATCTCTTCTCTTCCTCATCTGTAGTTACTGGCTTCTCTAGCTTCCTTCAAGTTCCAGATACAATACTGCCTTTTTTCGTAAAGGCTTTCCTGATACCCCTTAATGCTAATGCTTTTCCTCTGTCCACCTCATCACTTCCCACCCTCATGCTCTCCTGGATGTGATGATCTTTGGAAACATATCCACCAAAATGAAATTAATCCTAAGACTGACACAATCCTCAGGACCCACTGCCCTTGGAGCCCCTCCCTCCGATTGGAGAGAGTGGAGGGTGCCCAGATCCTCTGTTTAAGGATGATGTCCAGGATACCCATCTCATCATTTCCCCCTGAGCTTCATCATGACTCTACAGGTATCTTCCTTTGCCAAACACACATTTTTTCAGCTTCTTTTTATGTGTTTCTTCCCCTATTAGAGCATGAGCTCCTTGTGGGTAGAGACTATCTTTTGACTTTCTTTATGTCTACACTTAGTACAGTGCCTGGCATGTAGTAAGCATTTAATAAATGTTTAATGGCTGACAGACTCTACTCTTCTCTCTCTCTCTCTCTCTCTCTCTCTCTCTCTCTCTCTCTCCCTCTCTGTCTTTCTCTCTCTCCTCACATACATACACAATGCACACACAAGAACACACACACACACACACACACACACACACACATATCATCTAGAGATCCAGAGTTGTTTGTGTGTTGTTTCCCTCATTAGAGAGTACTGTGAGCGCTCTAAGATTAAGGATTGTCTTTTGCTTCTTTGTATCCTCAGTGATCAGCACAGTGCTTATGGCAAAGTAAGTGCTTAATAAATGTTTATTGACTCACCAATTGCCAATTTTACATGGGGTATCCATCTTTATTGAAATTTTTTCTAAGAAATTTGAGAGATTATTATATATATGTATAATATATCATATATATCATATATATATCATATAATGTATATATATATGCATATATATATATACACATATATATATATACATATATAAATTTGCTTAGGCTCTAAGTGAGTGTTATCCCATTTTTGGATTGAAAACAAAGACAGGTGGTCTTATGCATCACGCATTTAAGGCCAATTGTTTTATGAATATATAAATTGTGAATGGAATGCCAGTCAAATACATCAGGCATTTACTATGCAACCTTTAACCTCTCTGACCCTCAGTTTCCCTTTCTCTCTAAAATGAGAATAACAACAACTTAATGTTTACTTCATTGGGATGTTATAGGGATCAAATGACATACAGTATATCAGTCAATCAATCAATCGATAAGCAAGTATTTATCTGCCTCTCTGACAAAAATATCAGCTTCTATCATGGGTTATCACAGATTGATTCTTTTGGATTTTAAAGAGTCACTACGAAATTGCAAATATTCTTTAGGGGTATTAAAGCTTATGGGTTAATGCCTTTGGTTGACAACCCTATGAAAACGAGATATAAAGTGGGTGCTTAGTGTTAGTGGGGAGACAAAGAAAGGGAATTAGTGACAGGAGCAATAAATATGCTAATGAGAAAACTAGACATGCCAATGATAGATTTCAATTGTTACATAATTTTGCTTAGGACTGTGATAAACTTGTCATAATAAGAACATAGATTTATAGCTGGAAGGGTGCTTAGAGGTCATGTAGTCCAACCCTCTTAAGGAGCTGAACACCAGAGTTGAAGTGACTTGAGCAAGGTCACACACATAGTAACTTTAAGTCAGTATTCAAATCACCATTTCCACTATATACCAGTTTATGTAGCACTTCGTATTTACACTGTATATGATTTTTTATATGTACTTTTCTCCCTCATTAGTATGTAAGTTCATCAAGAGTAAGGATTGTTTCATTCTTTGTATTTATGTTTATTTTTGTATGCATATTTATGTCCTCAGTACCAAGTACAGAGCCTGGAATACAGTAGGCATTTAACAAATACTTTTTTATTGATCAACTGATTGATTGATACACTGTATGTCATTTGATTCCCATAACATCCCAATGAGATAAGCACTAACTTGTTATTATCCTCATTTCAGAGAGAAAGGGAAACTGAGATTCAGAGAGGTTAAGGTCACATAGTGTCAAATGTAGGATTGTGGTACTGGTAAATTTTAATAACTGGCTCTCCATGAAAAAAAATGTTCACACAGCCCACTTTAAAATTTAATCTGCGTTATTCACACTGTCTGCATCTCTTTAAGTCTAGATAATCAACAAAACAATAAATCAAGCCTGAATTTAGAGTGTTTGTTGATTTCGGAGACATAAATGCTGACACTAAAAATTTAACAATTTTCTCTCATAAGTCTGTGTGGGCTGGCTAGAGTACAGCCTTGGATTTGTCCCCAGGTTTCTCAGGACTTCAGGTCCAAAGTCCTTTCTGCTATACCATGTTGTATCAGATCTAGAACTCAGAACCCAAGTGATTTCCTGAAGTTGTTATATGGAAATAATGGGAAAGGAAGTTGCAAATTAATGCTAAATGACTGTGACTTAGATCTCCTGACATAATTGCCCTTCCATAGTGGCCTGTTGTCTTCCAATCTGTATTCATAAAGAAAAGGTTTATCCATGTGTCTTACTACTCCAAAAATCTTCATCATGGAGATTGAAAAATGAAGTAGCCCTACATCGACAGGTGCAAGGTATCCCAGGAGACAAGTATGTAGTGTCAGGGTCAGCAACTAAACAATAGATAAAACTGAAAAGACAAATGAACATCAGAAACACATGCTACTTCCCACATTTCATATTCAGCCAGGATTAATGAGTTCATGTTCTCTATGGTGCTAATTATTGATAGTGGCCATGGTGAAGGGTGGTGGAAAGAACAGTGTTTTTTCAAGGCTCCCTGCACTGATGTAAGGTAAGAGAGATTCACACACACACACACACACACACACACACACACACACACACACACTTTCATGCATGCACCCTCCCCCCACTCTACTCCCTCTGCCGACTGAAAGATCTGCTGATTAAGCCTGATGGAAGCTCAGACAACTGCCACTGTGACTTCAAAGACTCCCAAGCAGCAAATGGTTGCAGCTCAATCCTCTTTTGTTCAGCAGGGCCTGGAACCTGTCATTCATGAGTCAGCCTACAGCTGCTGTCCTTGCTTTGGCTTTCCATCAGACTCCAGAATCAGGAAACTGATATCTCTGTGTCCCGTGCCATTTTAGTGAGGGTTTCTTAGTGGCTTATCAGGCCCTGTCCTGGATGTAGCCCCCCAGCACATTGATTTCTGCTCCCTGAATCATGTTTTACAAGTGGTTCAGTTAGCTGGTATTGAATGCCTCTGCATCTAGTGATGTAGCAACCAGCTACTTAAAGCAGGTAAAGAGAAACAGTTATGGGCAATACTCTTTTTTGGACTTCATAGAATTACACAAATTAGGAGGGACTTTAGAGTCCAGGAGTTCTTAACTCCGAGTCCATGGACCACTTGAGTAGATAGTCAATATATTTCAAGGAGGAGGGAGGGAGTCCATGAACTTGAATTGGATATATACATGCATATATGTATGTATATATGTATGTATGTATGTATGTATGTATGTATGTGCATAAACTTCTAATTGAAATTTAGCATTTCCTAATGTTATTAATGTTTAAAAAATAACATTCTGAGAAGAGGTCCACAGGCTTCATGAGATGGCCACACGTTGCAAAAAAGGGTTAAAGAACCGTTGATAATCTATTCCCAAAGATAATACTCTATGTGGTCATCCACTTACAACCTTGAAGGCCAATCCATTTCACTTCTGGGCAACTCTAATTGTTAGGAATTTCTTCATCCTCTCAAGATACAATCTGATTGTTTGCATCTTTTACTGCCTATGCCTAATTCTGCTATTGAACAAATAAAATCCTTCTTTCATAAGATAACTGTTCACATTCAATGTTTCATGACAGTCCCCTCTAAGCCTTTCTTCTTGGAATCATTATACCTGGTTCTGTCAATTGACCCACTGGCATGGTTTTAATTTCCCTTCACCACGCTGTTTACACTCCTCTGGACGTGCTCTAGCCTGTAAATGTCCTTCCTCCCAGAACTGAGCCCAGCACTCCAGAAAGGCATCTGAATAGGACAGAATATAACAAGGTTGCCACTTTTCCTTTTCTGAATACTAAGCTTCTATCTAAAATCATGGCACAGTTTTTTGCTACTCTATCATACTGTTGACTCATGTTGAGCTTGCAGTCTTCTAAAGGTTTTGAGTTTTTTATGCATAAAGATATATGAATAAACAGCCACTTTTCTGTACTTGCGCACATGTTTTTTGTTAAGCCAGCCATAAAACTCTATATTTATCCATATGAACCTTCATTCTTGTAAACACAGTCCAATATTTTAGCTTATTGAAATATTGTTGGATTTTAACTCTGTCAGCCCACATATTAGATGCTCCCTGTTAGCTTTGGAGGCAGCATGATGTAGTGAGAAATGTGCTAGGTATTAGAAACAAAGATCCTGGGTTTAAATCAAAGGTCTCCCACTTCCAATCTGTATAATCTTAGGCAAGTCACAATCTTTCTGAGCTTTGGCTTCCTTATCTATAAAATAGGTGGCTACATTACATAATTTCTAATAATCAAATCTGATTGTTAAGTGAAACCCTACCAATTTGTCTATCTTGACTCTAAAATGCTATTTTCTCCCTCTTCTTGGACTTGGAAAAATAAAAGATGTCTTCACCCACAGGCAGAATTCTGTCCTAACTTGAGTGTTTTCCACCAATGGAAAGGATAAAGGATATTGTTTTTCATTCACCGTTAGTTATTATTCCTATGATACTAAGTTTTAAAATACTGGTGTTAACATTGTGTTAATTGAGAGGACTCACCTTAAGGATACTTCCCGTAATACGTATGTATTAACTACTCATAGATAAACAGCCCTTTCTTCTCTCATGGTATGTGTTGTCTGTGGAAACAATTCAAGATAGGACTGTATTATTCTTTACACCAGTGGGAGATATACGTTCTATTGCAGGACTCCACTGTTCTACATGGGGGACAGTCTTCAGTTTATGGATTTGGTGAATAGACATCAGTGGGTCAGCAATCTGGGAGCTTTGATTCCTAGACCCTTGTCCAAGGTGTCACAATTTGAAATTCTTCCCCTTGCTGAAAATAATAGGGAATAAGACAGAAAAAGCCAGACATATGTGATAGTATAGAACTCTGCAGTACCTGCAAAGGCCCAAAGAAGGCAAGTAGACTTAATGCCAGAAGCTATCAGCAGATAACCTGAAGTGGAAGTCCATAGGTGCCAGCCAATGAACATTGGGTCAGAATGACTGTTCACTTACATGAGAATGAAGTCAAATGAAAATTCCAGGACAGATTGCATATGGAGTTTTTAATATTCTAAAGCAAAATTTGAGAAGCAGTGTGGCTTAATAGTTAAAGAATTGTCCTGGGAGTCAGAAAGACATAGGTTTAACCCTGGCTTGTGACAAATGCTAACTCTATGACCTTCAACATATCAGTGCTTCAGGCAACTCTAAGACTATAAATTACCAATGAGTTGCTGATGGTTATCTGTGGAGAGCATTTCCCATACTATTGAAATTGTAGGTCTGAACCAGAGGTGGAGGGGGGCAGGAAGAGAAAAAAAGTTGAGGTGACAATCTCTAATTAACAGACCTGAATTCAAAAATTGTCATTTTCATATTACATGCATTGCTCAAGTCTCTTTGTTTTGGCTTGAAACCTTTTGGGAATATTAATGAATCTAATAACCAAAGAAATAGATAAATGAAAACCTGTGACCTTGAGAACAATACCCAACAATCATTTCTAACAGGAAAAAAAAATCAACATTGTGTCAGACCAATGCCGTTTGGGGCTCTCTGGAGGGTTGCCCTTCAGAGCAGAGATGAACCATGTAATCAGTAGGGATTTTTATTTTAACAGTTTGGTCTTGTCAGTCTGGGAAATATTGCTGTTTTGTTTCTATATGGGCTTTTTTGTCAGAACCTAAAAAAAAGATGTGCATTATGTGTGTGTCAGTGTGTGTTTATAGTGCTCTAAATGGAGACGAGCTAGTATATTTATACGGGGTAGCTCAAAGGTCTTAGTGCAGTTTTAAGCTTTAGTAGCTTAAAACTGCACTAAGACTTTTAGGCCATCCTGTACATTCACTGGTTGTATAGGATTTGTTGGGATTTCTGATCCTGTCACAAAATGGACATATTCCATTAAACCTTAAGAACAAGTCCTATTAATTTACAGAATTAAAGGATCACTCAATCCAAATACTAAGATTAAGTGTGGGGGGGATATCATCAATCTTCATTACTTAATGTTAGTATTTTATGACATTAAATGGAAAAGAGGCAACTGTATGGTATAAATCAAACACTAGCAGCATTGCAGATTATTAGCAACATTGACAAACAATGAAGTGATCTCTGAAGAGCATACCCTCAAAAGGCTGAATTGTTTCTATCTGTTCCCAAATGGAGATGGGGTAAAGGGAAAAATGGGCAGATTTGGGGGCCAAGAATATTCCATAAAGTGCACTTGATACAATGGATAGTAAGGCAATCCCTAGGTTTGATTACAATCAATCAATAATGAGATCAAAGGCAGGAGATTTGTTCAAGTTCTAGAAATATAGGTTGGAATTGTGGAAGCATCTAAGTCCAAAGAGTAAAACTAGCATAGCATACTGTAAAATCAGAAAAGAGTCCAATAAATCAGGTCTCTAAATAGGTCTGAATTAAGACAGCACATTTCCCAATTTAACTCAATAAGCACAGATATTCTCTCGCAGTGTTAAGAGCCCAAATCACCTGCTTTTGTCTTTTGTATGAGCCTGCGCATTTGTATTTCCTAATGGAAGTGATTCAGTTCATGCAGTGGAAAGCAGTAGTATAGTCACATATGCCCAGTGTTGAACTCAGGATAAATAAAAGAATTGTCTTCTACTTATTCCTTGTTCCTTATCAGTGCCTTCACTCATTACTGGTATTCATTACAGATATTTTCTCCCATCATACAGATTCATTGGCTATGCCCATAATCATTGCAATCCTATAAATTCTTTGGTAACATTTCTCATCCTAGTCCCTCTTATTCCATTGCTACCACCCATTTCAGGAAGTAACCTCTCTGCCTCCTTCTCATTCAATGCATCCCAAGCTCTATTAGAAGAAGAATTTTCCTAAAATGATACTTCCATAATCATAATGTCCTTGTTTCTTTCAAGACCACCACCATTTTTTTTTCTGGAACCTGGGTTACAACCTCAGAATTATTCTCAACTCCTTATTCTCTCTTCCTCCTCATAGCCAAACACTTGCTAATCATTGGCTATATTTCCACAAAATCTCTCACACCTAAACCCTTCTCTCCATTCATGCCACAATCACCCTAGTTGAAGCATTTAACAGTTCTTGCATGGAGAATTGCAACAGGCTCCCTAATCATGTTCCCAGCTTCCACTCCCCTCTCCATTCTATCCTCCATACAGCAGCCAAATTGACCATATCATTCTCATACTCAAGAAGCATCACTAGTTCCCTACTGTCCCTAGGATAAACTATAAACAACACTATTTGTCTTTTAAAGTCCTATACAATCTGGCTTCAACCCATTTTTCCACATTGATTTCTCATCACTCCTTTTCATGTACTCTTTGTTACAGCCAAGCTCATCTATTCACTGTTCCCTAAATCTAGCAGTCTACCCCTGTCTTTGAACAATCTCCCATATTTCTCTGCCTTCTACCTCTTGGAATTCCTGTCTCTCCTCCAGGCTTGGGTAAATGGCCAGCTTTAGCCTGAGACATTTCCTAATTCCTGACAATTGTTAGTTCTCTCTTCTGAATTAATTTACATTTTAAAAATGTGTTTTTATGACAGGTAGCATGACACAAAGGCCTGTCTTACAGTTGGGAAATGCTTAGTTTTACTACCTCTCTAATATATGTTAGCTATATGACTCTTACCAAGTCACCCAGCCCCTCAGTAGGGACAGCTAGGTGATACAGTGGATAGAGAGCTGGGCCTGAGTCAGGAAGACTCATCATTTTGAGTTCAAATCTGGTTTCAGATATTCACTAGCTGTGTGACCCTGGGCGAGTCACTTAACCCTGTTTGCTTCAGTTTCTTCGTCTATAAAATGAGCTGGAGAAAGAAATGGCAAACCACTCCAGTGTCTTTGCCAACAGAACCCCAAATGGAGGCAGGAAGAGTCAGACATAACTGAACAATAACAAGCCCCTCAGTACCCCCAGAGAACTCTTTAAGATTACAAATTAAATGTGATCTACTAATATTCATCAATGGAGGGAGTTTCCACAAAATAAATTTTCTGTGTGTGCCAATGAAATCACAGGTCTTACCCTGCCCCCAGTAATAAATTGCATTTACTTATATGTATAAGAGTTTTATTTTCCTAATGGAACATAAGATCATTGAGTACTAGGATTATTTCTTTTATGTTTTTGCATACCCAGCTCTTGGCAAAATACCTAGTACATGGTAAGTATTTGATAGATATTCACTGGGTATTATTATTTCCCAGCTCAAAAATCTTCAATATTTCTCCAAAAACTTCATAGGTTCATCCATTTGGAGCTGGAAAGGACTATTGAACTCATTTAATACAATCCCTTAGCGTAAGATTGAGGTAACTGAGACTCAGAGAGCTTATGTAACTTAACTAAAGCTCACAAGGCCCCTAGCATTTTTTCATATTGTCTCCCATTACTTCCCTGAACAAATTATCAGCTCCTGCCAGAAAGGCCTATTCACTGTTCCTCTACTACCCTGCACACATCCCCACCCTGGCTCAAACTATTCCTGTTCCTCCCTTCTCCCTCTTTACATATTAACCATCAAAGCCCAACCCAAGTTCTACCTTAAGGCTTAAGAAGCCTTTCCTGGGGCAGCTAGGTGGTGCAGTGGATAGAGTACTAGCCCTGAAGTCAGGAGGACCTGAGTTCAAATCTAGCCTCACAGCAAACACTTGACACCTACTAGCTGTCTGACCCTGGGCAAATCACTTAACCCCAATTGCCTAAAAAAAAAAAAAAAAAGGAAGAAAAAGAAAAAAAAAGACTTTCCTAATGTTTCCAGTCCATATCCATCTTTTTTTCACTTATAGCATTTATTATTGTCACCTAATTATATTATACATTGTAACATCTTTTACATTATTGTTTTGTGTTGTGATTTAACTCTTGAAAGTCAATGGGGCAAGAGCTGATCTTGGAAGTCCTATGTTCAAGTAATGCCTCCAGGCTGCTTAACCTATAAATGCTCTAGGAAACTCTGAAGACTATTTTTTTGTTTATTTTATTTTTTAGTCTGAAGACTAAGTTTCAGAGAAACTCCTTAACTAAATTAGTATAGAGAGTTTGCTTATCTGGGAATTACCTGTATCATTGAAATCATAGACACTTTCTCTATGGATTCCCATATTTAACTTGTGCCATTATTTAACTTTTCATTTGTGTGTATGAATGAGGGGAGGAGGGGGCATACCCCACCAGTGCTATTCCAGTGCATCATCATGGTATGGGGTTAATAGTGTTGTCTTGAAAGCCATTTCAGTGAAACACAAGCTCTGGCAGGCCCTACCCACCTGGGAAGACTTTAAGCACCAGCCTTGTGATAGCCAGTATGTCTGTAATCTGAATTCCTGCCTGTCTTAGAGAGATTCATAAGCAGGTCATGGATTTTTAAAGTCAGAACAATTCATGGAAGAAACAGTCCATCAAGATATAAAGTAATTTGGGGCAGCTAGGTGGTACAGTGGATAGAGCACCAGCCCTGGACTCAGGAGGACCTGAGTTCAAATTCGGCCTCAAACACATAACACTTACTAGCTGTGTGACCCAGCGTAAGTCACTTAAACCCATTACCTAGCCAAAAAAAAAAAAGATATAAAGTAATTGGACTTCATCAATAAAGGTTTAGGCATACTGCTATAAAATTTTCAATCCTGGAAATATATGTATATGTTTTTGTGTATAAAGATATGCATGTGTACAAGGGTATATATGCATATAAAATAAAAATAGCTGAGTTTATATAGTGTTATTGGGTTTACAATGAACCTTCAAGTACATTTTTTGGTATCTACAATATATAGTGCTAGGTGCTCAATAAAAGTATTTTAGGTAATTATTCAAATCAGTAAATTGAGAATCATAAGCTAAAACCTTTCAAGATAATAGTGGCCACAGAAATGATTCATCCCAAACTATAATATTGAAAATTTTAAGCCCTTTGGACAATCACAGTAATCAATGATGGATGAAATTGATTTGGATGAAGAAAGAATTGGGTAGCTGTTTATTGGAGCCATGTTTTTATGGTTCAGTCTCAGGAAATCTGTTTTCCCTGCTTCCGTTGCAGTCCACTGTTGAAAAGAAGGCCCTTTTTACTCACCACTGCTCCTGCCGTCTCCTGCACATTCCAAATGGCAAGCTCATCACTTCCTAAAGCATATTTGTATTTCTTATAATGCGCAATGGAAAGAATTGATGAAAACCACCTTGGAGAGTTAGCATTGACTTACAACCAGCACACCGCGCTCCCTTTTCATTTTAGTAGCAGTTATCACCAATAAGAATTGCAAAATGAGGAGTTAAATTAGCTGTATTAGAGAACTGAAAAACGTAAGGCAGACAATTGTCATCTGGATTATGTTGAAGACTATTAAATCTTTCAATAAGCATTAGCTTTAACCCTGACTGGGTCTGTGCACACATGTTTTCCATAGACATGGGAGGCTTTGTGGAGGAATAGGGGAAACTTTTCATCCTGAATGAGATTGACACTATGATAAGGAAAAACTTAAATTTGAGTTGAAATGGAATTTAGTGCCCCCCTCCAAAAAAAGGATAAAATAATAATTTTATGACAGAAATAAGTGAAAGGAACTCACAATAAGACTTCCTAATGAAATGTGTTACACAAGGGATCCTCAACCAGTCATTTTTAAAACCTGATCCAGTAGTTTTCAGATCAAATACTACTTCCTTTCCCTCCTCACAGTTCACAAGTATTTTAACTGACAGAAATGCAGGGAGCAGCCGCACCAGCTTTTGGCCATTTTTAACTGCCTTCTCTCTTGTTAGTTGAAAGACACTCCTATGGAAGAGAGGATGGGCTAGATACTACTACTACCCAGCAGTAATTTAACTCTTTGTATCTACACAGGAGTAGGTGACGTCTATGTCAATGACTCCCCATGTTCCCCAAGTATTCTAAACCAAGAAGCAAATGACAATTGCCCCCACAGAGATGCAAGGTAGGAGCTCTCAGCTCACAATTCCCCACTGCTTGTTCATGTGTACAAAGAGGTTCATAAATACAGAATTCCAAAGTCAAGGCATGTCCCTCTTTTTAAATATGTATTTCTGTGTTTGTATTGAAATAGGTACTAGTATATACATTTAAAAGTGTGTAAGTGTGCTTGTACGTATGCTTGTTATAAACTCACAAGGGACCATGAATAAACAGATGAAAAGTAACAGTGTCTGTCCTTGAAGAGCTTGTAATTGACTAATAGATGGTGGGCTTTGGCTAACCCCTGCTGCAACCCCTACTGAGATGTGCGCTGTAAGGGCACTGGACATAAAAAGAATTTAACTAGATGAGAGCAGGAAAAAAATGTTGTAAAATGAGGTGGGAAGTAGTCTACAATCTTGTTTTTGCTAACTCTTTCCAATTCCCTCCTTCTTTACCATTTTTTCAAAGTAATAACTCTCAGCTTGGGGAAAAAGGAGGAGAAATCAAGGTGGCTTCATGGAGGAAATAGCACTTGAGCTAGACCTAGAAGAAACAAAGATTTCAACCAAAAGAATTGTGGAAGGAGTATTTTCCAGGTTCTGCTCCAGACATTGAGGCAAACTGCACAGGGGCATGGAGACAAATGGTTTCATTCTCTCTGCTAGTATCCCCAGTGCTGAACACATTTTCTACCATGTATTTTTTTGTTGTTTAGTCATATTTCAGTCATATTCAATTCTTTATGAGCCCTGCTGGGGTTTTCTTGGCAGAGATACTGGAGTGATTTGCCTTTTCCTCCTCCAGTTCATTTTACAGATGAGAAAACTGAGGCAAACAGGGTTAAGTGACTTGGCCAAAGTCACAAAGTAAGTGTCTGAAGCCAGATTTGAACTCATGATGATGAGTCTTCCTAACACCAGAGCAAGCATTTTATCCACTGTGCCACCTAGCTGCTCCTATCATCTATTTGTCACTTAATAAATACATGCTAATTAATTAATAATAAAAAATCAGTGGTCCATTTTGGCTAGGAAATTTATGAAGGGGAATAATATAATGTAGTAAGGCTAGAACATTTAGGTTGAGGCCAGATTGCAGAGAACTTTAAATGCAAGAGAGGGGATTGGAAGCCACTCATGGCTTTTGAGTGAGGCAGAGATATTGCCACATGTGTGCCTTAAGGAGGTCATTTTGGTAACCATGTAAGGGATCAATGAAGGGGTAAAAGACTTGAGGCAGGGGGGAAACCACTATAGAGACTGTCCAGGCAAGAAGTAGAAACAATGGGGATTTTAAAGAGAGTAGAGTTTATGGAGAGCAGGAGACAAGCATGTAAGATGCTGTAGAAGTGAGATTGACAGATCTCAGAAATGGATTAGATATGGTCAGTGGGGGAGAAAGGGGCAGAGTTAAGATGATGGTGAAGAGGCAGCAACTCAGCTGAAATCACCCGACAGCTCCAAAGAAGTTAATAATAATGCCTCAAATCAAATTCTGGAGTGCCAAAGCCAACAAAAAGGTTGGGGTGAGACTTTTTTCCAGCCCAAGACATCTTAGCAGACCAGCAAAAGAGGTCTGTGATCAGGGTGAGTGCCAGCCCATAGTGAAATAGACAGGGTGGCAACAGCAGCAGCAGGTTTGGGGAGCACCTGCAACAGTGGCAGCAGTAACTTCAAGAACTCTCAGCCTAGAAGTGGTAAGCGAGTTGGAAAACTGGTCAGAAAGAGACAACAGGGGACCCTTTGCTGGCTCCTGATGCAGGCACCTGTTGCACTGCCAATAAACAGTTACAGAGCAAAGAGGAACACAAGCACTTTTGACCACAGAAGAGCAGGGGTCCTGGTCACAGCTCCAGGGCCAAGAAGAGTGCTAGCTCTTGTGGCTGCAGGGAAACAGGGTCCCTTTCTGGGTAAAGACCAGAATACAGATCAGAACAGTGACCACACATCTCCTTGTGTCATACCACCTTGAAAGCACCAAAAACATGCAGACCCTTAGCTGTGGAGAGAGCAGCACAAAAAGCCTGAAGCTTGGGACCCTAGGACACCAACCCAGGAGAAAACACCCATATTAACATAAAATTAAAAGTCAATAGAATTGACAAACAAAAAACAATTAAAAACTGACCATAAAAGTTACTATGGTGACAGGGAAGAATAAGACACAACTCAGAAGACAACAATATCAAAACAGTTGCATGTAAAGCCTCAAAGAAAAATATGAATTGAACACAAGACTAAAGAATTTCTGTAAGAGCTTAAAGGAGTTTTAAAAAATCAAATATGAGAGATAAAGGAAAAATTATGAAAATAAATAAGAATAATGTATTCAAATTAGAAAAAGAGGTACAAAAATACTGAAGAAAACAACACCTTAAAAAAATGGAATTGGCCAAATGGTAAAAAAAAAAGGAATAAAAATTCTCTTATAAAAAGAAATTCTTAAAAAGCAGAATTGGTCATACATAAAAGGAGATACAAAAGATCCCTGAAGAAAATAATTCCTCAAAACTTAGATTTGGGCAACTAGAAGTTAATGTCTTCATGAGACATCAAGGAACAATAAAATGAAATCTAAATAGTAAAAAAAAAAATAAGAAAACGTGAAATATCTTTCTTTTGTTTAAATAGTATTTTATTTTCCCCCAGTTACATGTCAAGAAAATTTTTAACATTTATTTTTACAAGATTTTGAGTTCGAAATTTTTCTCTCTATCTCTCCCCTTCCCTTTTTGAAAATGATAGGTAGTTTGTTATAGTTATACATGTGCTATCATGTAAAATATTTCTGTATTGGTCACAGTTGTGAAAGAAGAAACAGATAAAAAGGGGAAAAAAATAAGAAAGTAAAGTAAGTGGAAAAAATGTGCTTTAATCTACATTCACAGTCCATCAGTCCTTTATTTGGATATGAATAGCATTTTCCTTCATGAGTCCTTTGTACTTGTCTTGGATCATTGTGTTGCTGAGAAGAGCTGAGTCATTCAAGTTAATTATCACTCAATGTTGCTGATACTGTGTATAATGTTTTCCTGGTTCTGCTCAAGTCTTTCCAGATTTTTCTGACATCTGCCTGTTCCTCATTTCTTATTGTACAATGCATTCCATTACATTCACATACCACAGCTTGTTCAGTCATTCCCTTATTGATGGGCATCCCCTGAATTTCCAATATTTTGCCACCACAAAAAGGGCTGCTATAAATATTTTTACTCACGTAGATCCCTTTTCCTTTTTATGATCTCTTTGGGATACAGACCTACTAGTAGTATTATGGGATCAAAGAGTATGCACAGTTTGGTTGTCCTTTGGGTATAGTTCCAAATTGCTCTCCAGAATGGTTAGATTGGTTCACAACTGCATCAAAAATGCATCAGTGTCTCAATTTGCCCACATCTTCTCCAATATTTATCATTTTCCTTTTCTGTCATATTAGCTGATCTGGTAGATGTGGGTTAGTGCCTCAGAGTAGTTTTAATTTGCATTTCTCTAATCAAATGTGAATTAGAACACTTCTCCATATGTTTATAAATAGCTTTGATTTCTTCATCTGGAAGCTGCCTGTTCATATCCTTTGACCATTTATCAATTGGGGAATGCCTTGTATTCTTATAAATATGACTAAGTTCTCTATATATTTCAGAAATGAGGCCTTTATCAGAGACACTTGCTGTAAAGATTGTTTTTCACCTTTCTGCTTTCCTTGTAATCTTGGTTGCATTGGTTTTGTTTGTACAAAAGGTTTTTTTAAATTTAATATGATAAAAATTATGTATTTTACATTTTGTAATGCTCTCTATCTCTTATTTGGTCATGAATTCTTCCCCTTCCCATAGTTCTGACAGGTAAACTATTCCTTGCTATTATAATTTGCTTACATTATTACCTTATATGGCTAAATCATGCCAAAGGTCTGGCATATCTAACTTTTCTAATATTCTATTTGCCTACTTCGTTTCTAGTTTATTTTTTGTTGGATTTATCAAGTTCTGAGAAGTCATAGTTGAGGTCCCCCACTGGTATAGTTTTGATGTCTGTTTCTACCTGTAACTCACATAACTTCTCCTTTAAGAATCTGAATGTGAAACCACTTGGTGCATATATGTTTAGTATCAATATTGCTTCATTGTCTATGGTACAGTTTACACTAGATGTAGTGTCCTTCCTTATCTCTTTTAACGAGGTCTATATTTGCTTTTACTTTGTCTGAGATCAGGATTGCTACCACTGGGTTGTTGTTGCTGTGTTTTTTTTTTCTAACTTCAGCTGAAGCATAATAGATTCTGCTCCAGCCCCTTACCTTTTCTCTGTGTCTGTCTCTCTGCTTCAAGTGTGTTTCTCGTAAACAACATATTGCAGGATTCTGGTTTTTGATCCACTCCGGTATCCACTTCCATTTTATGGGAGAGTTCATCCCATTCACATTACAGTTATGATTACTATCTGTGTATTTTCTTCCATCCCATTCTTCCTCTGTCTGTCTGTCTGTCTGTCTGTCTGTCTGTCTGTCTGTCTCTCTCTCTCTCTCTCTCTCTCTCTCTCTCTCTCTCTCTCTCTCTCTCTCTTTCTCTTTCTATCTAGAGGGTAAAATAGAAATTGAAAGAATCTACTGATCACTTCCTGAAAGAGATACAAAAATGAAAACTCCCAGAAATATTATAGACAAATTCCAGAGCTTCCAGGTCAAGGAGAAAATATTTCAAGCAGTTAGAAAGAAACAAATATAGAGCCACAGTCAGGATCACACAAGATGTAACATCTTCCATGATAAAGGAGTGAAGGGCTTGGAATATCATATTCTGGAAGGCAAAGAAGCTGTGATCATGACCAAAAATAACCTAACCAGCAAAATTGAATATTATCCTTCTGGGGAAAAATAAACATTTCATGAAATAGAGGACTTTCAAGCATTCCTGATGAAAAGACTGAATAAAAATTCAACATTCAAATAGAAGTCTCAAAAGAAACATAAAAAGGTAAATACTAAAGAGAAATCATAAGGGTCTTAATATTTTTAAATTATTTACATTAGTATATGGGAAAATGATACTTATAACTCCTAAGAGCTTTACCATTACTAGGACAGATGGCATAGGTATGAGTTGACAATGATGGGGTAACATTAAAAAAATAAGTAATAAGAAGGATGCTCATGCAGAATGGGAAAGGGAGAGGAAGAATGGGGGAAATTACACTAAAACAAAATGCATAGAAGAGCTTTTACAGTAGAAGGGATAATGGGGTTATTGCGTAGGGTTGTTGGACAGTTATGGAACCTCACTCTCATTGAAATTGATTCAAAGAGGGACTAGTATACACACCCAACACCCATTTAGGTATTTCTACCTTACCTAACAGGGAAGTAGGATAAGAAGAGGATAAGGGTAAAAGAAGGTGGTAGAAGGGAGGGTGGATTAAGGGAGATGGTGGTCAGAAGCAAAACAGACTTCTGAGGAGGGACGAGAAAGAGAGAGAGAGAGAGAGAGAGAGAGAGAGAGAGAGAGAGAGAGAGAGAGAGAGAGAGAGAGAGAGAGATAAACAGGAAAAATAGAATAGAGGGAAATGTACAGTTAGTAATCATAACTGTAAATGTGAATGAAATAAATTCACTCATAAAAAAAAAAAGCAGAGGGGCAGCTAGGTGGCATAGTGAATAAAGCACTGGCCTGGAGTCAGGAGGACCTGAGTTCAGGCAAATAATACTCACTAGCTGTGACCCTGGGCAAGTCACTTAATCCCAATTGACTCACAAAAAAAAAAAGAAAGAAAAGAAAGAAAGAAGAAGAAGAAGCTGATAGCAGAATGGATTAGAAACTAGAATCCAACAATATTTTGTTTACAAGAAACACATGTAAAACAGAAAGATAAAGAGTAAAATAAGGGGCTGGAGCAGAATGTATTATGCTTCCACTGAGGTTAAAAAAAGAAAAGCAGGGCTAGCAATCATGATCTCAGACAAACAAAAGCAGAAATAGACATAATTAAAATAAAGAGGGAAATTACATTTTATAAAATGTATCAAAGACAACATAGAAATATCAATGCTAAATATATATGTATATTTATCTTTATATAAATACATAGGTATATATGTACCAAATGACATAGCATTGAAATAATTAAAAGTTCAATGAGTTACATGAGGAAATACACAGCAAAACTCTATTAGCGGGGGCAGCTAGGTGGTGCTGTGATTACAGCACCACCCCTGAGGCAGGAGAACTTGAATTTAAATTTGGTCCCAGATACACAACACTCACTAGTTGTGTGACTCTGGGCAAGTCACTTAACACCCAATCACCTCACTCAAAAAAAAAAACTCTCTTAGTGGAAGATATTAACTTTTCTCTCTCAGAACTAGATCAATCTAATGTTAAGATAAATAAGGAAGAAGTTAAGGAGATTAATAATTTTTTTAGAAAAGTTAGATATGATAGATCTCTGGGAAAAAATAAATGGGAATAGAAAGGAATATACTTTTTTTCCCCTCAGCTGTACATGGCACCTATGCAAAAACTGACATGTATAAGGGTATAAAAACCACACAAAGCGCAGAAAAACAGAAATACTAAATGCATTCTTTTCAGACCATAATGAAATAAAAAATTACATTCAACAAAGGACAATGGAAGCATAGATTAAAATTAATTGGAAACTAAATAATCTAATCCTAAAGAATGAATGGGTTAAGTAACAAACAATAGAAATAGTCAATAATTTCATTAAAGAGAATGACAAAAATGAGACAACATATCAAACTGTGGGATGCAATCAAAATATTCAGGAGAAAATGGTATTTTAAACACTTACATTAATAAAATAGAGAAGGAGCAGATCAATGAATTCGTTATGCAATTAAAAAAACCAGAAAAAAGAATAATTTTAAAAACCCAAATAAACACAAAAATGGAAATCTTGAAAATCAAAAGAGAGATTAATAAAATTTAAAATAAAAAACCCATTGAACTAATAAATAAAAATAGGAACTAGTTTTAGGTGGGGGGAATAGATAAACCATTGTCTAATTTAATTTAAAAAAAAGAAAGAAAGAAGGAAATGAAATTACCAGTATACAAAATTAAAAAGGTGAATTCACTGCAAATCAAAATTAAGTTAAAGCAATTATTAAGAGCTATTTTGCCCATTATATGCCAATTAATTTGCCAATCGAAGTGAAATAGATGAATATCTACAAAAAAATATAAATTCCCCAGATTAACAGAAGAGAAAATAGAATACTTAAAAAACTGTATCTTAAAAAAAGAAATTTAAAAGACACAAATGGCAGAAACTAACATCTCACAATGTATATATCAAGATAAGGTCAAATGTATGCATAATGAAAACATGAAATTTGATATTATAAGAAAATTTAAAAAGCATGGAAAATTTTACCTATCAAGTCTATGGATAAGGGAAGATTTTATGACCTATTTAAACAAGAGATAGAGAGGATCATGAGTAGATAAATGGATAATTTTTATTACATGAAATTAAAATGTTTTTCGCAACTTCAGTGAAGCCAAAATTAGAAGGAAAATAGCAAATGGGAGGGAGGAAAGTTTACAGCATGTTTCTTTGATAAGGGTCTCATTTTTCAAATATATAGGGAACTAAGTCAGATTTATAAAATGATGAGTATATGAACAGGTAGTTTTCTGAAGAAGAAATCAAAGCTATCTATAATCATATGACAAATGCTCTCAGTCATGATTGATTAGAGAAATATAAATTAATACAACTCTTAAGTGTCTCCTCACACTCATCAGATTGTCTAACACAACAGAAAAGGAAAATGACAAATTCTGGAGATGTGTAAAACTTGGGACATTAATGCATTGTTGGTGAAGTTGTGAACTAGTCCAATCAATCTGGAGAGCAATTTGGAACTAAGCCCAAACGGCAATAAAACTGTACGTGCTATTTGTCCCAGCAATACTACTACTACTAGGTCTATACCCCAAAGAGATGAAAGAAAAGGGAAAAGGACTTATGTACAAAAATATTTATAGCAGCTCTTTTTGTGTCAGCAAAGAATTGGAAATCGAGGGGATACCTATCAGTTGGGGAATGGCTAAACAAGTTGTGGTACATGATTGTGATGGAATACTACCGTGCTATAAGAAATAACAAGCAGGATGATTTCAGAAAAATCTAAGAAAACTTATACCACTCATGCAAAGCGAAGTGAGCAGAACTGGGAAAAAATTATACACAGTAACAACAATATTGTACAATGGTCAGTTGTGAATGACTTAGTTATCCTGAACAAAACAATGATCCAAAACAATTTCAAAGGATTTATAATGAAAAATGATAACCACTTCTGGAGAGAGAATTGATGAAGTCTGAGTTCAGATTAAAGTATGATTTTTTTCATTTTATTTTTCTTGCTTTTTTTGCACCACTGCTAAAATGGAAATATATTTTGCATGATTTCACATACCTAATTCATATCATATTTCTTCCCTTCTCAATCAGTGAGAAAGGGATATCAAGGAGGGAGAGATTTTGAACTCAAAATTTTAAATAAACAAATGTCAAAAATAAATAGTAATAAAAATTTTTAAAAGATATGGCCACTGAAAGTGTAGAGTCAAAGATCATTCCAATATTTCAAACCTCTAGGACTAGGATAATTGTGTTTCCATTAGTATAAACTGCAACATTTAGAGGAGGGGCAGTTATAGAGGAGAAGATGACAAGCTTGGAATATGTTTGAGGCATTAATTTGACATCCAGATAGTCATATCCAACAGGCTGTTGTGGTAAGGCTTCGTGCAAAAATCATAAATTATAACTACAGTGGAAAGAGCCCTAGGAGTCAAAGGATTTCAATAGTTATCCCAGGGCTACCACTAGCTAGCAACAGAACCATGGAAACATCAGCTCACTGTATCATTTCATATCAGCAAAATGGGAATAATAGTAGTTATCTACCTCATAGGGTTGTTCTGAGAATCAAACGACATAATACATAGAAAAGCGCTTTGAAAAGAATAAACTACTCACCCATGGGAAGCATCTATAGCAAATGAAAAACAACTAAGTTGCATTGTGAAAGGATATTTTGTGTTTCCTCGCTTTGAACGATCTTTTGAATGCTATTTGCTAAATCCAGCCTTACTTATAGGTATGATTTGCAAAGTACTCAAGATACATGACTTCAGGAATGTCCTGGTAAATATTTAACTGTGTTTCTGGGGGTGAAAATGTATCCATGAAACACTTTTAAATTTGATTTGCATTATTAACATTCTCTCCATCACTTAAGTCAAGACAATCAGCAAAAAAAAAAAAAATCAAGCCCTGGTTCATAGTGTTTGCTGATTTTCAAGGTGAATTTAACAATCAGCTCTGAATAACTCTAGCACACTCTTGTGTGACTTAAACATAAAAAGTCATACTGGAAGCAAATTAGAGGAGAAAGAAAGAAATTACCTTTCTAATCTATGAATAAAGGAAGAGCTCACAACTAAACAAGTGATAGAATCACATTAGAAAAAAATGGACAATTTTGAGCATATAAAATTTAAAAGTTTTCACATGAGCAAATCTAATGTAAAAAGTATAAGGGAAATACAACTGAGGAAAAATCTTTGCAACACTACTCTTTGATAAAAAGTCTCTTTTTCAAGCTATGTAATGAATTGGTTCAAATTCACAAGACTAAGAGCCATTCCCCAATAGATAAATAAATAGTTAAAGGATACAAACAAGGAGTTTTCATAGTAGAAATACAAGCTATCAACCAGCACATGAAAAAATACTCTAAATAAGTAGTAATTAGAAAAATTCCAAGTAGTGTAACTTTGAGGTTCGACCTTATATCTATAAGGCTGGCAAAGATGACAAAAGAGGAAAGGGGCTCTGGAAAAACAGATGTTAGTACATCATATGTTGAGCTGTGAATTGGTCCAGCTATTCAGAAAAGCAATTTGGAATTATGCCCTCTAAAAGACCAAACTATAAACTGTATATTCCTTTTCATCCAACTCTATCAGTACTAGACATATCCCAAAGAATTAAATAAAAAGGGAAAGGCTCTATAGGTACAGAAACATTTATATCAGCTTTCATCATGATAGCCCAAAATTGGAAATCAAAGGAGTATCATCCTACTGAGGAATGACTAAACAATTTACTGCACAGTGCTGTAATGGAATATCATTGTGCCATAAGAAGCAATGTAATGGACAATTTCAGAGGAAACTGGAAAGACTGTTCTGAATTGATGCGTAGCAAAGTGAACAGAACGAAGAGAACAATGTATACATTAATATTATAAGGAAACCAAAATTGAAAGATTTTAGAACATTGATCAATGCCAAGATAAACCACTACTCCAAAAGAATGAGAGTGACACATGCCACCCATCTCCTGATGGGAAAATAATGAACTTAAAATTTAAAAAGATAAATAAAAAACAAAGAGTCCCACAGTGGCTTATGTGGAAATTTATTTTTCTAGACTATGTGGATATGTGTTGGGGGATTTGTTTTAGGTTTTGTTTTGTTTGTAAGCTTGTCTAATGGAGAGAAGGTTGCAAAAGGTGCATATTAGGGAAAATATTTATTGCTGGAAAAAACTTTTTTAAAATGACAAAAAATAGAAAGGTACTCAGAAAACTCTTTTGTCACCAAAATATCCTCAATGACATATACAATACCTAAAACTCCATCATTACAATTCATTCCTTTGAATAAGTTATATCTTTGAAAAATCCTTGTTAAAAGCAAACATATTTGTGTGGAAAACACATTAAGTTATTATGAGTCATTAGCATCTCAAAGATACTCAATTTTAATTCTCTAGAAACAGTTGAATCACAGGACCCATAGTCATAGAGCAGTTTGTATTGGTGGGCAGCTAGGTGGCACAGCAGATTGAGTGCCTAGAGGCAGGAAGACTCATTTTCCTGAGTTCAAATCTGGGCTCAGTCACTTACTAGCTTTGTGAGCCTGGGCTAGTTAGTTAACTGTATTTGCCTCACTTTCATCACCAGTAAAATGAGTTGAAGGAGGAATGGCAAACTACTTCAACATCTTTGTCATGAAAACCCCAAAATGGATCAAGACAAGTTGTATACAGCTGAAATGAATGAACAACAACACCATTAGTATCAGAAAGGTGGATCTTCATTTCAGGAAAAAATTTGTGACTTTGGACAAGTCAATTAACCTTAGGTCTCAGTTTCTGCACCCGCAAAATAAAAGTTTGGGCAAGATGACCTCTAAATTCCATTGCAGTTTTAAATCTGTGATCCAATTATATACTTATAGCGTTTTAGCTTATTTTACTTACCTCTACCTCCCTTTAATCCAGGGAGATCCAAGTGGGTTTTACGTGTCCTTAACATAAGATTTTCAAAACATTTGAGAAGTGTGCCTTATTCTATTTAAACTTGTTCAAGTTTTATATGTTTTGGTATTAAGTACCCATAAACTGATCCTGCTCTTCAGAGGAATAGGCTAAGGAGGCACTGACCAGCCTACACAATTATGATATTCACATGGATAGACTTTTTCCTTCCTAATTGTTCCTTCCATCTAACCCCAGGCAAGAGATTGAATATCATAGAAACATAATGGTGAGGCATAAAATAATTTAATGATTTAGAGTTTGTGATTTTTTTCCCTTTTGGCAGAAGGAGAATGTTCTTCCATGTCATTAAGACAAAGTGGGTTCTCTGCAAGAGGTCATTTTAAACAAGCCTGCTCTGTGGTGTATGTTGTCTGTGGCCTGCTGGAAAATGGATAGAGTCATTCAAACATATTAGTTGCCTCTTTCAGAGAATTTATATTCTCACTCTAATAAAACATGACTGCTTCCTCAATCGTAAATTAGTTTGATTTTATTTAAATATTGTATGTGTCATCATGATAGGATCTATAGCACTGTACCTCTGAAGGGAGAACCAAATAGTTGCTTAGACTGGGTGATTGTTCTTGATGTGGTATGACCTCCAGCATAATGCATTTTCATTTTAAGCCAAATTAAAGAAAATAAATTCCTAAGAGTACAAAGGTTTTGATGGCCTAGGCTTTTAAGGATTACAAAGGATTCTACTGAGAGGAAAATTTACTTTTAGATGACCATTCTACAGTTCTTGTCAGAATACCAATTTTGAAAAAAAAAAGATTTGCAGTTACAGATAACACCAAGGGCCAATTCCTATTTTTAATAATCAGCATCATTACAAAACTAATTGCATTTCATCGCTTAATCTACCATGGGCATGAATAAATGAGGAAACTATCATGTTTGCATATCACATATATTATACTTAATGTTTAACCATAGGTTAATGTCCAACATTAACCTGAGCATTTGGTTAATGCTAAATGTGAACAAAAACACCCACGTGATAGATGAATACTTTTGATTTAATGACTGCAAGTTTCCTGATCCAATTTTTTTTGGAATGCTGTATTTCCCAATGGAACAGGAAGATTAGCTAGCTTTCCATTCTACTAGTAGGCATTCTATATGTTAAACATTAGCAGTTCTGTATCTACATCTGCACGTACATCTATATCTCTTATCATTGACATGCTGGAAAATACACATTGAAGAATGACATACAGAGCATTAGAGTAAAATATCAAATATTCTATTTGGTTTTCTTGAAGGATTTGCTACTTATTCCTAAAATGTAATGAAAACATAAAAATTCCTTCTGTCAAGCCAATGGACAAGCTTGGATTATTTAAGGTATTTTATTAAACTACCCCAAAGTATATAAACATTGTTTATGGAATTCTATCTGATATAATGATGCTTTATCTTTTGTTGATTCAGATAGGGATTTCTGGTCACCTTTTTGTGAGTAATGATGGAAAAGCCTATGTATCAAAATAAAAACCACCAGACTCTGAAAAGGTAACGCTACATAAGTCCAGCCTATTCCTAGGATGAACATGGTCCTATAGTTATGTCTGATACAGAGTAGGCTTGTTGGTTTTAGACTTGCAGTGATTTAAGCATGACTGGCTTTGAGCCTACTTCCTACTTAGCTAGGAGGCTAGAAAAAAGTAAGAGCTGACTTGGTCAGTCAGGTGGCTCAGGACTGAGGTTGTAATGAAATGAGACATTCATGGTGTCATCTAACAGTTCGTAGGTTAACTTAGCCATAGTAGGAGAAGGACATTTACAGATATTCATTGAGGATGTAGTTGATTCAGTGGAACCCAGCTTTCCTATGCTACCATTGGTTATCTACTTTTAGATGCCTGAGAGAAAAGTGAATGAATCATTTTTTTTAAAGTATTTATTAAGTGCTTACTATGTGTAAAGTACTTTGCAAAGTCCGGGAATATAAATAGACAGGCAAGATAGCCCTTGCTCTCAAGGAACTCATATTCTAATAGGGGAACACACAACATATATGATTTTCAGCTATAAGTCAGATGAAAAGGCCCCATGGGTCCTTACACTATAGGGGCAAAGCAGAAAGTAATGCATTTAAGCATTTAATAAATGATTATTGATGGAATTATTGACCATTAATGCTATTTCCACTAATAAAACCATATGCATTTATGATCTTGAACCATTTGACAATGCTGAGCAATTTGAGATGTTTACATCCAGGTCTGGGGAGGGATGGTGGTCACAGTGGTTTTGTGTGATCTGATTTGCCTAGCACATGCCTGAGCTAATTAAATCTTTTGGGAAAGTTTCAATGCTTTTTAAGGAAAAACTAGTCTAAGTTGCCTAGCAAAGGCCTCTTAGGATATTGCTCTCATCACAAATGTCATTACAGTATATGAGACAGTTGGAAATTTAGACCGGCTAAAATAGCTCTTCTGTGCCTCCTCTATAGCTGACTTAGTGGTGACATACAGTGTTCCTTGGTAGAGTTGGCACTAAGTGTCTGGGAACTATTACAAAAGAAGCTTAACTGTGCAGTTGATAGAAACAGAATCTACTTTGTAGCCTAGTTTTTATTGACCCTTAAGTCCCTCTTCTAATATCATGGAATCATAAATTTAGACCTAGAAAGGTTCCTTGAGGTCATCTGATCCAATTTTCTCATTTCATAGATGACGAAACTGAGGCCCAGATGACCTACTGACTTACCTAAGGTCCCACAGTATTAATTGGCAGAGCCAGGATTCAAACCCAGGACCTCTTACTACATATACAGCACTTTTCCAACTACACTGAAGTGGATATTAAGGATCAGATAGTATCCCATATCTTTTAAGGAAATCTCTGAAGTGCATGCTTATGTTAGTGTTTTCTTCACACCACTCCCCTGGGTAGCTTTATCATATTTTGAAAATACCTCAACTTGTAGGAGACATGGTTATATAGTTTACCAATTGTCCAATCACCAAAATTGGCATCCAAAATATGAGCCTATTTTTTCATGTACATAATCACGAAAGAATCTATATCAGCCTTGACATTGAATACACGAATAACTTTTCATTCAAGGCTGGGTTCAGCTCATTAAAGCTAGATTTGTGTTAAACTCCTAATGATACATTTTAGTCCCCCTTTACAATATGAAAAACTGAATCAGGTTATCTGACATTAACATACATTTGATGCTATTATTTATGCCTTATCTATTCCCTTCAGTGGTCTTAAGCTTCATTGTACATTTGACCAGTCATGGAAAGTGTATATTTACTACTGAAAAAGCTCGTAGAATTTTCTGTTTTCCCCTCAAATTTATAAAACATATGTAAACCTCAGGGTGACTTTAGAGTTTTAGAAGTTAGGAAACCTGGGATTAGCTGAGTTGTTCTTAGATCTTTTAAATTATAGACCTTAGGATCAGAAGGGACCCTAGAGGTCTCCCAGTCCAACCCCCACCACCATTACCACCATTTCACAGACAGGGAAACTGATGCACAGAATGGTTAAGAGATTTGCCCAAGGTCACACATAAAGGAAACATCAGTGGTGAGATCTGAACCCAAATCTTCCTTACTCTAATTCCAGCCTGCTATTTCTCTGCTATCTTCATGCTATAGCCTGAAACAAAAGACCTATGTGTATTTAGGCGATTTCTTACTCTTCTGACTCATTGCCCACTCATGTGATCTGAGAACTTCAGTATCTGACAACCTCAGAATCTCCCAAGAAATCAGCATCAACCTCCCTTATCTCCTCCATTAAGAGATGCCACATTGCAGGCTTCTAATGCTAAAAAGATTAACAGTTTTACTTACAATAGACAGATAGATAGAACTTACATAGAAGTCCTCAGAAAGTGATGGTAGCCCATCCAGTTAGCTGTCCTACCCCCTGAGACTGGTAGGGCTTTAGTTGGGGAGACAGTTGGGGTTTGTTCCTCCATGTATAGATGATCCACTTCAGTGCCCCTCTTTCTAACCAGCATTGCTTTCTGAAGGTGTTAATGCACATTAACCACCATCATATCTTCCTGCTGTTGACCTTCTCAGACATGATGCAGCTCTCTTCTTGACCACCATAAAAAGGGTGGTGGACAGCTTGTTGCTGGTCCATTTTGTTTTCCGTCACAGACTCACTTCCTGCACTTTCCTCAGTGCCCTTTTCTGACCATGCTGCTCCTAGGAAGTGGTTATTTTATTATTGATTCCATTCACTGTCCTCTGCAGTTATACCATTCTCATCCAGCAGAAGTGCTCATCCCCCTTCCCCAAGGGACCAGCTCTCTAATGCTGGCTCTCAGGAACAATCTCAGCATATACTTACAGCTCAAAGACTTATCTCTATTTCTTATTCTTAATACTTCTTTTATATAAAGTATACACAGGTCAGTCATTATATAAAAGATTTCTCAGGGCCTATATGAATTAATTTTTCTTATACCTCTTGGACATATCATGGGTTCTAACCCCAAACAGGCTCATGGCAACCATCCAGTGCTTACCACAGTACCTGGTACACAATATGTATTAAATGAATAGTTGTTGACTGACTAACCATTTACCTTCTCTGTCTCCAAGAGTGTGGAAATGTATCTCTTTCTTGAAATACCTAGGTAAGGGAGGAGGGATATCACCTGCGTGGGCACTTAAGTACCAGAAAGATATTTGTAATCTCTAACATGTAAGTATTGAAAAATATTGAAATGTCAAAAACTTACAAATATTATTCCACATACAAAGTTGATGTATTCTTGAAAAGCCATTGAATCCTATCAAAGTTCACAGATCTATCTTCTTCAACTTTATAGCCAACATAATGCTGAACAGTGCTTTACATGCAGCATGCTCTCAGTAAATGTTTGATGAATGAGTAAATGGACAAAACTCTACTATTATCAGGTGTCCATTACTTAATTTTATTTCCATTAATGGGAAATTTTAATATAGCTTCCTATTTAAGAGGTACACTTGGTGACCATTACCCTCTAACACTCATTCTTTTCACACAAATTTTCTAGTTTCTGAATTTATTTGTTTTGCCAAAACCCATTGGCCATGTTAACACCCCATTTCTCATAGCAGCAGCAGTATCAAATAAATACAGAGGCACCTGACCCTGGATATTCATGGTCACCAGAGGATTTTTTTCAATCTTCTGATTTTCATCAACATATTGAGAACAATTTGAAAATGAAAAAGGAGAGGTAGAATGGGGTAAATTATCTAACACAAAAGAGGCAAGAACAAGCTTTTACAGTGGAGGGGAAGAGGGGGAGGTGAGGGGAGTAAGAGAACTTTATTCTCATCAGAATTGGCTCAAAGATGGAACAACATACACACTCAATTGGGTATAGAAACCTACACAAAAGTAGGGGGAAATGGGATAAGAGAAAGGGGGTAGTGGTAGAAGGGAGGGCAGATTGGGGCAGGGGGACAGTCAAAAGCAAAACACTTTTGAGGAGGGACAGGGTGAAAGGAGAAGAGAAGAGAATAAACGGGGCAAGGGAAATAGGATGGAGGGAAATAAAGTTAGTCTTTTACAACATGACTATTATGGAAGTGTTTTGCATGAGTGCACGTGTATAATCTACATTGAATTGCTTAACTTCTCAATGAAGGGGAGTGGAGAGGGAGGAAGGGAGAGAACTTGGAACTCAAAGTTTTAAAAATGAATGTTAAAATTGATTTTACATGTAACTGGGGAAAAATAAAATATTAAAAAAACATATCCTTTCCATTCCTTATCCTCATCCTTGAACCCTTTTGTCTTAAAAATGAAGATCTGTTTGCTGAATGAGGAAAGACACATGACTATTTTGATGGTCCATATGAACTGCACTGAAGAAGTCTGACATTCAACTTGGGGATAGGGGAGGAAATCAAAAGGGTGTGACTACAAACTACATAGTGTTCTGCATTCAATCTGCCTAGGCCAGAGCCACTCTGATCTAGGCAGAAGTCTTTTGAATCCAATTACTGAATTCTTTCACTTACTTGCAAATAAAATGAGTAAGAATATTATTACAGCATGTTATAATGGATAGAGAGCTAGAGTCAGGAAGACCTTAGTTCAAGGCTTCTTTCTGACACCTACCGATTGTGTGACTGTGAGCAAGTCACTTAACTTCCTGTTGCCCCAGACAAATCTCTAGAGGTTTCAGAACAGCTTGAGGGAGCTTCCTCAATGGGAGTTCCAATGAAACCACGAGATGATCAAATGTATAAAATATATTTGAATAAAAAGATAAAATATAAGTACAATATGATACAGAAAAACATAAGGGATTATGGACTGGCCTTGGAGTCAGTTCAAGTCCTGGCTTTGACATACACTGGCTGTGTGACCATTAACACCTCAGTTGATCTTTCAGGGCCCAAGGCAACTCTCTAAAATTATAAATTTTAGTGCAGCTGTTGATCAGCATTGGTAGAAGGAATTTCCACAATGGGATTTCTTTGAAGGGATAAAATCACAGGTGTAAGACACATATACAACATTTATGAAATGTCTCACACTGAAACACTGTACAAATAGGGATGTCCCGAAAATTTTAATGCCATTTTAAGCTATTAAAACCATAAGGTTTAAATTTACACCTGGACAACACCCTCACAATATCTTTTTCTCTCTCTTTCTCCCTTACTTTATATACACATAATATATACACACAAATGTGTATATGTATAAATGCATATATATATATACATGTGTACATATACATATATACATAGATGAACATACATCTATGTAATTTTATGTATGTGTTTATATTTATATTAATAAGGTTTCCCCACTAAAGCACATTACTTGCTTGCATAGACTGTTTCCCATACATGATCTCATTTGAGATAGCAAGACTATATTCTGTGAATGACATCTTGGCATCTGTCCTTCAGTGCCTCCTAACGCTGTAACTTCGCTATTCCCGGGAGCAGTGCTTTCTGGGAAATGCAATGCTATCCAAGAACAGTTGTGAAAATATGGAAGATTGCACCCAAGCACTTTGGAAAGGATCTGTTGGGAGCCCAGACCTGTTTAGCTGAGTTGTATAAATCACCAACCAAACAGAAAATCACATATGGCTTAGGAAGCAAAGAAGACTTTCTCATGTCTGCATTCCAAGTGTCTTTTTAAAGACACATTTGTTCTTATTACTTTTCCCTGAAGTTATCATTAAGCTAATCATCACTCATATTGTTCTGTGTGGTAACACCTCGATGTTTTTTTCTTTTTCTAAACTGACGTGTTCTGTACTGTTTGCTTTTTTCTTGGTAACTGGATTTCATCGTGAAAAAAATGTGTGGGTGGGTTGGGGTGAAAAAAGAATACCGTCTTTGAAAAAAAAATAATTAAATGTGCTCTTCTTTGTTGCATTGTAAAGGATGATTTTTTCTGGAGTCTTTGGGATTTCCCTGGAAATGACAACGTATTCTTAAGTGGAAAAAAATGAAAAACAAACTAAAACTAGTATCAACCCAAAATGAAGACCACAGCATTGTAGGGCAAGAAGAGATGCAATAGTCTTCAAATCCCTTCCTTTCCTCAAGAGGCATGGCATACGCCTAACCTGTCATGCTAATCTAAGTGCCAGGCAATAACAACAGGAAATTATTACACTATTGCAACAAATCTGTGTGAGTGTGTGCATGTGCATGAGCATGTCTGCATGTGCACATAGCATTTAAGATCTAGAACTATGTTTTCCTTACTAAGAAAAAAAAACCCTGCATCTCACCGTCAATGATTCCTTAAAGAATGCCATAAAGCCATAGAGCAATCTTGTACAATTTTATATCCAACTGAGGCACAATGCTTCACACACAGCATGAACTCAATGAATATTTGTCATATGGATGAATGAACAAAAATCTCTGCTGTCTAATACAACCCTGGCAAGTCTGTGGACAACATGTTAATATCCTGAGTGACAGATATAATTCTGAAAATTATAGATTTTGGAACCACGAAAGCCATCCAGTCCAAACCCTTTGTTGTGTAGATGAGAAAACTGAGGCCCAGCAAAGTTAACTGAGTTGCCCAAGGTCATGCAGATGGTGTTAGAAGTGGGACATGAACCCAGTTCCAGTGAGTGACCTTTGCATTCTAACTTGCTGCCTCTATATCACTAATAAGTTTCATTTCCAATTTAGATTTTTGAAAAACAAACAAACAAAAAAACCCCAATACTACTTCAACTCCCTCCCCTCCTTGAAAGAAGTGACTTTTCTTGTTGTCATTAGTAAATTGGCATGTGGTAGTTCTGACCATTCAATGTTAATATCCTCAGGAGTTGTGGTGAACCATGACCTTATATATACCAACAGCCAATGACACACATCACGGTATAATGAGTTCCTGTTTGGAGTCAGGGAAGGCTAAGTTCAAGTCCCACTTGTGATACAAAGTGGCTGTATGACCATGGACAAGTGGTTTAACCTATTAGTGCCTGAGGCAATTCTCTAAGATGCTAAGTTACCACCTAGTTCCTTATCTACACTGATAGAAGTCTTTGTAGGTGTTCCCCATGCAGATGACATCAGACATTTTAGACTCTCCTACTATCCGTTTCACTCACCTCACCCCACCCCCTCAGCCCCCAAAAAGAAAACACAAAAAGGAAACCATTATGCATTATTAGTTTCTTTATATGAAACCGAGAGTGGGATAGCATCTTTTAAATTCTATAGAATAAAGTAAAATCTCTTCAAACATTAATTGACACACAAGAGAAAGCAATGCACCATGTAAGAGGTACAGTTTATTGCTTCAAAGTGAAGTCTTAATAAATCTCACTCTCCTGAAATGATGACTCTTGAATCTTGGCTACGTTAAAACCATTTTAGAAAGTAATTGTTTAGCTCGCCATAAATACCTCCTGATATTTCTTTTGCTTTTCAAGCAAAGAACAAGATGTCATTAAATTATTGTTGCATAAGGAAGGTATGTATTACAAATGTTATTGAGCAGAGAGTGCAAAATGGGCTTGAGCAAAATAAATAGAACCCAACACAGGAGACTCATTGTAGGCTATGTGTGATAATTTGACAGACTCAAATTTGTTTTTACTTGCTAGGCTGAAATTGTTTGTCATTCCAGTATATTGAGGTTTATTGTACCCATTTTGTTTACTGACAGTACTAAATAGCATCTATATTTGTATAAGTGTTTGCATATACATCCAACAGAGTGATATTTGGCAAAGTTCCTTGATTCTACTTCAGAAATATCTGAGAATTGTTGATGGTATTGGTCTGGAGCTATGATAAATGTCTGGGAGAAACACAGCTCCATTTCAGTAGCCTGTTTTTACATGTTGTTGAAAAGAAGAGTTTCTGGGTGTTTTTAAAGTATTAATTTATATTTAGCTTTCAACATTCACTTCTCTAAGGTTTTGAGTTCCAAGTTCTCTTCCAGTTCCTCTTCTCCCCCTTCTCCCCCCCTCCCCTAAGAAGATATGTAATCTAATATAGGTTCTACATATACATTATTAAAAATGTTTTCACTTTAGTCATATTGTAAAGAAGAATTAGAACCAATGGGAGGAACCATTAGAAAGAAGAAATAAAAAAGGAGAGAGAGCAAGGGAGGGAGAGAGAGAGAGAGAGAGAGAGAGAGAGAGAGAGAGAGCGAGAGAGAGAGCAAATAGTATGTTTCCATCTGCATTCAGACTCCATAGGTCTTTCTCTGGATGTGGACAGAATTTTCCATCATGGGTCTTCTGGATTTGTCTTAGATCCTTACATCGCTAAGAAGTAAGTCAGGGGCAGCAAGGTGGCACAGTGGATAGAGCACTGGCCCTGGATTCAGGAGGACCTGAGCTCAAATCTGGCCTCAGACACATAGCACTTACTAGCTGGTTGACCTTGGGCAAGTCACCTAACCCCATTGCCTAGCTGAAAAAAAAGAAGAAGAGGTAAGTCTATCAAAGTTAGTCATCACACAATGTGGCTGTTACCATGTACAGTGTTCACTTCACTCAGCATTAGACCATATAAGTCTTTCCAGGTTTTTCTGAAGTCCACCTGCTCATCATTTCCTATGCAATAATAATATTCCATTACATTCATATACCACAACTTGTTCAGCCATTCCCCAATTGATGGGCATCTCCTCAATTTCCAATTCTTGGCAACCACAAAAAGAGCTGCTATAAATATTTTTGTACGTGTGTGTCCTTTTCCTATTTTTATGATCTCTTTGGGAAACAGATCTAGAAGTGGTATGCTGGATCAAAGGGCATGCAGAGTTCCATAACCCTTTGGGCATAATTCCAAATTGTTCTTCAGAATGATTGGATCAGTTTACAATTCCACCAACAATTCATTAGTGTTCTAATTTCCCACATCTTCTCGAACATTTATCATTTTCCTGTTTCATCATGTTAGCCAATCTGATAGGTGTGATGTGGTATCTCAGAGTTGTTTTAAGTTGTATTTCTTTAATCAATAATGATTTAGAGCATTTTTACATGACTATAAATACAGCTTCTGGTTTTTTGAAATAATAATAATAATTACTCAAATTTATAGAGGGCAAGTGAAAAAATAAGCATTTATTTAGCACATACAATGTGCCAGGCACTATGTTAAGTGCTTTTCACAAATATTATCTTATGTTATATAATTCTTTGCAGTTTGCAGAAATCTTTTATTTATTCATTTCACTTAGTCCTCACAACAACTTTTTGAGGTAAGTGCCATTATCATTATCACTTTTACTTTAAGAATGAGGAAACAGGCTCAAAGAAATTAAGATATTTGCCCAATGTCACAAAACAAGAGAATGCTTGAGTTGGGATTCAAACCTTAGACATCCTGATCCCAAACTTAACTTTCCTGCTATGATAGCACTCTCTCTCTCCAATGGGAGGGGAGAGGGGTTATATGTGTTGTTCAGAGGGGACTAGCATCTCTGGTATCAGGGCTTGCTAAGTCCTCTTCAGGGCTGCTTATTCATTCTTCACATTCACTTTTACCCAACTCTCACTTGTGGCTACAAAAAGCTGTAGCATGTGCAGCAGCCACAGCCCAGTAAAACTTCTTTGACAGGCAGAGTAAACCAGGTTGAGGGTAACCAACACGCATCAAACCCATTAATGAGTTAAAGGAGTGTCTACCCAAAGCATATGAAGGCCCCCAGCAGAATGGACAGATGAGAACAATTTGTTCCTATAGCCACGAAGGTTGCTAAAGCAGGAGCTATAGAGTGCTTAGGTCTTGGTCAGACATTGAAGAAGCCAAGGTCATCCACTGCATCCTGGGCTGTTGCCAGTTATCTTGACTTTGTCCTGCCACTGGACTTTGATGACTCTGGAAGAAAGAATGAGCCTGACAATTTCTTGCAATTCTGCCTGACTTAAATCCAATTCATATGCAAGTCAAGGCTGAATCATCACATGATGTCATTGGTCCCCTTTGAAAATGAAGGATGAACAACAATAGCATTTCTCCAAAGACAGTATGCTTGGAAACCTGGAGAAACTGAAGAACTGAAGGGTTGCTACCTATTTTTTTTTTACCTAACAGGTTTAGCCTTACATCTACTTTCACAAATATATTTGATTTTTCTGACTGATTTGACTCATCTAAAAGGCTGTTGACTAATGAGGTGATTTTTTTTCAAGGGACTTGAATATCAGATCAATCAAAATTATCAAACAAGTTTTACAGTGGAAGACATAGACTTGTCTTCACTCTACAAAACTAAGTGATTGAAATAATATTTAAGTTCTGTCAATCACTTAATTGTTTTCCCTCCACTGTGCACTGAATCATTTGAAGTGACCACCTAATTGAGTGTCAGAGAGACACAGACTAAGGATTTAGCATTTTCTTGGCACCCGTTTTTATATTGTGTGCACTGTCTTACTAATACTCTTACCATATGCTTTTCACTTACTTGGTTTGATATTTCACCACACTAACCAGACACTGCAGGCAGGGGCCAAGTATAGCCTGAACCATTTGGCAAGGTACCAATCAACTCAATGTAGACATTGGTGTAAATATGTTGGAACAGATAAAGGAGGCCATGATGGATGCTTTTCTAGCAAGACATGTAAAAGGAAGGATGAGGATCACAAACAGTCATTCAGCTTCAGGGAAGAAAAGAACAAATCCTGGCTTATCACATACAGACTGACTGCCCCTACACGGGAAAGCAAAGGTGGTCTTGAGGACAAAGGAGAAGAATAAAGAATAATCATCCAAGTTGTAATGAAGACTGGATAACCTACAGCATGATTGGACATGTGTATAAGCCCTTTACAGCTGGAGGGACCTAGATGGTAAGAGGAATGAAAGTCAGTATTCTCTTCTCTTTACCCTGCATCATTTACTGTTCTTCCAGGACAACAAGGTTAATGGCCTTTTATGAGGCCGAGCTGTGGGCTAACGATGGCATCAGCTTCCAGAAAGTCACTTGGTTACACAGAATCTAACTCTGTGTTATGGCCAGACTTTGAATTGAGTGGATAGGTTTTTCTGGGCTCGATGTGCTTTTTGATGGCTGAGACCACACAACATTGCATTAGAAGCAGAGTTCAGAGTTCCATTGTGGTAGCCTACGTTTCTCCTGATTCATTTGCAATGAATGGTAAACAAATTACAGTTTTCACCCTAGGCATAGATAGCCAAATGACTCAACCAAGATCCAGGGAAAGAGGCAAAAGAAGCCAAAACAGATTCAAGTGAAACGAGTACAAGGCAAAGGGAGCTTTATAGGATTTGGCAGTTTCAGTGGGTGAGACACACGCAGGATTATGGAAGCCAAATACAGCTTAAGGCAAAGAGTTCAAGTACCAATTAAGATAGGGCCTAATAGAGCATATTTGTCAGCTATTAAGCGACTCTCTAGACATGGAAAGTCTGAATATTTGCTAGAAAGATTTGTTCAAGGTTTTAACTATATGAAGGAAGAAATTTAGACGATTTCAGGTTGCAGCTCAACTCTAGTAATAGAGGTTAGGAAAGAAAGATGACTAGCATAAAAAAAAAGATATATTTAATGGCTCACTCAGGTTTTTGATTTTTCTATCTTGCTTATTGCTTTTATTTCCAGCTGAGGTCTTAATTTTCTTCTGTTCCAAAATGATGAAAATGCTGTACCTAGAATAGTCAACGATCAATTATTCAAACGAATATAATCACAGACAATGCCCAAATAATTTGAGAGTGCTATATTATGCAATGTTAAATTATTCTGTTCTACTCTATTTTAATATTCTTTCCTATGCTATGATCAGCAGATGGTGTGGCATAAACAATTAATTTGGAATCAGATGTCTTGGGTTCAAGTAAATTTACCTTATAATTATATTTTTTTCAGTCTCCATTGACCATCTATCCGGGAAATAAATACTTGGATTTATGTTTTGTTCAAACTTCCATCTCTAAAATGAACTCAGACATAACAATTAATTTATCACAATTATAATATAATGAAATTGATCTTGATTCAAATATATCTATTCCCTAGACTGGAAATCTGCATTCTAATCCTGAGTCAATCATTAATGAGCTCTATTATCATAAGCAAGTCATGTAATACATCTAAGCCTCAATTTTTCTCATCCATACAATAGGGAAAATAATGACTTAGAGACATCAGGAAGACATTATAAGGATTAAATGTAATAATGGATATGAAAAGACTTTGTAAATTAAGAAATATTATATCAATGAAGCCTACTGCCTACTGTTGTCATTGTCACCATAGGGATGATCTGTCATCCATTTAATCAACAGTCATTTATTGTCTGCTATGTGTCAGGTACTGGGGTAGGGACTGAGGATACAACAACATAAATGAAATGGTTCCTGATCTCAAGAATTTACATTCTATTAGGAGAGACAACATTTATATATGTAAGTATATACATAAAATAAAGAGATAGGGAGAGAGTACATTTTAGCCATGGGCCTGTACAAAGGCGCAGAGATAGGAAACAATTCAATGTATGAAGAACAGCAAGAAGGACAATTTGACCATTACAAAAGAGTACCTGAAGGCAAGAAGTAGGTAATAAGTTTGAAAAAATAGGTCTAAGCCAGGTTGTGAAAGACAAGGAGGAGGAGGAATATAATGATGATGAAGATGATGGTGATGATTTACCTTCCTATTATTTCCAAAAAGGGGCCTTTGTCTAACTCTTTCAGCAATGCTATTATCTCATATTTGTCACAGGTGGACCCCTCTGTCAGTTAATGATTCTTGTCTCCCCAAGTCATCTTGTATCTATTCTGTATGTTTTGTATTTCTGTGTGTCTTTGTATGGAATTTTGTCTCTTCTGGATAGATTTCTCTGGTATGTCAGTGAATTGTTTTTCTCTTTTGTCTTTCCCTCCAATACCTAGCACAGTAACAAGGGTAAGTGTGAAGGTAAAATTATTCCCATTCCATTTAGCTTTGATACCTTAACTAGGTGAGAACACATTTCAATCAATTAATTGAAAAGATCTTAGACTAAGCTTTAAAATATTTGCAAATTTGTTGAAGAAAGTGAAATAAAACCAGACTGGAGAGTCTTTCCAATAAACTGGGAAATTTGGTGTCATCTTCAGAAATATCTATAGATTATTAATTAAGTTGAAAGTTAATTAATAGAGTTCCAATATGGGGTGGAAGGGGGAAATCCAGTTATTAGAGGTACGGCTTTCCAACATACTGATGGAGAAGAATCAACAGGGGGTTAGGGAAGAACAGCCAGATCTCCTTTCCTCTACCCATTTTTGGAAGGGATGTATTTAAATTTCAGGGAGCTTTGAAGGGCCCTGAAGATGTCGGACTTCTCATCTTCTGATTGAAGTCCTACATGACATCCACAGATTGACTTGCAGCAAGATCTGTAGTATTGGGAGCCAGGGACAGACTGGACTCATGGCTCAACAATGAGCCCAAAAAAGAGAATAACCTGTACCTCAGGGGAATTTCTTGACGTCCCCAAGAATAGGAAAAAAGAAATTCTAGCTAAAAAAAGCTATGAGTTAACCACTGTGCTATAGATGGTCAATAAGCTTGAGCCCACTTTCCCCTGGACTTTGTATGTACTTGTGGAAAAGTATGTCACAAATTCTTGGAGGCATGTTTTGTATGTAATGTTTTTACTGTACCATTTTAATAAATACTCCTTTCTAAAATCTACTTAAGGCTGACTAAATGATTCTCAAAAGATAATCTTAGGGAGGGGGAGGGAAAGCACACTGGCTAGTGCTTGAGACAGTAGCATTAAATAATTTCCCAAGATTCCTCAGCATTTCCATCTAGAACCGGGAGGTGGGGAGAAAGGGGGGGGGAGGCGAGGTATATGTAGCCAGCCTAACAGTGACAACCCAACTCATCAGTGGGAGAGGGAGGTAGAACAAGCATCCTTCAGAGCACACCAGGGCCTCCTGTATTATTAATTATTGTGAAACAAGAAAAGTAATTGATGTTTATATGTCTCTTAAAAGTTGGCAAAGTAGTTTGCATATGCTGTTATTAGAGTTTTACAGCAGTCCTGTAAGGTAGGTTCTACAAATATCATTGACTTCCTTTGTAAGCTCAGGCTTATGAAGGTTAACTAACCTGGCTGTGATCACACAACTAGAAAGTATCAGAGGTGTGAGTTGAACTCAGGTCTTCTTGACTTCAAGCTTAACCCTCTTCCCACTACATTGTGCACACTGCCTCACTAAGAAAAGTAAGCTCCAATTCTCTTCCAATAACAAGACAGGTATTCCTCAAGGGTTTGTTCAGTCCTCTGTATTTTATAGTTAAGAAATTAAGGTTGAGTGAGTTGTCCTGGGTCATAGAGACCACTGAGGTTTATACAGGATTAGAACACAAAACCTTTGGTCTTACCCGACTGTTGCCTATCCGACATGGCCAGGGCATCTTTTCCAACTACCGAATTCTAATGGTGCCTTTATATTGGTAGCCAGGAAATGATTATTCATCATTATATACCATTTACAACCAATGTTACCTTTCTTATGAATATTAAAAGATTAGGAAATGACATTGGCTTTTGTTGAAAACCTTGAGTGACCCTGTAAGCAGACACAATAAATGATCGCTTTTACTGCTGTGCCCTCTAAATATTATTAAAACCCTCTACAGTAGGTAATAAATAACGACCCCCTGAATGCTTGATTTATAGCAATTACAGTACAGATGAGTTGAATTTGTGTGCTGTGCTGTAATGAAGATCATGGCTCAAGACACAAGAGAACTAGTCACTCCGTGAAATATGAGCTGATTTGCATGATCCCTGTCCCTTGAGTAGCCCATAATTGGCTATTATGAAATGGTCTAAGAATGATTTGGTCTGCAAATAAGAGAAGCTGTACCAAATTACCATATAATATATGTGCATATTTTTTACCTTCAACTCGAAACGTTGGGGGATTTTGTGTGCGTGTGTGTGCCTGACAATATAGGTGCTGTGTTCTGACATTTGGTGGTATTTGGGAACAGAGGCTAAGGACTACTCTTCTGTAACTACTGGGAAGCTATTTCCTTTGAAAACTGGCATCATTTCAACCTGATTCAAGAAGAGCATTATAGCAGAAAGAGCTTCCTTTCTGTCTCATGAAAGGAAAGCTGTTATCATTTCATATTGATAATCTTAAGAACAGACTCTGGGGTCTTCCATTTGGAAAAACAAATAGCAGCAATGTAAAAGCACCACGAGGAAGAGGTAGGATTAGGGGATTCCACAACAAAAAGAGGCAACAAATACACTCAAAGAATTTATTCAGCAAAGCATAATTAGGCATATGTAGCCATAAGGGTTCCTGAAATCCTTGTGAAAGGTATCATGACAGACCTTCATTAATTTCTATAATTTTTGCATAAGTCCCCCTTAGAATGCTTTCTGTTGGAAAACAAAAATTAGACAAAACAAAAACAAACAAAATGAAACAACACTACTTCAACAAAAAAGAAAAAATTGTTGGGTTGGTAAAAGGGGTGTAGCAGAAGCAGTCATCATTCAAAAGTTATTAATTTTGGAAGGGCAGTGCAGGGAGCTATGCCAATACATTATTGCATGTATAGATGAACTGGCATGCTCCTAAAATCTCATCCTCATTATCATACAATTAACCCAAGGAATAAAGTTAGTCTTGCTGGTTAAGGGTATCATCAATGTTTATACTAAGCTACTATGACACTGGCCATAATGGGAAAAGGTATATTATAATTAAGAGCTATGGCCAACTAATTAAGTCAAATTATAGCTAATTATAAATCCTATAATCTATGCCAAAACTAGTTATTGATAGCTGAGAAGAAAAGATAAGACTTTAATTGGCCTTTAGCATAGACTATTTTTAGGGCACTCAGCTGCTCAAAATGTATTTTCAAAGGTAATTACCATAAAAGGAAGAGAAGTATAGGGGTTATATATAGACCTTATAGTCAGAAAGACCTAGATTTCATTCCTGCCTCTGATACATATTAGCTGTGTGACCATGGACAAGTCACTTGACTTCTCATAATTCTAAGAAACTCTCCAAGATATGTCACAGACTAATAGTTGAATTTGTAAAAGGAATTCCCACAGCAGGAATTGTTTATGACAATGAAATTTCCAAAGCTTTACTGTCTCCTCCTACTCTATCTCTACCCCTAACCACCTTCACATATATAAAATACTACATACTCTCACAGTATCTTGATTCAGGAACTAGGAGATATATCCTTAGCACCTAGAACAATGCTTGCTACATAGCAAGTCTTCAATAAATGCTTATGGATTTATTGAGGATTTGAAAATTATTTCTTTAAGAAGTGAATCTGTGAGTCTCATCTTATGATAGAGTCTAAATATTAGTAGCTGATGAATATTTGGGTAAGTGAAAGAAAGTATAAACAGAAATTAGAGGGTAACCCATGGCTTTGGGGGTTTTATTTGCTACCAGGTTTGTAGAGGTATCTTGACACATATTAAGAGAGATGAAAAAATTTAACAGTAAATAGAACAAATAAATGAATGAAAGAATATATAGACATACACACACACACACACACACACACACACACATATATATACATATATATATATATATATATATATATATATATATACATATACATAAATTTTGGAAGGGCAGTGGAGGGAGCTATGCCAATACAGTATTGCATGTATAGATGAACTGCCATGAGGGCACATTGGGTTTATTTTTGATTTGTTCTCCAGATAAGAAGTTTGGAGATGAGTTCTGATATTTGAAGAGTAATTATAAACAAGGTACTGACAAGTTATTTTTCATTAACCACAGAGGAAATGTATTTAAATTATAGCAAGAGCATGAATTTAGAGAGTAGCAACTTACTGATGGTTAATGGACACTAGAAAGGGCTTTTGCAGGAGGCCATGGCTATTTCCATCTTCAGATATTTTTAAGAACAGAGAAAATCATTGTCTTGAGTGTTTGGAGCCAGAGAATATAACTTGAATGTCTCCTTGAATTCTTTAACAACTCTAAAACGGTATTATTATAAGAAAATAAAGGCAATTCAGTATAGCAGCATGCTTAGAGGGCCAGCCTTGGAGCCAAAAACACCTGAGTTCAAATGGTGCTTCATATGCTTATTAGCTGTGTGACCTTAAGCAAGCTACTTAAGCTGCCTGTTTTAAACAACTGCCCAGCATTTTTCTACTATCACAGATTTCAATCTGCCTTGATGAAAGGAATTCATAGAGGTCATAGACTTAAATCTGGAAGGGGCCTTGGGGGCAATCTTGTCTAAACCACTCATTTTTTTCAGATCAGAAAACTGAGGCATGGGGAAGATGAGTGACTTGGCTTAGGTTTAATAGATAGCCTATGTCAGAGGCAGGATTTGAACTAAGTTCTTCTGGCTCCAGAGCCAATGTTTTTCCACGGATCTTTTTAATACGCATATATAAAAATAAAAATAAAGTTGTTGTTTGTTTCTTTAATAAACAATTTAAAGATGAAGGAGCATTCTATTTTGAGGTAACCATGTTAAGTTTGAGTGAAAAAGAAAAAAATAGTTGCTCCCATAGACTTGGGATTAATTTTTTTTAAATGCACAAAAACAGCCATAAGTCTCATGTAAAAAATGCTAAAAATCGGCCATCATCTTACTCCTCATTTTCAAGCAAATCTGAAAGGACTTCTCACTTTGGCTTTCCACACCCATCTCTCAATCAGCACTTTGGTGATTTTTTTCCCCTTTAAGTTTATTTTAATCTTATTTGAGCCATAAAACAAAGGTGAATAGGGAATAACTACACAATGTTATTTGTCCTGAGTCCTTGAACTACCCAGGGAAAGTCCTGAATTTTCTATCCATCCAGCAAATGATTATCGTATAAAATAATTTTTAAAGTTTGGTAATTTCATTGTCTTTTTAAGCATCAAGACCTTTATGCAAATTTGTAAAAGGCATGAGTAGAATGAAAATGTGTATTTTTTTCTGTCTAAAAGTTGACGTGGCTTCAGAGTGGTAAAGAAAGGTCCTGGGAGAAAAATGTTCATATTTTTACTACAGAACATTAATTTGTAGTAGTAGAATGGTATCCTGGATTTGGAGTCAGAAGATAGGAGTTTGAATATTGGCTATTCCACTTACTATCATGAGATATTGAGACAATCACTTAGCCTTGTTGACTCTCAGTTTTCTTAACTGTCAAATGAAAGGATTGGAGTAGATTATCTTTAAGGTCCCTTATAACAAAAAATGCTATTATCCCATGAATACAATGACCCAAATATAACTAAATTAGAGATTTTTTGGTTATTCATGTTCACCAAAATGAACTAATCAAAATCCTAAATATAGAAAATAAGCATAAGCTTGATTAAATTAATAATAATTAAGTAATTGTTATTAATGCTGGTCAATAACATAGAATGGATTTTCATAAGAGGTGTATTTAACATTTGGAAGTACGGAAGAGAGTTAATTAGTAGAATAAATCATTTGGTGTAAGTGAAGTACAGGGTAAGCAGGCAGGCAACAAGCCTTTTATTAAGTGCTTACTATGTGCCAGGTACTGTGCTGAGCACTGGGGATACAAAATACATGCAAATAGGCAATTCCTGCCCTTAGAGAGCATCCATTCAAATGGTATAAGATAATATGTAAAAGGGAGTTGAAATAGCGGTATCATAAGGGAAAGGAAAATACCCTCCTACAGGGATATGGTGATAAAGTCTAGAAAGTCAGAAGCACAGCCCGGACAGGCCTGGTCCTGTCACTAAAATGGAGCCCTTCCTCCAACTCGGCAATGAGAGAAGGGGCCCAGCATGGCAGAAGGACATTCCAGAGCCAGCAAATCAGCTGGGAGGGCAAAGAGGTCATTAAAGGCTATAAGGCACATGGTGGTAACTCCTGCAGCATTTTGTTTTGTATATCTTTTCCCCTTGTGTTGTCACTATGGTATGTCTGTATTTAAGGGACAGAGTTATTCATGAGTGTCTATGTTGGTTTAGGTTCATGGACTTTGCTTCTGTTGTATGCATATCGGTGTGATCATAAATGGGCACAGAAGCAGATCCCTAAAGTTCCTTCCCACTCTAAGCCCTCTGAACCTGGAAGTTATGCTAATGTCTATGCTGTGGTCCAGGCTCACTTTAACTCTACAAGTCATCTTAGCTGAAAAGAGCACTGCCATAGTGCTAAGAACTCATCGACTGGACGGCCCAATACTTGGATACTGTTTTTTTAGTCTTGTCTAGCAAGTCTTACTTTATCTATGAAGCCTCCTTAGGAGCTGAAACCTCTGAAGAACAATAACTCCTATTTAGATGGCACTTTAAAGTTTATAGAATTTTTGTTTTATTACCGTGCCCTATGATGTACGTCGGGCATAAAGCATTGTTCCCATCCTACAGATAAAGAAACTGAAGCCCACACTGTGAGCTTCTTGTGACCAGGGACTGCCTTTTGCCTTTCTTTGGCAAAAGAAATAAAGAAAATATTTGGAATTCTCAGTGCTTAGCACAGTGTTTGGCACATAGTAGGTAGTAAATAAATGTAATGTTTGTTGACTGACTGACAGATCAAGAATTCAAACACAGATTTTCTGACTCCATATCCAGCATGGTGCTTCTTCCTCCACCACTGAAGTGAAATATCCAAGGCTATTCTTCTCAACCCACACCAAAGTAGTAGCAGGGCTAAAATTCTGGGATACTTTTTTCTGATTCTATTGCATTTTGCCCTTTGTCTTTCTCTTGCCCATTATCACCCTTTAAAAAAGTAGGAGGGATAAGACATTTACAAAAATTATAATCATAAAGTGAATATGATTGCATATTTACATCCATGTCATCGTCATAGGTATAAAATAAATAAATGAATTATGTAAATGTAAAATGGTCACAACGTTGTCTATCTTCACCTATGAGTCAAATTTTCTAATATTATAATCAGTCCACGTTCTCCTGGGTAAGCAGAATAATGGAGGAGACATATAATTCTAGCCCTCTTTCTTCTCATCCTTATTCATTCAATAGTATGCATTAATTAGAGGATCCCTTCCTCTTTCAGCTGAACTCTGAATCTCATTACATTGCCTTCTGATGCCCACAGAAAGAATCACTGTCTAGTCATAGCTCATTTATTAACAATTGCAATCAGACCTATGTTAAGACAGCTGTGTAGCCTGGGTAAATGGTAAATCACTTTCCCACCCTCTCTATTCCATCTTCACTTTTAAAAAAAATAGTTAAAAGACACTCATGAAAAAAAAGTTAAAAATTTATTTCTTTTTTTGATGTTAAAGGTCCAAGGAGATGAAATCCCTGTTTCCTTTTCTATTTTAGAGAACAGAGGGGTATGACCTAGGGGAAGAAACTTTAAGGAAGGCAAGGCCCCCTTTTCTTTTCCCTTCCCTAAACTACCTGGGTCTCTCTTTTCCTCATCATCTGGTTCCCATTCTTTTTTTTTCTTAGTTGCCAAACGTTGTCATTTCTAGTTACACAATATCTCTCAAATCTATCCCCTCCTCTCCACTCACAATTCTACATTCTAATTCATACATTCTAGTTCAGGCCTTTAACATCTCTCACCTGGATTATTTCAGTTGCCTCCTAATTGGTGTCCTAACCGCCTTCATGTCTCTCTCTTCTCCAGTCTTCCTCTTCTAATCTTGGGTGAGTAAATATTGATACAGAATGGAGCTGGCTGTGACCTTGTGACCTTCAAAAGGCCAGAGGAGTCACTAGATGTCCAGTGAAAGAAATCCATGCCAGAGTGATTCTCCTAAAGAACATCCGATTGTGTAACTCCCCTACATAAAAGCTAGAGTGGTTCCATCTTGTTTCTAGGTTAAGAGGGAAACTCTTTTATTTGGCATTGAAAGCCCCATACAGTCTGATGACAACTACTTTTCTGGGCTTATTGTTCTTTACTCTCTTTCAGACACTTAAGGTCCAGCTAAGTGGGCTTATTCTGTTCCTGACACATGATATTAAATTTCCTATTTCCATACCTTTGCACAGCCTTGTCTGCATCCTGGAAATAATCTCCCTCCTCACCTCTTCCTCAATTCCTAGCTCCCTTCAAAGCTCAGCTCAACTGCTATCCCTTGAACAACTTTGTATTTTAATTTGCGCGGATTTTGTTGCTGTTGTTATATAGGCACATATATATCTCCAAAGAATGAAAGCTTGGGGGTACTGGTGGTTTCAGTTTTGTCTTTGTATCTCCAGCACCTAGCACAACACCAGCCACATTAATCAGTGATTGTTGATTGACTAATGATTCTTTACCAGTTATACAAGGCACCTGGTGATGCAGTGGATAGATCACTGGGCCTGGAGTTAGGAATACCTGAGTTCAAATCTGACCTAAGACACTTATTAGCTGTGTGACCCTGGGCAAGTAATTTAACATATATTTGCCTCACTTTCTTCCACTGGTACACTGGCACCTACTTCACTGGTAACAGTAAGGATCAAATGAGATAGTATTTGTAAAAATGCTTCACACAGGGCCTGACACACAGTAGGTGCTATATAAATGCTTATCCCCTTTCTCCCCTTCATACCCCTTCATACTTCAAACTCTGCTCACTCAACAGGAGAGGGAAAACTTCCTTCTCTGAACTTCTCTGTAGTTGGAAACCCTGCTCTCTTTCACCATGGCTATAGAGTTTTACTCAACTACAATAACAGCCTTTTGACTTGGTTTTCAAAATATTGTGTCCTTGGAGCCCTGAAAGAAATCTATCACTCAACTCCTTTACAGGAAACATATTGTTGTCCAGAAGAAATACCCTTCTTTCCCTTTGTTCTATTTGTGTAGGTTTATCTCAAGCCTAGATAGAGTGTTATTTTATCAGCTTTCTTCTCTTCCTCTAAATAGATCTGAATTAAGGGTACTGATTTAATTATTATTGAGCCTGTTTCTCCCTGCACAGAATTATTAGGAATCTCCTAATACAAAGTCTTTTGCTTCTTGTCATTCTCTAAATTATTCATTCAATATCTATTGAAGGCCAAGCAAGTACAAAGACCTGCAATAGAAGATCTAGGGGATGCAGATGTGATGGAGACTGGCTAACAGGGGCCCTATTCCCAAAGTACATGGAATGTGTGCTGCCTCCTGCCAACCCATGTATGGCTTGCTAAGCCAGCTCCTGGTCATGCAGAATTGGGGTTTTTTCCCACTTTAGAACATACACAAATATTCCCTAATTATTTCCCATGGGTTTGTTACATGATGATGGAAAACTTTGTAACTGGCTGCTAACATGCAACTGAGTGTGTACAAAAGGCTCCAATGAAGGAACTCTAGCTCTTTCTTTGCTGGTGGTGATTGAGAGGATGACACGTGGCTGTGAAAGCATGCCACCTCTCTTTCTTTGCTTTTGTGTGTTTGTACTTCCTTTCTTTTAGGTGAGTGAGTATTGATGCAGAATGGGTCCAGCAGTGACCTTGTGACTTTGAAAAGGTCAGAAAAGCCATCAGATATCCAGTGATGGAAGCCCATGACAGACACTACTACAGCTGCAACAAAGAGCCAGCACACCCCCAAAGAGTGACCTGTGTGATCCAGCCCAGCAGTAAATCAGCCCAGCGGCCAAGAATCCATGTTCTGCTGCAAGCAAGGATAAAACTTGTCCATTAGCTATGTCTCCTTTGAAAACAAGCTCTGTGGTGTAGTTAACAGTTTAAGTTTAAATTTTCTCTCCCTAGGGACAAATCGGGTCAACAGAAAATAGAGAGCAACCCGAGTTTGGGAAGTAGTAGTATGTTGGGTCTTCTATTTTTTTTAGTGAATATCCCTTTGAAAAACCTAATTAATGTTAATTGTTATTAATCACATTAAGAAGATATCAACAGGTTGGGTGACATTGGGACATTAATCACTGGTAATGAAATTGGAGAACTATACAAAATGAGTGTCATAGCTTTGGTCTAAAGGTCCAACTTGCCAGTAGAGTTGGGGTTGGGACAGTGGACCCAGCATGTACATATAAGTAATACAAAGATTAAAAAGGCAGTGAACTGAGTGAGCTTATAAAATGGCAGAAAAAAAAAGAATCACAAATAGTGTCTCATTTCTTAGTGTATACAAATAACCTAAATTGAAAACACTGTATGACAGGTACAAACAGAATGTATAGGAGATCAGAATCAGATTATTTCAATCTGGGAATGATCAGGGAAGGCTTTGTATAGGAATTATTTGAGCTAGAAATTATTGTTATCATTATTATCAATAGCTGGCATTTGTGTAGCATTTTAAGATTTGCAAGGCACTTTACCTTTATCTCATGTGATCATCATAAATACCCTGTAAGGTAAGCATTGTTATTCCCAGTTCACAGATGAGATAACTGAAGTATAGAATAGAACTCAAATATTTCTGACTCCAAGTCCAGTTCCCATGCTCTATCCATTGTTGCCTAGCTACCATTAACAAATGGGGAGGATTTTAAAAGACAGAAATAGGTTGGGGTAGAGAGACAGCATTAGCATGAGCAAAGTTTAGAGGTGGGAAAGCCATGGGCATAACTGAAATGTAGCTTGTCATTTGGTTGATGTGTAGGTGGGGGTAGGGAGTAGTAGGTGATAAGGCTGGAAATTTATGTTGCTGCCAGAGAATGGAAAACCAAGCTAAGCTCGACTTGATTCCGTGAGTGATGGGGAGTCATGAAAGCTACAGTCACTGTGCTTTGGGAAGATTACTCCCCTAACAGACCATAAGAGACTCAAGTATCATGTCCAATCTGCCAACTAGGCAAAGGTTTGTTAGAGGGAATTAATAAATTGTAGCATGGAGTAGTAGAAATAGCACAGGACTTAGAGTCAAAAGATCCGAGTTCAAATCTCTGCTCTGCTACTTTTAAGGAACATCACTCTGGGAGAATTATTTAACATCTTTGAAACCTTTACTTCCTCATCTGTAAAATAAGGATATGAATACTTGCATTATCACTCTCATCACAAGAAAAGTGCTTTGCAAACTTTAAAGTGTTGTATAAATGTGACCTGCTGACACCTGGGATGCCAAGATTGTGGGAGAGCTGGGCATTAGTCAGGGATGGGAAGCTCAAGCCTCTGAATAAATAAATCAAGGATGCACAACCATAGTTAAAGAACCAAGATTTCAACAAAGTGGAGGATCTGAGAAGAAGACAAACAAACATGCTACAGAAGTGAATAAAAGCAGTAACATTAAGATTATAGGTCAGGCCAAACCCACATAATGCAGGAGTCAAGAGAAAAGTGAATATAAGGAAGGACAATATCAGGACAAGACAAAACAGCTCAAGCCAAGTGGAGGAAACCAAAACAAACATGGAGCTTGAAATGAATCTAACAGTCTCAAAGCACACACTGGGAGTGCTGGTCAACCCAGAGGGCTGGGGCTGTACCCTAAGTGTAGGGTGGAGTATCTCTTCTTAGTCATCTTTGCAATCCCTACCATGATGCCACTGGTACTCAGGATTGGTTGAATGAGTCAATAGCAGCTATAAGCGGGATGGAGTGTGGCTAGAGAAAGAGTAGAGTGAGGGAATATAGTTCAGATGTTATTCTCAGTACCAGGGACCAAATGGAGGTGGAATGGCCCAGACCCAGGTTGAGCTCCACATGAAAGCTACAGCAAGTGACACCACAAAGTCCTAACAGTGAACAATAGGAGGAAGACTAGCAGATGAATCCCCAAATCACAGGATCTAAAAGGCCATCCAGCACAATCAGCACCTAAACAAGGAACCTTACAACATCTCTGAGAAGTGGTCATCCAGTCTTTGCTTGAATATCTCTAATGAGCAGAAAGAGCATCAGAGGAATGAGGCAAAAGGTAAGAGGCGGAAGTCCAGATTGACATGGAGTTAATATCACAGATGCCCTGCATTGAGCATCAGAGAGGAGAAAGTGAGGCTGATGACTTTGCACAGACCTCTCTCACTTAAATCCAATTTACTTGCATGTTATGGCATCACCTCCCTGAAGTCATGGTTCTCTTCTAGAATGAAGGACAAACAAGCCACCTCTGTGAGTAGAGAAGGAGCTGCCCACTGGGGACCAAACTGGAACTGGCCAATTGGGTAACAACTTTTTCTTTTTCTTTCTTTCTTTCTTTTTCTTTCTTTCTTTCTTTCTTTCTTTCTTTCTTTCTTTCTTTCTTTCTCTCTCTCTCTCTCTCTCTTCCTTCCTTGCTTCCTTCCTTCCTTCTTTCCTTTCTTTCTCTCTCTCTCTCTCTCTCTCTCTCTCTCTCTCTCTCTCTCTCTCTCTCTCTCTCTCTCTCTCTCTCTCTCCCTTCCCTCTGTCCACATAAGCCAGTATTAATCTCAAATCACTCTGGCTCTCACTGATTGGCCAACAATACCTGCCAGGCCAAGCCCTACCTGCTCATTGTTTGGACCCTGATTGACTCAGAATGAATGTAAATAGCCATTGTTTCTGTTTTGGCCAGAAACCCTGAGGATAGTCCCTTCTCAGATTGATTTAAAAAAATATTTACGGTCAATTTTTAAAAATTTACTTATGTATTTATTTTAAATTTTTGACTAGGTAAAGAAGCCATTCTCTGCCTCAATTCTTATTAAAACTTAATCACTGAATGGGCATTGCCTTGATCAAACTGAGACCTGTTAAAAACTTTAGCTTCAAAAGGCCAAGGTCCCCTAAGGCCATTTCTGGTTAACCTGCTCTAAATCTTGTTACTAGACTGAGATGGCTCTGGAGGAGAAAGTGAGGCTGGTGACTTTGCACAGCCCTCCCTGCCTTAAATCCAATTCACTTGCATGCCATGGCATCGTTTCCCTGATGTTGTGGTCTTCTTGGAGAACAAAGACAAACAGCAAGCACTGAGCATCAATTTGGTGAGTATCCCAGCAAGCTGAGCACATAATGAGTACTGTCTCATGATCAGTGGTAGGTGGAGATTCAGATAGTTAAGTTTCCAGCATCAAAGAAGTCAGGTAATGAGGAACCAGGGCTTGAGATCCTAGGTAGAAATACATTCAATAAACCAATCAACAAACATTTATGGAACACTTACTTCATGTCTGATACAATCCTAAATGTTAGGGATCCAAAGACAAAAATTTAGCAGTTCTTTCCTTCAAGGAGTTTACATTATGCTGGAGAAAACAACAAGTACTCTTATAAATATATGCAAAATACATGCAAAGTGAGTTTTGGAGGGACTGTCACTAGTAGGGTCAGATTCAGGAAGTCCCTTGTGTTGGAAGTGAGCTTTGAAGGAAGCTGAAGATTTTAAGAGGCAGAGGTGATGAAGAGCAGTATGCCAAGTATAGGGGACAATCTGTGTGAAGGCAGGGAGAGTCCCTAGAAGGACAATTAATAGAGTAAGGAATGGAGTTCCACACCCTCTACCCAACATATGCCTCAATTACCAAGATGTTCACAAACAGTTCTCAACATAAAAATTTCAAACTATTACATCCACTTGAAAGAATGCTCCACATCACTAAAATTAAAAGAAATGCAAACCGTAAAAATGGCAATAGTCAATGTTGGAGGGGTTGTGGGAAGATAGGCACATTGATGCATTGTTGGTGGGCCCAGGTTTAATGCAATTTAGAAAGATACAAATAAAGTGAGTTATCCCTTTGCTGTATGTGTTCTCTACAAATATGTTTCACCAACTTTGCACTTTATATTTGAGCCTACTCTTCCAGGTGACTATGCAGCATGTGTGAATGTGTGCATGTCCATGTAAGGGAAGAATGCCCCCTTGTTTTTTGTTGCTGTTTTTTTTTGGGGGGAGGAACATGTTTTATAATAACTGTTCTTACTGTATCACCTGAGTAAATACCTCTTATAAAAGCTGATTAAGTCTAGCTGATAACCAATAGGAACTGATAGGGCTCATGAGTAACAGTATTAGAAACACAGACTCTCAGGGTTACTCCTAGAACCCTGAAACTAGTGTTAGTTATTGTCTTCTGAGGACTTCAAACTGGTAGTACCAGTACAAATTAGGAGAGTAAGCCCAGAGTTAGTGCCACAAGCACTAACTGAGACCCAGTCCCAGAGCTATTGGACAATATGCCAAGATGGATGACACATGAGGGAAAAAACCAAGGACACAATTTGTGGGCCTACAGCTATAAGGTAGAGACTTGGTTAAAAGGACAAAGCAAAAACCTATTTACTAAAACTGAACTACGTGGTCAGAGCAAGATAAGTAGGAAAGCTGACTTGATGCTGAGTCAAGACTCTTACATTTCTCTTGCCTCCGAGTCCTGTCCTGGATTGGTTCCAGAACCTTGGATGGAACTTATCCTAGAATTATTTAGTGTCTCTGGCCTTTGAACTGGAGGCACTCTGGGAAGCAAGCAATGCTTATCATCACAGATATTTCAAAAGCCTTAGAAAGAAGTAAAAAAAGGACCTGCATTAGATAAGTGACAGTAAGATTTGAAAGGAAGAAATAATGTGAAGAACATTATAGGATCTCCTAATAGGACTATTGGGATCCTATAGAGAGATTGATTGTATCTTAAAAGCAAAGAAAAGAAAAGAGTCATAGGATCATAGATTTTGAGATGGATAAAGTGTCCAGATAGGAAGACCCACCACTGGGAGTTCCTTTCCCCCTTGCCTTCTCTTTGTCCTTCCCCTTATCAGTCTATATAGACCCCATCCAGTGCAGCCGGTTGGGAAAAAAGAGACATGGCTGCTTTTACCACTTAGATGAACTGGGAGTCACCAATTGTACGCCTTTTATTGAGATGGACAGCCACCAGACATTACCATCTGTCTTTTACTGCATCGTAAAATCCTCTGGCCCTTATCATCTACCTTGCTACTATGCCCTCCAGACCCATTTGTACCATCATCTGACCTACTGATGCAACCTAAAGACCCCTTAGATTTGTTATTTGTTCTGTGGCTAAACTTTTTTATATGTACTATATCCCCATTTAGAATGTGATCTACTTTACAGGGACTGTCTTATTTTTTTTTTATTAGTATCCCCATTGCTTGGCACCTAAGTGCTTAATAAATGCTTTTTCCCTCTTTCCTTTTTCCTTTCCTTTCCTTCCTTTCTTTATTCTGTCCTTCCTCTCTTCCTTCAATAGTTCATAGTCTTCTAGTTCCATGTTTTAGGCTTTACAGTTAAAGATACTAAGGCCCACAGAGGGTAAATGACTTGTTCAAGGTAACTTGATTAATAAACAATTATCTGAACCCAGATTCAATGGCTCTAAAGCCAACACTCTTTCTATCATACCATCCTAACTATCTTAGAGAATGGTAGTGTCTTTAACAAAAATAAGCCAGTAAGGGAAAGGAAGTATTTGTTTGTTTATTTGGGTGTGTGGGTGGCAATTACGTGGGGTTTTTTTAGTTATCAGCTGCCCCAAAATGTGAATATGCGAATATATGAAGGATTGTGATTTTTGTCACCAGAGGTGCCTCCCACAGTGGGGATTCCCTCCAGCAACACAGATCCAAACTAATTGTACAACTCAGTAGAGAAGTCCTAGGAAATCAATTGAAGTGCATAGAGATAAGTGACGTTCCCAGGGTCACAGAGTCAGAAAGTATGAGAGAAGGGATGTGAACCCAATTTTTCCTAATTTTAAGTCTAGCCAACTTTTTTGCACATTGCCAGAGAAATATCCAAGTAAGAAATCTGGCTTTTGTAAAGTAATTTATTTCTTTCAAGTTGATTTCACATCTGTTTTCTCACTTGATTCTCATAATTCCCTGTGACATAGTGAATATTGTACTGGGCCTGAAATCTGGAAGACTCATCTTAACTGAATTCAAATCTGACCTCAGACATTTAATAGCTTTGTGACCCTGGGCACGTCACTTAACCCTGTTTGCTTCAGTTTCCTCACCTATAAAATGAGCTAGAGAAGGAAATGGCAAATCACTCCAGTATCCTTGCCAAGAAAACCCCAAATTGGGCCATGAAGATTGAGATACAACTGAAGAACAATCCCATTTTGTAAATGACAGAAATAAGGCTGAGAGAAATCTAAGAGCAGAGCCAAGTACTCTAGACTGGTGTTGTCAAACACATGGCCCTACCAGCAACAATCATCAGTGTGTCTGAAGCAGATTAATGCAAAATTGAGAAATATTTAACAAAATCAATAAAAATGCAGTAAAACATAGATATGTTGATATGTGGTTTTTAAGGCAATATGCAGCTGATGTATGTCTTAGTAGCTCCCATTTGTATTTGAGTCCAACACCACCAGTCTAGAACTCAAGCCATATGACTAAGGCACGACAACATTGATCCCCTCATCCATCCTATTACAAATGATAATATTGCTATTTGGAAGTATGAGGCTGGAGCTCAAGAGAGGTTTAGGGAAGGTAGAAAATGAGGAACTCTATTGAGTAAGAAACACAAGTGGTGGATAGGAAAAGTTTGCTATGAGAAACATTTCAAGGGAAGAATGGACAATATTCTAGTTTATCACTTTTTATTTTCTTCATCAGTCTTCAAAAGCATATGTAGAGCTCTTACCTTAATGATATCAAGTTTCTAAGCCTTCATCATTTTCATCTGGCTATTAAAATTAATAATTTGCTTCTAACATTTCAAATGTCTTAGAATCTACTTCATGGATATGCCATATAAAGCTAAATCAGCTAACACCATTTCATAGTGACCTACTCACTACATTATTATCCAAGTCCATCATAAAGTTACCAAATAACATCATTTGCTAATTAGTCTTTTGTATGATTATTCCTGTGGAACTAGTTGACCCTCGTCCATGTTGTTTTGCCTAAGGCTGTGTTTTCTAGAGCAGCACAGGTTGTCTTATGTTGTGTTGGCTCATAGAGCAGGTGCGTAAAATCAAACTAAACTTCTGGGACCTAAAATTCCTGACTATGAAGATTTGTGTCATCTGGCAAAAAAAAACTGTCAGCATGACTGTTCATTTAACTACAGTACAAATCATCCCTTTTCAAATCACTAGGACCTTTTCACTGCCCAAAGGATTGCCATTGGAGATAAGTGCAGGAATAAAAGGCTAGAGTCAGGAAAAAACACACACCCAGAAAATTGATGGCAGCAGAAGGCAACCTATCCCATTACTCTTCTAGCCCTCTGCTCCATGAAATGAACACAATAGCACACATCAGTCATGGAGAGATGCAACCAAATTTATTTCACTGTGCTCTAACAGTCAAGATTCTTTTTCTGTGTATGAAATAAAAATGTCCCAAGGCTTCATTTCTGGTTACAAAAAAACTTATTCCGTTACCTCAAAGCCCTCAATTAGACTATGTTCCTCCAAATCTCCTTCCAATTACTCCCATTTCCTTCCTTATTAAATAACCTAACACATTACTTTTAGCCACAAATTTCCCCCTAAAAATGTTGATACTCTGATTCAAAAAGAAAAAGAAAACCTACCAGACAGTTTTGAAACAGCTAATAATGGTTTATTATATAATATTGGGTCAAATATAAAACCACAACTATAAGATGCAGTAAAACTACATGTAAGGCACTTGGCTATGTGCTGAACTAACATCATCCTGAATTAAAAGGTGGGAAGAAGACCGCTATTATTAGGCTTGCTGGCAGTAGGGTATGTGTGGATAGAGGGGGGAATTAGATGGAGATCAGTGGTAATATGATGAGGAGCTCCAGAGAAGTACAAGTCTTTCCTAAAAATTGATAGAAGAGCTATAAGAAAAGACAGGGCAAGTAGGCGGCACAGTGGATAGAGTGCTGGGCCTAGAGTCAGGAGGATCTGAGTTTAAATCTGACCTCAGACACTTACTAGCTGTGTGATCCTGGGCAAGTTATTTAACCCTGTATGCCTCAGTTTCTTCATCTGTAAAAATGACCTGGAGAAGGAAATGGCAAACCACTCCAGTATCTTTGCCAAGAAAACCCCAAACAGGGTCATGAAGAGTTGGACATGACCAATTAACAAAACAGCAACATAAAAAAGAAAGAGGTGTGGGTTATCACACGCAGCTGGAACGCCCTCATTACATCAGTGAAGTTCAGGGTTAGTTCTCTTAGTCTTTGCAACAAATAAATAAGACCTGCTTCTGGAGGCCCATCAAAACAAACATAGTTGCCAGGCTGCTCCAGCACTTCAAGAGAATTGTCTACAAAAGGTAGCAAGCATTCATTAAGTGACCATTATATGCCAGGCACTGCACTAGGCACTGGGGAGAAAAATACAAAATTGAAAGTCTGTTCTTTCATGGAATTTACAGTCGCACTAGTTACTGCGATGAAGGCTCACAAATGAACATCAGCTTCTTGATATATTTGACAACTTGTTAAGGCTCACGTTCTGTTGTTACAAATGTTTGTTTTCAGCAGGGGCATTTGGGCCATTGTGATTTCATTGGTGTGGTAAATTCCTAGTAGAGAGATTCCCTCCATGAATGCATGGTAGTGTTTGGAGTACTAAGAGTTAAGTGATCTACTTGAAGCAATCAAGCAACAAGCATGTATTAAGTGCTTGCTGTGTGCTAGGTGTTATGCTATAAGCTGGGAATCAAAAGACTGAAAAGCAATTGTGGAAAGCAATTAAAGATGTTTGTTTACTTCCAACAACAATGGAAGGCAAGGGGAATTTTTCAGGGAACCTCATTGAGGGTCTTTTTGTCTTGGCAAAGTAAATACAAAATATTGTAGCAGTTAGAGACCTGGGCCTGGAGTAAGGAAGACCCAAGTTCAAAACCAGCTTCAGACACTTACTACATATGTGACCTCATTTCGTTCCCAGGGTATCATGAAGATCATAGAGGTTATATTTATAAAGTTCTTAACACTGTGTTTGGCACATAGTAGGTGCAATATAAATGCTGGTTCTTGATGTTGTTGTAATTCCTAAAATAGAAGGTGAAAGCCTACAGGAATGTCTCTGGGCTCTTTATATTATCAGGATGAAAACACAGAACTTGAAAATACAATCAAAGAAGAAAAAAGAGCTACAGAGGCAAGAAAAGGAGCCTAGTCCACGTCTGGAGTTAGAAGATAATGGAAGGGAAACCAGAAGCAAAAGAACCTTTGGCTACATGGTGCTAAGGAATAAGTATAAAATTCTTCTTATAGAAAGGGAATGGGGATGCACCTTACAGAACAAAAAAGATTTTTTTTGCGTGTTTCAAGGGATTTTAAGTAGCATCCACATCTGAAACTGGGACCCTTAAATCCTATAAAGATTGAATGAAGAACAGCAGTGTTACTCAGAATGAATCCCTACTGATGGAGGCCAAGAAGCTATTTGCTGCCTAATACTAACAAGAAAGAAGGCTATAGTCTTCTCATGGGATATTGTGAAGAGCTTTCTAAGACACGTCAAAGCTGACAACCATAAGGCATTTCTAATGATTCACATGGGGATAAATGATACCAATAGAAATAACAGTAAAGTAATGGTAGAGACTGAATTCTAGATCAAAAAAAGTAAGAGCTTAGATGTCCAAGTGGTATTTATCTCTCTGTGGCCAAGGGAAAGTAGGGGATTTGCAAGAGAAAGGCAGATCTTGGAAAAGAGGGGCTGTTTTAAGAAAATGTATTCTGAGAACAGGATTTGGATTTTTGAACCATAGGTTACAGGAATAGTGGGCTTTTAGCCAGGGACATAGGCTACATGCTGGAGATTGATAAAACTGATATTTTCCTAGAGTCTTGCAAATCTTATGAAGAGAACATTAAACTGAAAAGCAAAGGAAAAGGTGAAAACTGCCTATGAATTTGTACCAATTTAGATACCATCATAAAGTATAGCAGCTACAACACAGGAAGAATATCAGTAGAGATGCTAGATCATTTATAAAATATATAGTGTTAGAAAGCAGCCAGCAATAAAATTCCTAAGTTCAGATGTCAGAATGTAAATGCATAAAGAATGAGTAATAATCAAGGTGAACTAGAAAACTTAATTGGAAGAGGCAAATTTGACCACATAGGTATTATTAGCACTTAACAAAATGGGACTCATGATTAAAATATAGTTTGAGGAAAATGTAATAATATTAGTAATAACAGATGACATTTTCATAGCATTTTAAGGTTTGCAAAGCATTTTACAGACATTATCTTATTTAAAAGGCATAAAAGAATAGATGTAGGGGTAGAATATCATTGTACTGCATATTAAGAACATACACTCCATTAAAGAAATACAGGAACCAGGTGGATAAGGTGTGGAGGAGCATATTTTGGTGAAGTTCAACAGAGTGAGAAACAAACAACATCATCATGGCAATATAACATAGGCCTCTTGGACAAAAAGAAGAAACAGATGAGTTGGGGAAATAGTTCCAATCAGATATGGAATTATGATTTATTAATTACAAGGGACCTGTTATTTGAACAATTGATGAACTTTACTTGATGCCAGAAGTGGAAGAGCTTATGAATTCCTGGCTTATCTTGATATAGGTAATTTTATCTTATAAAAGAGGAGGAAGTGTCATAAGGACTATTATTCTGGACCTTATCCTTAACAATAAGAAAGATTTGGTTACCAAATGAAAATGGTGGGAACCTTGGATGGGGGAGGTGGGGTAAGTGACCATTGTAACTCCAGATTTCTATACAGAAAGAGAATAAAGTCAACCATACACACTAGGTTTTTTTTAAAAAAAGAGATTTCAAAGGGTTCAGAAAAAAGATAAGGAGTACCTTATACCCTCAAATTATATTGGTGTAGTCAACCCAAGGAGGATGGGAAGCACCCAACACTGAAATTTTGAAGGTGCAGAATGAAAACCAATTGAGAAAGAAAGGGGTACATTACTAAATATGATGATATAGTTGTACAGAAAATTCAGCATTTTATGTAATGGAGGGGCTGGTATATACACAGAGTGTCTTAGTCATTGTCTCTCTCAATGAAGGAGACCAGGGAGCCTGCTTGCAGTAGATGTGTAGGCCAATTAGTCTAGAGGGACTGTGCAGCATTTGTAGACATTTTGTAAGTGGTTCTGGATAAGACAACTTGGTAAATGGGAGGTGCTTTGATTGGCTATGATGTGTTTGTACCATGTCTGTTTTGCCATGGTTCTTCTAGCTTCTTTGTTCACATGGCATATGGTAAGAGACAATGAGATACAAGGAGAGGCTTCCGGCTTTTATCCCCATTGAGATCTTCATTCTTGGCCTCTGAATCTTATTCCATTCTGCATGAAAAAGGTGGAGTTTCCAACCTGGTAGGTTTTGAAAGGTTAGGAAAGTAAGCCATATCAATCCAGGAATCAGATCTAGGCCAGGTTTTGCAACCACTTGCATTCACGCATCATGAATGTCCCGAGAAGCAGAGAACCTCCTTTTGAGAGTGACGTACCTGCTGGATCTAGGCCAATGAAAGCTGAAATAAGGACTCATCTTAATTGGACAGGTGCTACGCAGGAATGGAACTAAGTTAATGTACTGCTCCTACCCACACACCCCTAAGACAACAAAGTTGTACAGAAGTACTAGGGAAAGTGGTTAGTTTGTTTCCTTTTCTTTTTTCTTTTCTTTTTTTGCTATATATATTTGAAATAAATCTCCTTTTGCTAAAGCTAATTGACCTTGAGTGATTAAATGAAATTGGAATGCAATCTACTGGTGCCTAACAATGGAAAAACAAAGCTAGGGAAAGACTTAATACATTGGCAGTAGAAAATAGAGGATCCCAGAACCCCTTGGGTGCCTTACTACATTAAGGGGGCAAGATAGTAGCCTGACTCTGGGAGAGGAGTCCATAGTATATAGCCTACACTTAGATTTTTAAAAGTCATCTATAGAAGAAGATGGCATCAAGAGAAAGGGAAGCAATAATTATCAAGAGCCAGTATGGCTTCATTAACAGATCATGTCAGACAACCTTCATCTTATTTTTTGACAGTTTCTAGACCATTACATAAGAAGAATGTTGATAATGTAGTTTACATAAATTTTAACAAAATATTTAACAAAGTCTCTTATGCCACTTATGCAAAAGATGGGGAGATGTGGGCTAGACACTGGCACATTTAGATAAGTTCAGTACTAGTTGAATGGAAGAACTCCATTGAAAGTCATTAATGTGTCAGTATCAACTTGGAAGGAAGTCTGTAGCGGGATGCCCCAGACATCTGTCCTTGACTCTGACCTGGTAAACATGCTTATAAATGCCTTGAATTGAAGGAAAAGATAGCATGCTTGTCTAATTTGGAGATGACACAAAGCTAAGAGGAATAGGTAAAATGCTGAATGACAGTGTCAGGATCCAAACATTTTTTGATATCAATAAATGTGAAGGTGGACATTTGGAGTAAAAATAAAATCAGCTTCAGAAATATAAGATTGGGTAGGTCTAGATATCTTTAAAAAGACCTAGGGATATTACTAGAGCAAAAACTCAATATGATTCAGCAGGGTGATATGGCAGCCCAAAAAGTTAATGAGACCTAAGGGTGTGAGATCTAAGATGCACAGGATGAACAAAGGATATGAAAATCACCCCAGTACTGTGCCTTGGTCAGATCATGTATACAGACTATGCTTACCTATTGTTCATTCTTTTTTCAGTAATGTCTAATTATTCATCACCCCATTTGGAGTTTCTTGGCAAAGATACTGGAGTGCTTTGTCTTTTCCTTCTCCAACTCATTTTACAGATGAGGAAACTGGCATTCTATCAGTATGCAACCTAGCTGGCCTTATGCTTACTTGTGGGCACCTTTTTTAAAAGAAAACACTACAGATTACTCAGGAGAGGATGTCCAGGATGCTGAAGAGCATCATATCATATGAGGCCTGGGCATGTTTAGCTTGAAGAATAGAAACTTTGGAGAAAAGACATGGTATTATATTAAGCGTTATCCTATGGAAAAGGCATTAAACCTGTGCTACTTGGTCTCAGAGAGCAAAACTAAGGAGAGGTAGGTGGATTAACCAAAAAGCAAATTTTCACTCCAAGAAAATGAACCTATTATTAAGAGCTAGACAAAAGGACAATGGTTTGCTATTGGATGCTGCACCAGAGGTCTTCAAGACAAGACTGGATGGCCACACATTAAAGATGTCCTAGAGGAGAGTCTTGTTCAATCTTGAGTTGGAATAGATGGTCTCCTAGGTGCCTTTTAGCACTGAAGTTCAGTGATTTTGTAATTCATCACTGGTCATGGCAGACTAACTTAATTTCCGTTTTTACAAGGTTACAAGGATCATACAGCTAGAAAGGATCTCAGAAGCCATCTAGTCCATCATTTTACGAGCGAGGACACTGATGGCCATAAAGCTTGAGGGATTTCATCAAGTTTTCATAGTTACTACATTTTAGAGGGGATATTTGAACCTAGGTGTCTGACTCAAGACCTAGTTCTCTTTTCCCTGAGCCACATTGTCAATAAAGTCAACAAGTATTTATTAAGCACTCACTATATGCTACAAATTTCACTAAGCACTGAGAAGACAAAGGAAAGCAAAAACAGTCACTGTCCTCAAGGACCTCACATTTTAATGGGAGAAGCAACACATCATAAATAACTAGACACATGCAAGATAAATACAGAATATTGAAGGTAATCTCAGAGAAGAAGTCCTTAGTCATAGGGGTACCTAACTCCTCTCGTACCTATTCTACACATAGTTTAGTATCCTTTAAAGCATTTGACAAATTCCCTCATGTTATCCTTATGTATACAAAGAGATGTGAGTTTGATGATGGCACAATTAGGCACATTTGAAATTGATTAAATGCCTAGATCAGTATTTCTCAAACTTTTTGGTTTCAGGACCCCTTTACACTCAAAGAGCTTTTCTTTATATGGCTTATGTATATCCATATTTACCACATTGGAAATTAGATTGTCAAATTAGTAAAATATTTATTACTTCATTTAAAATAACACTAATAAATATAGTTAACCTATTTTAGGGAAAATAACCATTTCCAAAACATCAGTGAGAAGAGTGGCATTGTTTTAAATTTCTTCACTATCTGTCTTAATAGAAGACAGCTGGATTCTCAACCTGCTTCTGCATTCAATCTGTTGTGATATATTATTTTTGGTTTAAGTACATGAAGAAAATCCTGCCCTCAAACAGACATGTGGCTTGAAAATAAAGGAGTATTTTAATAGGCAAATAATGTCTTGGCATTACTATGAAAATAGTTCTGACCTTATGGACCTCCTGAAGGAGGTTGGAGATCCCCAGGTTCTACAGACCACCCTTTGAGAACTGCTACTCCAGACCCAAAGAATAGTCCCTAATGCTGTTGTCATTCAGACATGTCCAATTCTTCATGAACCCATTTGGTTTGCCATTTCCTTCTCTTTACAAATGAGGAACTGAAGCAAACAGGATTAAGTGACTTGCCCAGTGTCATACAGCTGATAAATGTGTGAGGCCAGATTTAAACTAGAAAGATGAGTCTTCCAGATCCCAAGCCTAATGCTCTATCCACTGTGCTACCTAGATGCCCAAGCTGATGCCAAAGATGCTTTGGGAACCTATTCTTAACCTTGTTATGTTAATCAGTTTTAGCAGTATTTTTGATAAAGCTATCAGGTTCATGGTCATCAACTTCACAGATGATGGAAAGTTGAGTGGCAGTGCTGGAGAGTTAGTTTTAAATTTTCAACTTGAATATTTATACCTCAGAAAGATGTAAACAATACACACATTTTTCCCCTGGTAGAGCCACTTGTTAAACAATTAACACCTTCCCCCTTCCCCACCCTCACCCACCCACTCCAGCCACATAGTCTCTTTGCACTCTCTTCTGGCCAGACCATATCTGGCATATTATGTCCATTTCTACAAGTTGGAAAAAATATCCCAGAGTACGATGACCAGAATGGGGTGAAGATTGTACTGGATGGCCTTTGGGGTTCTTTTTTAGCGTGAGAACCTATTATCGTATGATTCTTGGGGGTCAATCATGACCCCCAAACAACAGCAAAAACTACAATAATTATAAACGGCAACAGGTGAATCTAATCTTGAGCACAAGCACTTTGCATCTGTCATCCAGTGCAATCTAGCATTTTTTTGGTTCTCTTCTCATAATTTTATCAAGGATATTCTCAGTACATATATTATTCTTTCTCAGAAAGGTTATATCGAAATGAGAAACTAAACATATGAGTCAGTAGCTACTGATATATTGTGATCTTCTCAATTATCTTCTAGTAATATCATCACTGATTTTTTAAAATTATTTTCTCCACCCTGAGATATCTTAAAAAATGATCCCTCGAGGCTTTTAGGACAAGATTATCTACAACAGCAGTGTCAAACTCAAATAGAAACAGGAGCCATTAAATGGTATATAAGGATCTTGTGGGGCATATGTTGACTTAGAAAAACACATATTAACATTTTTATATTTCATCATATTTTCATTTATTTTGTTAAACATAATTGTGCATAATCTGGTTCATGCTGCATTTGGGGGGTCCGGGGGGCCCTTGTCTGTGTCTGACACCTCTGATCTATAGCATAGATTTCCTTATTTGGCATTTGATCTGTTCTAGTCACTCTTCCTGACTTTGTCCTCCTATGATAATGATAAAAATGATAATTATCATTATTATTATTTATAAGTAGATGACCTCAAGTGCCTTCTAAATAAATTATCTTATTTTCCTATATTTGTGGGTGTTAGGGGCTTAGTGGAATTTGGGGTATTGAGGAATTCTGAATCATCCATTTGGATTTGTTTGCACAGGGAGGGAAGGAGTGCTTCTGGTCTGTCATAGCTGTTTATCTTGAGAGAGTAGGTTGACACTGGGTGGATAGAGTGTTTTCTCTGCCAGAAGCTCTAGGATGTGTTTTGGCATAAATCCAACTTCAGAAAGAGAGACTCTCACTCTATTTTTCTTTAGTGGATAATACCTGTTTTGTAGTTTTCTAGTGGCTCACTTTAGCATCCAGTCAAGACAGCAGCTCTGCTTCAGTGAAACTAGCCACAGCCTTCATTTTCTCTCTCCTCCTCACCTTTCCCCAGCATTCCTAGCATGCCCCATCATCAGGTTTTGTTTGCTAAGGTCTATCAGGGAAGAATAGTAACAAGAGTCCCCATAAAGTTCAATCAGGCAGCTTTATCTTAATCCCGAGATTAGAAAACGGGCAACTAGATGTCCAAGTGCCAGGCCTAGAGTCAGGACAATCTGAGTTCAAATCTGGCCTTAGATACTTAGTAGCCCTGTGACCCTGGACAAGTCACTTTGCCTCAGTTTCCTAATCTATGAAATGAGCTGGAGAAGGAAATAGCAAACCACTCTGATATCTTTGCCAAAAAAACCGCAAAACAAGGTCACAAAGAGTCAGCACTCAGCACCCCTCTGGAAATCTACTTTTTTTAAAACTCTTTAACTTTTTTTTCAAATTTGCATCACTTAAAAATATTAAATGACACATCTTAAATTTAATAATTTATTGTAAATTTGTGGGTTTTTTCCTGCATTGAAATTTTATGACACAATATTGCATCACATAACTGTATAAATCTGTATAACAGATATAACTGTATCATATTGTAAACAAGTCATTGCCCACACATATTCCTTATGATGCACACAGGACTTACCTACAATAAGCTACAGGCTTGCCTGCCAACACAGTTTGTTAAGACCTGTTGGTGCACTTGACCACTGATCAGTTATAACTTGCGGTCTGTGTGTTTATTTGGAAAATAATGGAACCACTATGACTTTAAGTCTGCTATACAATGGATGAAACATGTACAAATGGTTTTTCAAATTTTTCTTCGCTTCTCTTTTTCCTTTATGCTTTAACTACACCCTTATTTTTTATTCAATTCCCTCAATAATAATAATAAATAATAGCTGATATTTACATTAAAGTTTGCAAAGTATTCTACATAGATGATCTCATGTGATTAAAAAAAAACTCTCTAAATTTTTACGATCCTTTATAGATAAGGAAAGTGAGGCTGAGAGAGGTTAATTCCCAGGTTCACACAATGAGTAATCACCTGAAGAGAGATTCTGGCAATATGCTAGATCTAGAATGTTTAATAACCATATTTGTGATTTTTAAAAAAATATAGCAGAAACACTTTTTAAGTTTAATCTTCACTATTAACATTTACTCCATCACTTTCTAAGTCTATACAATCAATAAAGCAATAATCAAGCCCTGATTTATCGCATTTGTTGATTTCTGAGGTGTAAAAGCTTCATGCCAAAACTTTCATAATCCACTCTCACCGTCATCCTGGCTCCAACCTGCTCTTGGTACCTGACTGCATCCTGCTCTCTACTCACTCCACCTTGTCTCATCGTTCTTAGCAAAACCCAGAACCTGCCTAAATCGGTAATGGGACTGCCCCACAATCTTGGCTAACTCCACAAATACCTCCATTGCTTTTGCCACAGGATCTTTGTGGTGACCCCAAATTAGCCTTATTCTCGTGAGCGAGCCTCAACACAGATTTGTAATCAGAACTTCTCATGTGAGCAGCTGTTTTGTGTGAAAGCAGATGCCGACAGGCAAGAATATGCACAGATACAAAGACACAAACATAAAACCCGTTCCTCTGTCTAGCCAGGGTGGAAATTTTGCTTTGAAATGAATCCAGATAAACTTTATATTTTTTGTTAACAGAGCCAAACCCAAGGAAACAAGCATTCCAACCCTTATGTTTGCTGTCCTACAACAGTGTGAAGGCTAGAACCCTGTCTTGTGAAACCTTCTCTGTGTGTTACTGTTTCTAATGGGAAGAGGGTTACGTGACCCTGTGGCTCAAGGGCCTGTGAGTAGAGAATCATATGATCTAGCATTCCATGAAGTTGAGACTATCAGCCCCCTTTGCCTGGATCTCGCGTGCAAGCTCCTCTCTCCAGACTACGACCTTCTCCTTCTGCCTGTCCTTGACTTGCCCGTCTGTCTTTGCAGTATTGCAGTGCCTTTCCTCATCATCCACAGCTGCTCTGAATCTTCCTTCTGTACTTGCCTCACTCACTCTGACTGCTGAGCCAGTGAACTGTTGCTCAATTATCTTTGCCTGCTGTGTCTCCCCAAGAGACAGTCCCTGACACAGTGATTGTAAAATACCTACTTACTGGGCTTCCTTTCTTCTTTTATTCTCAAAAATGGCCCAAAACTCCATGCTGCCTTCTCAGGTGGGAGTTGGAGAGGAACCTGAAAGGGTCCCTTATTTTCTTCCTGCCAGCCCAAGTCTCACCTGGCAGCTCTCATTTCATTCTCTCTCTCATTCTATTTTAAAGCCCTCCCTTCCCTATGAGCTTAAACCAGAATATTTCTTCTAGTTCTGAAGAAGTTGTTGTCAATAGAATAGTTTCCGGGGTTCCCCCAAGGATTGATCAAATTGCTATAATACCATTCATAATGCCAAGGTGAGGTTGCTTTCCAGTTCATGAGGCAGGCCTGGTGTGTCTCAATGGCAGAGGCTGTTCAAGGATACAACCCATTTTGGATACAACGAGAAATTTTATTTCACTGAATTCTAGGAGTTCACAGTCCATTTCTACTTTGCAGTTTCTTAAATTGTGAAAAACTAGACCAAAGGGATTATCAAATTAGATGTTTGTAAGATGCTTAGCCCAGCGCCTAGCATAACTGACAGGTGCTTCTTCCTTCTTCTCTCCCCTTCCCCTTCCTGCCAAAGATACATCAACAAATCGAGAAGCATTTATTAAGCACCTACTATGTGCCAGGGGATACAAACACAGACACTTGCTGGGTCATGACTATAACTTTTACATAATTAGCCAGAATCCTTCCCTTACAATACTCATCTCCAAATTGTTCTTTTGAGTACCTTATTTCCCTCTTTAATAAATAACCTACTCCCTCATTATTTCTTTTTTTTCTGTAGGAGAAATTTGGTTTAGTTATCCAGCATCTGCTTCAGAAAAATGATGGGTCTTTTATATCTTTGTTGTGATCAACTTAATTTACATTTGTTTTTATTGGTATCATATGTTAAAGAATTCTTCCTAATACTTTCTATTACATTCTCATCCTGGTATTAATCAAATGAAATAATTCATATACAATACAATACAAACCTTAAAAGTTATGTAACCTCAAAGTGCTATATAAATGTTGGTTTTTCTCATCATAATCTCATTCTTTTCATCTAGGGGCCCAGACAGCAACAGTTCTGGGAAATTACTATGCTGCTATAATTCTTCTTTTAATTTTTAATATTTGATAGATCACCTGAAAAGAGCACTGACGGTAAGTCCAGAGATCTGGGTTCAAATCCTACCTTTTATGCTTACTAGCATTGTGACCTTCCTTCATCATATCCCTTAACCTCATTGGTCTTCAATTTCCTCATCCATAAAATAAGGGTGTTGGACTAATATGTTTCCGAAGTGGGTGATACGCCCCCTTGGGGGTGCTGGAATGATCCAGGAGGAGCAGTAGTAGCCTTGGGTACAATTGGGGGGCAATTAATAAAAATAAAGGAGAGGTGGAAGCATAAGGAAAGAAGAGAAGAAAATTTTGAAAAATCATTTATACATGTTCAATCTCTTGTGTAACAGAGTTAAAGTTGTAGTGATTACATTATTTTCCAAATAAACACAGAAAATGTAAGTTATAACCAATCAGTGGTCACATCTGCCAATAGGCCTTAACAAGCAAGTATTGTCAGGAAGTCTAGCACACATGGGCAGGAATATGTGCGTGGAATGACTTTCTTACAGTAAAATACTATATGGTTATATTCTGCAATATTGTGTCATCAAAACTTCAATGTAGAAAAAAACACAAATTTACAATAAATTATTAAATTTAAGATGTGTCATTTTAAAATATATGTATATGCATATATATACATATTTTGAAATGACGCAAATTTCAAAAAACTGTTAAATGGTTAAAGAAAATAGATTTCCAGGGGGGTGCTGAGTAATTTTTTAAAGGGGGTAGAGGGTTAAATAAGTTTGGGAACCTCTGGCACTAGATGATCTCTGAAATCCCTACCAACTCTGATGAAGGACCCCATAGATGTAGCCCAAGTAGTTAAAACGAGTGCTTTTTTTGTAGCTGTATAAAAGTTGCAGATATAAGCTGATCTTCTATAGGCTCTCTAAAAGGCATTTTCCATAGAACACCATTAGCAGACAGATCAACAGGGATGAAATACACTTCATCCTGTTCCCAAATGATTTTGATCTCTTTTAATTCTCTGTACTTTGGAATTGTTTCATTCCACATGGCTTGGAAATTAATAATACTTGGCAACACAATAATAGTTTTCCAACTATTAACAACCTTGTTTGAAGTCTTTGTGGATGCATGTTATGTCCACACAATTTAGTTTAGTCTATACTAATTGTGTAGGTCTAGTATAGTTTATTCATCAATTGAGTTCTTCAAAATATTTTGGGTTCTGCATTTGAATTATTGGGGATTTGACAGCTTTTATCCCATGAAAGAGTGAATTTCTGATAGTCACCAATTCATGCTTGCTAGGTTTTTATAACCTCTAGTGACATGTTACACAATTTCTACTGTTTTCTTGTGAAGTACCACCTCTGGGGTCACTTTCCCAATTCCCTCTTGCATTGATAGTGCCATTTCTCAGAGGGTGGCTGACTATGTACTCTCAGAATTTAAAGGTAAAACTGAGGGGCAAGTGTTTATGATACTGTCACTCATGAGCCCTCACCAGTGTGCTTCCTGTTAATTATCAACTGGTAGCTTCAATAAACTTTTAGATAGAGTATTTGTTAAGATGGAATAGCAAAAGAAGGAGAACAATGAAAATGTCAGTTACCCCTTTTGAACAATCACTCAATTCTGGCTCAGAGTCCCCAGAGTTATCAGTTCTTCCAGCTCCATGACCAATTAAAAGACTTTCATAACATTATATAGTATTAGCCCTTTTGTCATGAATGGTCAGAAACTAGCTCCCCTCCACATGGTCAGTTGGACTGAATCTAGGTAGGAAGGATGTCTCTATGATTCAAAAACCATCCCTCAGAGATTTATCCACCCATATTACACTTGTATGATCTATGTTGATCACTATGTCTGAGTTCCTTAAGGATAATCCTTTTATAATTTCTGGTATCAAATACAACCCTAAATTATCATCACCAATTCTCATCAACACGTTTGATATCTCCTTGCTGACACACTGTTGGTGAGTTCACTTGGATGTTGCCCACACGGGGGTCTTTGGATTCCATTTTTAGATCTGAGCTATTTTACAGGTTTTATCTGGAAATAAACCATGGCTATCAATCAATTATCCCTAACAATTCAGCATTTTCAGTTTCCTCCTTTTCAACATCACTGTCTTCTTTGTCTGCAAACATATTGAGGCATACTTTGTCCTATAAAAAGTAAAAAAAAAAAAGCACAAGACTCAAAATGGTTTCCTTAATCTCCCTCAAGATTCTGAACCATTTTTCATATTCCTTTCATTGCCTCCGCTACCTCACCACCTATCAGATACTCCTTGTACACCTTCCCCTCTACCACACACAGAATCTTAGGGTTGGGAGGGATCTCAAAGGCCCATATCCTCAAAGCCATGCATGAAGAAATATCCCTTCTACCATATTCCCAACAATGATTACCCAATCTTTTCTCAAAAACCTCCAATGAGGTGGAACCCACTATTTCCTAAGGCAGTGTATTCTGCCTTTAAGTAGCTGTAATCTAAAGTAGATCTTTTTTTTTTCCTCACCTCATGCCTACATCTTCCTCTTTGCAACTTCTATCCACCATTTATTACTAATCCTGCCCTATGGGATTGATCAGAACAAGCTTAATCCCTCTTCAACCCAATAACCTTTTAGCTCCTATCAGACCAGCACCACAAACATCATCCCTAATTCATCTCTTCTTTCTAACATGTCTCTAATTCCTTCAACACATTTTCCAAGGATATGAATTTGAGGTCTTTCACCATCACCATTGCCCTTAATATCATGCTGTCCAGTTTATTATGCTCAAAAGTCATTTTCCTTGGCAGGTTAAAACAACATAAATTGAGAATGAGAATTTCTGACTTCTCTGTCTTGTCAGTTATCATCATTCAATTCACCCTGAGCAGTGGTTCCATCCACTTTTTTGATCTTCCTTAATTTGTACTACTCATATGGCACTTAGCATATATGGCCTTAATTACTGATTTGTGAGTGTGTAACTTACTTCTAGATGGAGTCAGTTAGTTAGTTCAGTGAATAGAAGGTTGGACTGGCAGTCAGGAAGATCTGAGTTCAAATCTTGCCTTAGTGTAACCCTAGACAAATCACTTAACCCCTCTCTGACTCAGCTTTTTTTTTCCCATCTGTAAAATGGACATGATACTACCTCCAAGGGTTGTAGTGAGGATTAAATGAGATAATATTTGCAAAATGTTTCGCCTATCCCAAAGTCCTATTTAAATCAATGCTAGATTAGAGAGTAAATGTTTTGAGAACAGGTATGAAATAGGGTTCAGTGGGAATCAGGTGGTGTAATGGAATAAGCATTAATCTTGTAATTAGAAGATTTGAGTTTAAAGTCTACCTTATGTATTTGCTGGCAATGTTAATGTAGCCAAGGCATTTAAACTCAGGTGCCTCACCTGAAAGTGGGGATAATATCGTGCTACATACCACAAAGAAATATTATGGAAAAATGCTTTGATACACCTTAATACATTACATAAGTGTAAATTATCATTATTGTACAATATCATCTGTCCTGCAGGGCCATACGCAAAGTAGGCATTCAATACATGCATATTTGTTTAATTGAATTGTGTTTTCCCTCCTGTGTCAGGGAGAAGCTGTCATCTGTACAAACTTGTACCTTAGACAAACGAGATAATATTTGTAAAGCGCTTAGTACAGTGCCTGGAACAGAAGAGGCTCTATATAAATGTTGATTCCCTTCCCCCTTCCTTTATTTTATCTCTCCCCCTGAGTGAATGGGGGAAGGGAGGTGAACAAGGCAATAATTGCATGAAACTTGTCCATCATAGTTCATGATATTTATTTTGCTTAAATTACTCATATCATATCATGAAGTAATATCATCTTAAACAGTTCATCAATGTCTGTTCTCTGCTGTCCAAGCCATTAAACATTATAATTAATACAGTAACTTTGATTTCAAATGTTCTCACTCCTACAGCAATGAATCATTAATTTTACGAATGGCAACAGACTTGCTTGTTCATTATGTTCCATTTTCATGGTGACCTTCGACTATTTCAAAGGGCACTTGACCTAAAGGTCCATACATTTGATCCACTGGCTCCAAATCAAAGACAAACACCTCCAGATGATTTCAAGAACATCAAGACACCATTAAAAGTTCAAAAGATAAGGGGAAAAAAAACCACTGAGGTGTAATGTACTGCAAGGTCATAAAGAATTCATAAAGCAAATGGTATGGTGTGATTGCACACATACCACTATAGGCTTTATTTATTTTAAGAAATACCATGACGGATAAATAGTTCTATATTTCTTTCCACTTGAGAGAATGTATCATATCTGCTCTCCTTTACCTTCAGAGACTGGGAAGTGATCCCTCTGCACCCATTAGAGCATACATTCCTTTTTCCCATTGTTCTCCTCTCCCATCTAGACTGCACCTGGCTTTCACAGGTGTTATGACAAGGAAATTAATTACACACACCTTGAACTGAGCATCTAGTCCCCCCATGGCAAGCACAAAATCCCCAGAGTCCCACTGTACTTGGCTCGTTCCCCACTCCACCTGGAATACCCTGGACTATGACCCCATCAAAGGCTGCCTGGCCAATTATGCCTGGGGACATAGCTACACTGCACCTGTGTGTGAGAGCCTGATTCTTGATGCATGGAGGCTCACTTGGATGCCTGCCCTGAGCCTCCTTGGGTACCTTTATTTTCCTGGTTGTCTATGCCCAAGGGAAGAGTTAGGGCTCTACTGGTCATGTCACATGGCAGAATACTGCAAGTGCCACAACTGGAACCACAGCTCCCTGCTCTTGTGGTCATGTTGCCTTTATTTCTGTTGTACATTTGTATGAGCATATGATACATCAGTCTTACGTGTCTTTGTCCATGTGACTGTGGTCTAAGCTAAATGGCTGCCAAGATGTCAAGGCGACATCATTATGTAACTTATCCATAATAAAGTAACTAGTAGAAATTAGGAAAAATAGGCAGCAAGCCAACATAGCACACGAAGAAGCAAACTGTCAATTGGCATGGGCCTATGGTAGGGAGGCCTTTGACTGGCTGACACTATATAGCTGCCATCTCCTTTCAATGATAATTCTGATGCCAATGTTAGTATTAATAATAGCTAGCATTTATATAGTCATTCCTTCCATATCACATGGGTTAGGGGTCCAGTGCCCCCACAATCTAGAAAATCTGCATCAAATTTTTGGCCCTCCCTTAGTACCCGAGAAGTCTGAATTATTATATTAAAAAATAAAATATGTTGATATTATATAATGCTACACATCTATTTTATACATTTTTGAGTTTCTAAACTTTTCATGTGTCATCTGCTAGCCTTCATGTGCCATCTATGGCTTTCACAAAACTCCTGAAAAAATTGCCATTCAATTTCTTATGCCAACCCACAATATATCAAAATCATGATGGGGACGATGGAAAAAATTGTGATGAGAAAGGAATAACTGCAAAATACTTTACAGATATTATCTCAGTTGACACAACAAATTTATAAGGTAGATGCTATTGTTATACTCATTTTACAGGTGAAGAAACTGAGGCAGAAAGAGAGAAGTTACTTGCCCATGATTAAAAAGCCAGTGATTGTCTAAGGTGGGATTTGAACTTATGTCTTCCTGACTCCCACATTGAAACTCTACCCACTAGGCTGCTGAATAATACCTAATACTTACATAGCGCTTTAAGGTTTTCAAGGCACTTTATTTACAGAATCTCATTTGATCTTCACAACAGTGCTGTGATGTAGATACCATTATCACCTCTACTTTGCAGATGAGGAAAGCAGAGCTTGTGAAGACTAAGTGATTTGCCTAGGGCCACACAACCAATGAGTGTATAAGGAAAGGATTTAAACTTAGTGGAGATGCCCATCAATTGGGGAATGGCTAAATAAATTGTGGTACATGATTATGATGGGTATTACTGTGCTGTAAGAAATAATGACCTAGTTGATTTTAGAAAAACATGGAAAGATTTGCATGAAATAATGAAAAGTGAGGTGAGCAGAACCAAGAGAATGTTACATACAGTAACAATAATATCATTGGAAGAATAATTCTGAGCAAGATATTCTGAATACTGTAAATACTCAAATCAGCTACAAAAGACATATGGAGGAAGATGCTATCCACCACCAGAGAAAGAACTGATAAACAGAAGTATGCATAGCATGATTTCACATGTATTCCTAAATCTGCATGAAACAGTTGGCCTTCTTTAGTGCAGGATGGGAAGGGAGGGAGACAGTTTGGAAATTAAAATGTAACAAACAATAAATAATTTTTTTTAAAAAAAAAAACAAACTTAACTCTTCTTTCTTCCAGGAAAGAAATACTGGAGCCTATTGGACCCACGGCCTGATAAGAATAAAGAAAAACATAGTCAATCAAATCCAAACTTGTATTTAGATATATTTATTCAATGTCTATTGTGTTCAAAGACTACTCTCTGTTGAGCAACATGGTAAGCTTTGGGGATATTGCAAAGTTTAGATAAGACAGAGCCCTGAGCCTCATGAAGCTTGCAATTTTGTCCACATGATGTATACTCAGGTAACTGTAATACAGAATAATACATTACAATTGATTCAATTCGAAACACATTTATTAAATACAAGCAAATAGCATCATGGTGGGTTCTGACTGTATAAAGCCAAAAACTGAAACATTACCTACAATTAAGATACTTATATTCTACTGATGGTATGTGTGTATGTGTGTGTGTATGATATTTATTATTATATTATATGATTATAAATATATTTATATGTCATATATAATTTTGTATAAATATATAATAAAATATATAAAATATAAAAATATAATATATAATATATATTCTACTTGTAAGAGTATAAATATTCTATATGTTCAGTGTATACTTGAGACTGTGTTCTGAACAAGGATCAAGTTCTGAAGCAAGTAGCAGTTCTGTGGCTTTGACCCCAAGAGCAAAGTGACATATCAGTTCCATCTTTGAGCCTAGTCTGAAGCCTGCATCAGATTAACCAGGGAAGGAATCTTGAGCTAGTCCCACACAGTCTAGCCAGTAATACACAAAGCTAAGTCGACATGAAGTCTGACATCAGGAAGTAAGCTGGAAAAATGAGGAAACAAAGCAAAACAGAACAAAAAATAATTCCATCATAAAAAGCTATTATGATGGCAGGGATGATCAAGATAAAAACCTGAAAGAAGAGTGATTCCAAAATATTTCCATGCAAAACCTCAAAGGAAAACATACCTTGGGCACAAGTTCAACCACACTCTCTGAAATGGATTGAAAAAAAATAAGTTAAAAACATTTTTATATAAATAAAATGAGTTCTCTAGAGGGAAAATATGGAAAAGAAATGAGGGTTATGGATAGAATGACTTGGAAAAAGGAACTAACAACATGGTACATTAGGTACAAATATACTACCCAAGCAACAAACTCCTTTTAAGTTAGAATGGGCCACATAGAAGATAATTACTGTGCAAGGCAACTAAAAAGGTTAAAAGCAAAGTCTAAATACAGAAGAAGGAGGAGGAAAACTGTAAAGTATTCCATAGCAAAAACAACTGACTTACAAAACAGATTGGGGTATAATCATCAGACATAAACTGAGGCAAAGTGAAGTGAGCACAGCAAAGAAAGAGATATACAAAGAAAAACCACACACATACACAAATCAACAATGAATTAAAATCATAAAGATAAATCATAACTCAAGTAATGAGTCATGCTTGAGAAAAGAGAGGTATGAGAGGATACCTCCAACCCACCTCTTTGTGGAGGTGGGAAGTCCAGGGGTGTTATATATCACTTAGGTATTCAGACTTCTTTCAATGTACTGATAAATTTGCTCATTTTTACATCTTTGTTTTTCCTTTTTTGTCTTTAAAAATACTACTTGTTGTATTGAATGGCTAGAGACTCAGAAGATGAGTATCCTCAATTTTCTCAGTAAAGTAGGGGGCTGAGAAAAGGAGGAAAGAGATGAAAAGGCAAAAGTAAGTGCTATGTTAAGTCAGAAAAGGAAAGGTCATTGTTGACTGGGTGGGAGAGGATCAGGAAAGACTTCATTCTCTGGAAGTACAGATGGCAATCTGGTTGCCAATACAAGCTGAGGAAGAGGACAGAGTCTAGGACAAACTTGAAATTTTGAGCTGGAAGACTGAGCAAAGAGTGGTGCCTGACTGTCAGTCAACAAACATATATTAAGCACCTACTTTATGTCAGGTACTTTGCTAAGTCCAGGAGATACAAAGAAAGGTAAAGGAAATTCCTGACTTTATGGAGCTCACAATGCAATGGAGGAGACTAAATGCAAATTACTGTGAACAAACAAACTATGTGCAAGATAAATTGGAAATAAGCAATAGTGAAGGGATTAGACTTACCAGGGTTTTGGAAATGCTTATTATAGAAGGTGAGATTTCATCTGGAACGTGAAGGAGGCAAAGAAAGCCAGAAGGTGGAAATGAAGAGGGAGGGAATTTTGTGTGTGGAGGACAGCCAGTGAAAATATCTAGGATTAGGAGATTCAGTCAGTGTTACTGGATCATGGAGTACATGATAGAGTATAAGAAAACCAGAAAGGTATAGGGAAGCATGTTATAAAGAGGTGACAAGGAGCCACTATAGTTCATTGAGTGGGGGCTGGCTGTGTGACATAGTCAGACCTACCTTTGAAGATCGCTTACAGCTGAGTGAGGAGATAATGATAGAATGAAGTCTAAGGTATCACATAATGTTTGTAAGGTTGAAATCTTTTGCACTGAAGCAGTGGGAAATACACTTGACGTGGTGATTTATTTTTTAATTCCACAAGTGCAAACATAACAGCTCAACCACACATAGCAATAGAGTTACAAAATTATTTTTAAATATCTTGTTTGATGTTCTCAACCAATGGTTAAAGTAGGTAGTACAAATACTATTACACTTGCTTTACAGAATAGGGACCTGAAATTGAGAGGTAAAGTGATATCCAAAGTCAAATATCTAGTACTAGTTAGTGGCAGACCAAGATGTAAACCACATTTTTAAAAATTCCAAGTTTATTTTTTCCTACTACAGCACTACTCCAAAATCATAAAAAGTTGACAAGTTTCTTATTAGAAAATTGATGAAGCTGCTTGGTAAAGTGGACAGAGCACTATTTCAGGAATTCTGACACCTGAAATCTAATCACACCTCTGGTGCTTATTCCCTGTGTAACCTTGGGCAAGTCACTTTTACTTCTTTCAGAGGGGCCAGTTTTTCATTTGTGAAATGAAGAGATTGAGCTGCATGGCTTCTGAGGAATCTTCCAGGTCTATATCTCTACCCTTCTGAACCCCAATCTTCTTTACGATGTGAAAGAAACTCACCAATACATTGGCAACGAAGACATGACCTTTGCATTCTACCAAGCTTATGCAGATTGGGAATCCAGGTCCTTCATACCTGACCTAATTTGCATAATTGAAGAAATGTCAGTTATCTACTTCTAATGTTAGAGTATCCTGATGCCACATACATCTGGGAAAAGTTTTCATTTAAAAGTATGAAAGGACCCAAATTTACCAAAGATTCTACTATAGACATTATTCTATTTGTAGGGAGATTTTTAGGACAAGTTGAACATTAAAAAAAAAAATTCCAGATCTGAATGAAACTTCAAATAGCACGGAATGTGCAGTACTAAAACTGCATGTATCTTATTGGAACAAATCAAGAGAGGCAATTTAATGGTCTACTGAGTTGTATGTCATCATCCCCTAGTGAGGTCCCCTTTGTAGTACCATTCCATTACCTCTCTACCTGTTAGCTCTTTAATCAATTGTTACAGAGCTCCAGGGTTCTGTGGAGTGGAATCTAAAAATAACAAACTTCTCCCTGAGTCTGGTCCATATTGGAGTGAATCCTCCCTTTAAAACTGTTGCCAAAGATCCAAAGCAGTGATGCTTTGAAAGAAAGGTAGGGGGATGCTTAGAAGAGAAGGGGGCAACACAGTGGCTTATGAGTTCAGTGACTACATGATGCTCAATCTCCCTGAAAAGTCAGTAGGTTATCCTGGTAGCAGTTTCATTATGAATGAAATGTTGTTTTAGATTTTCCTCAGTAAAACATCAAAATTGATCCTGAGTCTATAAGGGCATAATCACTGAGATACAGCTAATAAAAAGAAAACTTCTCAGCTAGTGGAAGCCCAGAACCTTTTGATTATGAGGATGTGAAAAACTATGTGAAAATGTATGACAGAAGAATAAGTTGCTTAGGTTAGGCGGGCCCCCAAAGCTATGTTCTTGCCCATACTGCAAGAACGTGAATAGGACACTTGTTTCCCTCATCTCATTTACTTCATACACATACCTACATACATACATACACATCGTGCGTGTAGATACAGTATTGTGTGTGGTATGTGTGTGTGTGTATGTATGTATGCATGCATATATATAATATTAATATATACATGTTTTTAATTTGTCTAGCATGCACAAAGAGGGTATCCCAAAAATCTTACTGCAGTTTTAAACTATTAAATCTTTATCTCATATGTATATGTATATGTGTATGTGTATGTATGTGTGTGTATGTATATATATGTATGTATATATATGTATGTATGTATGTATGTATGTATGTATGTATGTATGTATGTATGTATGTATGTATATGGGGGTATGTGTTTGTTGTATGTATGTGTACATGTAGCTATATATATTCTTATCCACCCATTCCGCTAGGGCAAGTCCTCATGTGCTGGGGTAGACATCACCCTAACTCTCCAATGGGTTTGAGGTTTATCAGTTACCCTCAACCTGGTTTGGTCCTTCTGCTGAGACAGTTTTACTGGGGCGTGGCCACTGGGCACACTACAGCTTCTTGAAGCACAGGTGAGAGTTGGCTGACAGGTAAACACCAAAGATAGATGAGAAGCCCTGAAAAGGACTTAGTAAGACTTCACACTAGAGGTGTTGTTCTCCCTGAGTTAAGGGGGTATCTACCCCAAGCACATGAGGACTTCCCTAGCTGAATGAGCTGATGAGAACAATTTGTTCCAATGGCCATGAACTGGCACAGGCTCTGTGGAGCACTTAGAGCTTGGTCAGTCATGGAAGATGCCAAGTTCATCCATTGCACCCCAGTCCATTGTCAGATGTCTTGACTTTTTCTTGCTGCTGGACTTTGTTGACTGTGAAAGGGAGTGAGGCTGACAACTCACTTAAATACAATTCACAAGCAAGTCAAGACACAACCCTGTGATATCATTGGTCCTCTTCAATACAACAGCATATGTGTGTGTGTGTGTCTATGTATAATCTATATGTCCTTTCTATTTGACCTGAAGCTAAAACCTCCTATAGAGAGATGGAGTCCCAAAAGTCTTAGCGCACTTTGAATTTTTAAAGTGTGCTAAGACTATTGGGATACAGTGATTATCTTCTGTTAGAATGTGAGCTCAATACATTCCAGTGACTTTCTGTCACCTACAGGATCAAAATTTAAAATCCTCCATTTGTCATTCAAAACTCTTTATAACCTGTCAATCCTCTGACCCCCATCTTTCCAGCCTTCTTACACTTTACACCCAGCCCTGTATTCTGCAATCCAGTGGCATCAGCCTCCTTGCTGTTCCTGGAAACAAGATACTCCATCTTCTGACATTTTACTGGCTGTCCTCCATGCCTAGAATAGTCTCCTTTCCCATCTCTGCTTCTTGGCTTCTCTGGCTTCCTTCAAGTTCCAGCTAAATTTCTGCCTTTTCAGGAAGCCCTTCCTGATCCCTCATAATTCTAATGGGTTATTTCCAATTTATCCCATGTATAGTTTGTACATAGTTATTCGCATGTTGTCCAGATTGTGAGCTCCTTGAGATCAGTTACTATATTTTATCTTTCTTTGTATTTGTAGCACTTAACACAGTGACTGACACATAGTAGACACTTAATACATGTTTGTCGACTGATTGACTTAATAGCCCTCACCTTCTTGCTTTTCTATTTGTATCCCGAAGGGCTTAGCACAGTGCTTTGTATCTAATAAGCACTTACCTTTTAATGCATTCATTCACTCTTCCACTAGAATGTGTCCTACTTTAGGATGGAAATTGTACTTTTTTTTCTGTTTATATTCCCAGGACCCAGCACCCTGTCCAGCATAGTAGGTATTTAATAAATGCTTGTTGATTGTTTGATTAATGCACATTTGTATTCATGGCTGATAAATATAAAAATAAGAAATACAGATTACTAAATACAAGGTAGCAGCAGTTGGGAGGAATCAGGAAAAGCTTCATCAAAGGCTCCTTAGAGACCTTAACATCATCTCTCAGAATCCCTTCACTGTACTGTTTGGGAAAGTAAGGTCTTTGATTTTAAATGGGATCATGCACCTAAAATCAGAACTTGAAATTATGTCCTACCTTCAATACTCCCATGTGACAGGCATTTAGTTAACAGGGACACGATTAATAAACTTTCAGTGCTACCTAATTCCAAACATGAATCTGATGTGAATCTGGAATCAAATCGAAGAATGCTCCTAATCACCTTTGTTTTTCCACCTTTGATTTTTGACTATTGCAACTGATTACAATCCCTTTTTTGCAGCAATCTATTAGCAGAGGGTTATATAAGTTGGATATTGAATAACAAAATACTGAAAGAGTTAGCGGAGGCTTTAAGGAGTTGTACAGGCTGGTATATGGACTACTACTTAAGATGTAAAGTAGCCTATGGAAGATTGAAGCCTGCTTGAATCCAATATCAGAAAAACCTGGTCAGGAGCCCTATTTTTGTCCTGGTTCACACAGTGACAAGTTGTGTAGCCTTGGGCAACTTTTAAAACCTTTCTTCAGCAAGAGCAGAAATGAGGCCCACCTTCTTGGGAGGTGTGGTGAGAATTAATATTGCAAAGTGCCTTGAGACAGACATGCACAGCAATAATTTTCCCCCTGCAAAATGTTCTTTCAGGCATTTGTCACTCCTAGGCTTTTCAGTGGAAATTCTTAAACTTTGTCACCCATCCATGCCAACTCCCTCCCCTTGCTGTCCTTATTTCTCATATTGCTGAATTATGAAGAAACAGTTTTCCCTTGCTGTATCTGACAGCCTTTATATACTGATAGACCTGTTAGTCCTCGTCTCTCAGCTGTCAGGAAAATTCCCGAATGACACTGTAATGAACTCCAGGAGTAACTGGTCAGCATATCTTAATCCTAGCTCATCACAGCCACTTTCTGTCTTTCCTACAATGCATTAAAACATTTACCAGTTGACACCAGAGGAGAAAAGTGCTGTCTCAGGCTACATGCACCCTTTACATTTATAATGAAGAGACATTCCTTGAAGGAGGTATTCACCAGTGAGACTCCAGAAGGCTTAAAGCATTTAGATGGTTCAACATAGGTAGACACAAAATAATCACTTGGCATGGTGATGCTAGTAGTTTTGTTTTTGTAAAGAATAAACTATTTTTTCTAATTATTTTAAAAAAAAATATGTTCTTTAATCTTGTATAAATCCTGTCACAGAGATTGTGAATGATTCATCCTTGGAGATGGTACTGTGAATGATATGGACTGTGTTGTCGAAAAGTATATTTCAATCTTAAATCTTCTTCCCTATTTATTTTTATTCATTACAGTATACAAGTATATAGTACATATTATGCTATTTTATATGTGGCATAGTTGATTGATAGCCAGTCTCAAAACCAGGAAGATCTTGATCCAGGAATCATCTCTGATATATAACCATTATGTGACCCAGGACAAGTCATTTAACCAAACTTACAGTGCCTTGTACAATGCTATACATAATAACAATAGTAACAGCTAACAATTATATAGTGTCTACTATGTACCAAGCACAGTGCTTAAGTGCTCTTTAATTATTATCTCATTTGAGCCTCACAATAACCCTGGAAGGTGAGTGTTACTTTTATCCACAGTTTTCACATGAGGAAACTGAGGCAAACAGAAATTAAGTAATTTGCCTAAGTTCACACAGCTAGCAATGGTCTAAGATCAAATATGAACTTAGACTTCCCTGACTCCAGACACAACACTCTATTCACTGTGACACCTAAGACACTAAGTTGCAGAGGAAACTTGGTAAAAGGAGATTCCTCATCCTGGAGTTCCCTACACAGATGAAATCATAGGTCCAGTTCTTATTCCTACTCCTAATTGTAGCATCAATTATATGCAAAAAATATAAAATCTTCTAAAGCAGCATGAGGTAGCAGATGGACTCTTGGATCTGGAGTGTGAAAGATTTAGGTTCATATTTTGCCTCTATCATTTATTTACTGGCTGTATGGCCTTGCTTGAGAAAGTTGCATCACATAAACTCACAGTGCCTCAAGCAATTCCTAGACACTTATTTACTAAGTCACAGATAGTTTGAGACCTGCCTTGTGGGAAGGAGTTCCCACACTGGCATCTTCTCCATGCTTCCAAAATCATGGATTTGCATAATTGTAATATCACTTGATAAATAAGTGTTGTGTCAGGATTTACCTTTCCTGAACAAGAGACAAGAGGGACCCCTTGTCTTACCTTTCCACCAGTGTCCTTGGGTACTTATCCTGTCCTGCCTGGTGGCAGTGGAGCCAAAGCTGGATCTAGTAAGGTAATAAATGGATGCTGTCCATTGTTTATTGCATAGAGTAAGCCCTTAATAAATGCTTATTGACTTATCTCCAAGTCTCATACTTGACTCCTTAAGCCAGGTACTGTGATAAGCACATGGGAAACCTACTTCCCAGTTTCTAGTATCAAGGCAGGCAATAGGGGCAGAAGCTGCCCCTATCCATCATCTTTAAAATTAACACTAGAAATATCACTGAAGCACAAAGTAGGAGACATGAAAACGTTACTAATTTTGAGATAAATCATTGGAGACCTCTGCCTTGGGGAGATAAGGGTTAAGAATGAAATTGTTTAGAAAAGAGAGGGCTGCAAATAGCAATGAAAACACAAATAATGGTAGTCACTGCATTTGTTGATAATGGTACACATTTATTTAGTGCCTTAAGATTTAAAAAAGTATATTATTCACAGCAACCCTGTGAGTTTATTTCCCTTATTTTAAATATAAGTGAACTGAGACTCAGAGAGTTTGAATGACTTGCCCAAGGTCTCACAGCAAACAAATGTCACAGGTGGGGTTTGAATCAAGATTTCTGTGAAACCTGGATCAAATAAAATGAAAGTCATGTGACTAGTAAGTTATTTCAAAATTATTCACAGCATTGATAAGGAAATAGATACTACATACTTCTAGACCCAGAGGTAATAGACCCAAGATGCAAAATGAGACAATTTTGGATACGCCCAATTTGGGAATATGTTTTACTTGATTGATATTTTGTTATAAGGGTTTTTCCCTTTTTTTTCAATTAGAGGGAAGAGAGGGGGGAAAAAAGGGAACTAGAAATAGGGTCACTGCCCACAAGAGAAGAAACTAGAGGAAGAAGAAAAATCACCAGCAAGACAATATCTAAAGATATAAATATTGTCTTGCCTGTGACAAAAATAAAAACAAAAGAAAACAAAAAGAAAAGAAAAACAAAAGTGTTATGGTATCTTGATTAATGATATGAGGGTGATTATAAAGTAAAGAATTATGAAAAAGAAAAGAAAATTAAACAACATATAGAAAAGAAATTAACATATTCAGGATGAGATTATTGCTGAAAATGGGACACAAAAATCACATTATCTAATTGGATATTAGTAAAATGGGTAGAGCTGTTGAAGAGGACTGCTTTGTAAAAACATCAATTACAAGATTCCTTCATCGCAGAATCCTACAATCTCTTTTCTAAGCAATATTGGTGCATTTTACAAGGCAAGTATTTGTAATTGTGTTTTATCCCTTGAAAAAACTGGCTCACATCATAGCCAGATAACATAAAGGAGGACCAGACAGCTACACATCATTGTTTTAGTATCCTGAGAGATGCCTGGTTAATTTTATTTACAAAGTAAGACTTCATGGCTGCCACAACATCCGGTGCAGTGATGAGCCAAGGTGAGCCAGTCCAGAAGACTGAATCCATCCTCTCCTCTGTGTTCCACTTCCTTTACTACCTGCCTTCCCTAGGTTTTCTGCCACAGTTGTTCTAGCCAACAATAACCAGCAATGTATGAAGCACATTAAAAATCCAAGAGGTACCAGGGTGTGCTTGATTTGAACTAATGAACAGATTTTTCTCTTGATTTGTAAATCTTGCTATTCGTATTTAGGGAAATGACTGTCAGCGAATAAATTTGAAACGTCAAATTGTCATTTTTATAGTCACTTTTCTGGCCATAAGCACATATTAATTAGTGTGGTGGCAGTTTCAAATGTTGACAGTCTGCCAATTAGCACTGTTCTGCTTCTGGTTGAGGAGGAGAAATTAGAGCTAGAATATGTTAGGAATGTGAGTACAAACAGTACCCGACTAGTTTGTGTGTCCTGGACTCTTACTTACACATGGGTGTTTAATTCCTCTACCTAGAATATTCTCCCCAACCACCACTCACATTTTCTCTATTTGTTCACATTTGTCTTTTCCCTTCTTCTTTAGCTTAATTTCATTCTCTTATCCCTTATCCACATTCTCTCTATCCAAAGCCTATCCACTATTCAAGGCCAAATCCCAGTCCTACCTCTCCATAAAATCCCTCTTCACAATTAAAACCTACTTAGGTATCTCCCTTTTCTGAATAACATTTCTACTTACTGTCTTTAGCAAACAACTGAAAATGTCATTCTGTAGTCTTATTATCCAATTAATTCGTGTATGTAAGTTTACACTTCTTAACTGATCTACTATAGTAGGAAAAGGATGAGCATATCTTCAACACGACTGAACTTTATGACTTCAGAAATTGTTCCGTTGAAAGCCTGAAGTCATGAGCTAGAGTTAATAACTGAAGAAAACATATAGCACCATACAATGTGCACGCACACACACACACAAACACACACACTTTCATGGCTACTAGGAAAATTATTCTAAATTCAAGATGTGTTATGATAATCAGCCACTCAAAACATGAGCCCCTACGAATGTGTTTCATTTACTAGACCAGTCAGAGGACTCACTAATTCAAAGCAAAAGATATCTGATAAAACAATACGGCAAGAAAAGTGACAAAAAAGACTTGTCCTTTATATATAGGGGTATATTTTCATTTTCTCAGCTACTCTGCTGAGTCCCTATATTCCTTGCCAGTGGCAGTTAGACTGCAACCATGATGGGTCTTCCTCACCCCCAAAACCAAAGAGGTCTGCCAGCTTTATATAGCCCCAAGTGACTATATTTTTTGTGATGATGATCCTATCCAGGCTGCTAGCTAGGAAAGCATTTATTCATTGTAAGTCTTTTTTCTTTTTTGAAGTCTTTTTCCTGCTGCCACTCCAGAGGTCTTAATCTGAACTCTTTTCTGAGTCAAAATTACTTTTAATTCCTATCAATGTCACTAACCAAATAAACCTGGGGACCTTACTTAGCAAAACTGAAATGGGACTGGGTGAGGTGGTGTCAGGAGATCATGTTCAACTTTGTGATTGCCATACAAATTAACTCAGGGCAAAACTGAGTAGATCCAAGGAAAGTTGGTAATGCTCTTTAAAACATCTGCCCTACTTCTCTCCAGTTACCAAAATCTTCATATTACCTGTAGTTATAAAACATTATGAAACTCAAAAACAACAAAATGACTCTATAACATTGGACCATCCTTAAGTATATATACACACAGCATCCTTCTTCCCATAGCTAACATTCTCCAAAACAGGAGTTCTTAACCATTTTTGTGCCATAAACTCCTTAGGCTGTCTGGTTAAGCCTCTGGACCTCTTCTCATGATAATTACTTTTAAGTGACTAAAACAAAATACACAATTTTCAAAAGGAATCAAAAGTTAATGAAGATAAATATATATATATATATATATATATATATATATATATATATATATATATATATATATATATATATATATATATAATATTATAATATATATATATATATATATATATATATATTATCATCCAATGTCCCAGACTTCCTGAAAACTGTTCGTGGAGTCTATGAAACACCATAAGCCAAGAGCCCCTGCTCTTGGAAATACATTTCTCCAAGGCTGGCTGTGTTATCCTAGTAAGCAGGAAACATCAAGTGACCACATGTTAGTGAACTCAGAGACCAGAGAATCATTATTTCTTCCTTCCTTTTGTGGCAATGATGAATCCTCAGAATCTATAGTTGAAAAACCAATGCCAGGCGAAACTACAGGGGATGCTTCTAATGCTTCTGCTGTCATCAAGTCAGTCTGAAAGTACACCTTTGAAGTTAATCAACATGGCAATGATATAGAGGCCTAGTAGCAAAGGAAAAGTAATCTCAAACTCAAATAGAAACAGATCCTTGTAGGCCTTGTCTTGACTTAGAAAACCACAAATTAATATTATCTATATTATATTATATTTTTCTTCATTTCATTAAATATTTCCCAATTATATTTTGATCTATTTTAGGTCACAAAGTGGCCCATGGGCCACAAGTTTGACACCTATGATGTACAGTCTTGTGAGTTTTCAGCGCCAGATATTCAGGCTGAAAGGACAAATCATGTACCTAGAGTTTAATAGCTAGTAAATAACGGAACTGAGTACAGAACCCAGCAGAAAAGCCAGACACTCACTAGATTTGGAAAGTTTGATAACTTCAAGAATCATAGCATTGTAAACAGGACTAGTAATAACTAAAATACATATATTCTTCTTGAATGTCCTTAATTTTAAGATTCCCTAATTAATCACTTTGTATTTGAACAAGTCTGCTGAAAATGAAGCGATGTGCTTTTTCAGTTCCTGGCTTCCAAGATGACCAAAGAAGAGGAGGAACAACGGGTGTGCCAAGAAGGGCCACGGCCACGTGCAGCCCATCTGCTGCAACAGCTGCACCAGCTGGGCCCACTGCATGCCCAAGGACAAGGCCATCAAGAAGTTCGTCATCCACAACATCGTGCCGTCAGGGACATCTATCTCCAAGGCTGGTGTCTTTGACTCCTATGTGCTTCCCAAACTGTATGTGAAACTGCATTACTGTGTAAGCTGTGCGATCCATAGCAAGGTAGTGAGGAATCGGTCCCATGAGGCACGAAAGGATCAGACACCCCCACCCCGCTTCAGACCTGCTGGTGCTGCTCCCAGACCCCCTCCAAAGCCTATGTAAAGAGCTATCTGCCCATCACTGTTCCTGAAGTGATCAGAGGAAAATAAAATGGTTGGTCAACCTTAAAAAAAAAAAAGTGGTATGTTCAGTGATGAGAAACTTGATATGTCATATTGGCCCATTTCTTCAAGTATTTGGCATCAGTTCATTCTTACTGGCCTATGCTATCCTTTCAGAAATATGATGGTGACAGCTCACGTAAGGTTCACAAAGTCCTTACACTCAGTTGAAGCAAAAGTCAATTCACCATTAAATCCATGTCTTTTGAATAACTAGCCTAGGATTAGGATTTTTGCAGCAAGGATTTCAGCTGCTACTAGGAGCCCTTAAAACCATTTTATGCGAGAGACTACTACAATCAAGAAGGTTTTCCTCTGGAATTGCCCTGAAAAATTATAAATATGAATTCTCAAACCAGGAGTTTTGCTTAGTTCCCATAAAAAAAAAATAAGGCCCTTCTAGAAGCTTATTCTAAGCATCCAAAAAATGCTATACTTTTTATAGCCTTTTAAATATCATAGCTTGTAGACAAGGCTTTCATATAAACATTTTATGAAACAAAATGATGTCTTTGTTCCTTGGCCTCAGGAGTAACAGCATTACTTATCCATTAAAAAACAAAACAACACAAATAAGCAACGTGTCTTGGCCTATGAACAGCTAGAGTTCCTGGGGCAGTTTCTCTATTAGCAAACTCTCTGCATCCAATTCAAGATAAAGACCATCTGGGAAGCCCTGGCAGTTAATTATGTGATTTTATCATTCTGAAGGATTGGCCCAGTAGGTCTTTTAATGACAAAACTCCCACTAGATGTAGCCAACTTAATCAAAAGTCCATAATGGCTAAAGTCTAAGGTTATCAGCAATCAGTATTGCTCTTCCAGGCTTATGATAAAGCATACGTTGGTATAAAGACTGAGCAAAAGATTCCAGCAGTACATTGGTGGAGAAAGAATTAAGTAAGTGTACATTATTCTGGTAAAGAGTTTCCAAAGAGGATCAGAAGAGCTCTGGAATCTAAAGGAACACCTCTAGAGATAGAGATAGATCTTCTTGACTCTCTTGAAAGCATCAAAGGGTCCTTTTTTTCTATTTGAGACAATTCCATTTTAGTAAATGGAGTTTTTGAGGAATTGGCAATTGGTGGCTCAACACTATCTGCCTTTTCATGACTGAACACAGCCACTGTGTCACAGAGTAAACTATCAGGTTGGGGGGAAAGTATTTTATGTACTATGAAACAAACTGCTACAGATTCAGAGTTAATGAATGATGCTTCAGGAGTCATTCTCATGCTATCAAGTCAAGTGCCAAAGATTATTCTTTTCCAGAAGGTGATAAAGTAATTTAAGAATGATTATTTTTTTGTGAGAAATAATATCTATAAACTGAGTAGTCCTGGTAAGGCTTAAAATCTTTGCCCTCTTTTTGGAGTAGGTGCCTCATGGATTTCACATAATGCCTCTCATTACATTGTCTTGAACATCATTTAACATCATTGCTAAATTTGAGAGCGGCTAGGTGATATAGAGTATTGGAATTGGAATTAGAAAGCCTTGAGTTCAAATACTGCCTCAGGCACGTCTGTGACCCTGAACAAATCACTTTCTCCTCAGTTTCAATTTCCGCAATTGTAACAGCTGGAGATAACACTTACCTCATAAAGCTGCTTGTGAGGACCAAATGTATTTGTTAAATGCTTGTCATAATGACTGATATAAGCTTAATAAATGCTTATTTTCTTCTTCCAAATAACTATTAAAATATTACATCCATATAACTAGAGCCATTTTAAGAGGCAGATAAGATAGCCAAATTGTTTTTAAATTATAGCCAATATTCTTTGGTATATGTGATGGCTCCCTAGGAAAGATTAAGGGAAGTGATGGAGTGGGATTTTAGGTGATGTAAAAAGTCAAACCCTATTGAGTTACAAGCTCCCCTTGAGACATTCACTGGCCAATGCCCTCAGACAAGAGTATCTCAGTCCCAGAGCCTAATTTGAATCTTTCTTCTTCACTCCTCAGCCCTGGTAAATGTCATTTTTAGGATACAGTAAGTCCCTGTTCACGTATGCTTGCTCTGTATTGGCCATTCACTAGTAACAAAACTCAAGAATCCTTCTCACGACTTGGGGTATCAGTTCTACATACCTCAGACTTGTTAACTTGTATATCTATCCATACCAACTCAGCAGCTTACCACAACCACTACCGCAGCCTCTAACATAAAGTAAATGGTCAATACCTAGTTATTGGCTAATGGGTGGTTAATTAAAGTGATCCTACAGAAATAAATAACGAAAACAACACCTTCATATTTTAAAAATACTTTACAATTTTCAGCATATTTTCAAAACATGCATTTTCTCTGTTGGTACTTTAAAAAACTCTACAAACAAGGTGGGCATGTGCTGCTGATCTATTTTCCAGTTAGAAAAACTAAAGATCTGAGAAGTTAGCTTACTTTTCCAAGGTCAAAGAGCTATTAAGTCATAAAGCCAGGACTAGGATACATTCCAGGCCATAACCAGACTGTATCTTTGGGGACCACTGTCACATTTGGTCAAACCAAATATGAGATGGAAGTGTTCCCTCCTAGAGAAACATTTGTTTTTATGTGTCTCATAATTATTTCATGGGATTTGTTAACAAAAAATTCCAACATACACCCTGAGCTTAGGTCTTCTCATATACATACATACATACATACATACGTACATACATATATATATATATATACATACATACATACATACATACATACATACATATATATATATATGTATATATATATATATGGTCTCAATTTGTGAGTTACTTATAGCAATCTCTGTTAACATATATACACATGTATTTGTATGAAGGGTAATAGTGCAAGTTTAATTTAGTCATTCTTGGAAATCATTTTTTTCTTTCTTTTTTTTTTAATTTAAATTTTTTATTTTTTCCATATGCTTTTGAGTGGAAAATTTTTTCTCCCTTTTCCTACCCCCCACCCTCCCCAAGATGGTGCACAATCTGATATAGGCTTTACATTTACATACCCATTAAACATATTTTCACATTAGTGAAGTTGTAAGTAAAAATTACAACCAATACAAGGAACCATCAGAAAGATGAAACAAAACTCAACAGAAGGTAAAAATAAGTGATAGCAATTTGACTTCCATAGTTCTTTCTTTGGATGTGGACAGCATTGTCCATCCCGAGGCCTCTGGAAATGTCTTAGATCCTCAAAATGCTGAGAAAGTTTCAGTTTAACAATCTTAGTCATTGCATAACATGTGTTATTGTGTACAAAGTCCTCTTGGTTCTGCTCACTTCACTCAGCATCAGACCATATAAGTCTTTCCAGGTTTTTCTGAAGTCAGCCTGTTCATCATTATAGAACAATAGTATTCCATTACATTCATATACCACAACTTACTCAGCCATTCCCTCATTGATGGGCATCCTCTCAATTTCCAATTCTTTGCCACCACAAAAAGAGCTGCTATGATATTTTTGTACATGTGGGTCCTTTTCCCATTTGTTTGATCTCTTTGGGATATAGCCCTAGAAGTGCTATTGCTGGATCAAAGGGTATGCACATTTTTGTAGCCCTTTGGGCATAGTTCCAAATTGTTCTCCAAAATGGTTGGATCATTTCACAACTCCACCAACAATGTATTAGTGTTCCAATTTTCCCACATCTCTCCAACATTTATCATTTTCCTGTTTTGTCATGTTGGCCAATCTGATAGGTGTGATGTGGTACCTCAGAGTTGTTTTGATTTGCATTTCTCTAATCAATAACGATTTAGAGCATTTTTTCATATGACTATAGATGGCTTTAATTTCTTCATCTGAGAACTGTCTGTTCATATCCTTTGACCATTTATCAATTGGGGAATGGCTTGTGTTCTTATAAATTTGTCTTAATTCTCTATATATTTTAGAAATGAGGCCTTTATCAGAGAGACTGGTTGTAAAAATTCTTTCCCAATTTTCTACCTTCCTTCTAATCTTAGTTGCATTGGCTTTGTTTGTGCAAAAACTTTTCAATTTAATGTAATCAAAATTATCCATTTTGCTTTTCATAATGTTCTCTATCTCCTGTTTGGTCATGAATTCTTCTGTTCTCCATAGATCTGATAGGTAAACTATTCCTTGTTCTCCCAGTTTACTTATGGTATCAGCCTTTATATCTAAGTCATGAACCCATTTTGACTTTATTTTGGTATATGGTGTGAGATTTGGGTCTATGCCTAGTTTCTGCCATACTCTTTTCCAGTTTTCCCAGCAGTTTTTTTCAAAGAGTGGGTTCTTATCCCAGAAGCTGGGGTCTTTGGGTTTATCAAATAATAGATTACTATAGTCATTGACTACTGTGTCTTGCATATTTAACCTATTCCACTGATCCACCTCCCTATTTCTTAGCCAGTACCAAGCAGTTTTGATGATTGCTGCTTTATAATACAATTTAAGATCTGGAATTGCTAGGCCACCTTCCCCTGCATTTCTTTTCATTAGTTCCTTTGATATTCTGGACCTTTTGTTTTTCCAAATGAATCTTGTTATTATTTTTTCTAACTCTATAAAATAATTTTTTGGTAGTTTGATTGGTATGGCACTGAATAAGTAAATTAGCTTAGGTAGGATTGTCATTTTTATTATATTAGCTCGGCCTACCCATGAGCAACTGATGTTTTTCCAATTATTTAGATCTGATTTTATTTGTGTGAAAAGTGTTTTGTAATTGTGTTCATAGAGTTCCTGGGTTTGTTTCAGGAGGTAGACTCCTAAATATTTATAATGTCTACAGTAAGTTTAAATGGATTTCTCTTTCTATCTCTTGCTGTTGGGCTTTGTTGGTAATATATAGAAATGCTGATGATTTATGTGGGTTTATTTTATAGCCTGCAACTTTGCTAAAGTTGTTTATTATTTCAAGTAGTTTTTTACTTGATTCTCTAGGATTCTCTAAGTATATCATCATGTCATCTGCAAAGAGTGATAGCTTTGTTTCTTCTTTGCCTATTCTAATGCCTTCAATTTCTTTTTCTTCTCTTATTGCTAAAGCTAAGGTTTCCAGTACAATATTGAATAACAGTGGTGATAATGGACATCCTTGTTTCACCCCATCTTATTGGAAATGCTTCTAGCCTGTCCCCATTACATATAATGCTTGCTGAAGGTTTTAGATATATGCTATTTATTATTTTAAGGAAGACTCCATTTATACCTATGCTTTCTAGTGTTTTTAATAGGAATGGGTCTTGTATTTTATCAAAAGCTTTTTCTGCATCTATTGAGATGATCATGTGGTTTCTGTTGGTTTTGTTGTTGATATGCTCAATGATGCTGATAGTTTTCCTAATATTGAACCAACCCTGCATTCCTGGTATAAATCCTACCTGGTCATAGTGTATTATTCTTGTGATAAGTTGCTGTAATCTACTTGCTAATATTTTGTTTAAAATTTTTGCATCTATATTCATTAGAGAAATTGGTCTATAATTTTCTTTCTCTATTTTGACTCTTCCTGGTTTAGGTATCAACACCATATTTGTATCATAAAAAGAAGACTCCTTCTTCACCCATTTCCCCAAATAGTCTGTATAGTATTGGAATTAATTGTTCTTTAAATGTTTGATAGAATTCGCATGTAAATCCATCTGGCCCTGGAGATTTTTTCCTAGGGAGTTCATCAATGGCTTGTTCAATTTCTTTTTCTGAGATGGGGTTATTTAAGTATTTTACTTCCTCTTCGGTTAATCTGGGCAATTTATATTTTTGTAAATATGTATCCATTTCACTAAGATTGTCAAATTTGTTGGCATATAGTTGGGCAAAATAATTCCTAATTATTGTTTTAATTTCCTCTTCCTTGGTGGTAGCTTCCCCTTTTCATTCTTGATACTAGTAATTTGGTTTTCTTCTTTCTTGTTTTTAATTAAATTAACCAAAGGCTTATCTATTTTATTGCTTTTTTCACAAAACCAGCTCTTAGTTTTATTTATTAGTTCAATAGTTTTCTTAATTTCAATTTTCTTAATTTTTCCTTTGGTTTTCAATATTTCTAATTCGGTGTTTAGTTTAGGATTTTTAATTTGTTCTTTTTCTAGTTTTTTTAGTTGTATGCCCAATTCATTAATCTCCTCTTTTTCTATTTTATTTATGTAAGCATTTAGAGATATAAAACTTCCCCTAAGAACTGCTTTTGCTGCATCCCATAGGTTTTGGTATGTTGTCTCATTATTGTCATTCTCTTGAATGAAATTATTGATTGTTTCTATGATTTGTTGTTTGACCCAATCATTTTTTAGGATTAGATTATTTAGTTTCCAATTATTTTTTAGTCTATCTTTCCATGGCCCTTTATTACATATAATTTTTATTGCATCATGATCTGAAAAGGATGCATTTAATATTTCTGCCTTTCTGCATTGGATTGTGAGGTTTTTATGCCCTAGTACATGGTCAATTTTTGTGTATGTGCCATGTACTGCAGAAAAAAGTATATTCCTTTCTATCCCCATTCAGTTTTCTCCAGAGGTCTATCATACCTAACTTTTCTAATGTTCTATTCACCTCCTTAACTTCTTTCTTGTTTATTTTGTGGTTAGACTTATCTAGTGCCAGAGGGGAGGTTCAGGTCCCCCACTAGTATAGTTTTGCTGTCTATTTCTTCCTGTAACTCCCTGAACTTCTCCTGTAAGAATTTGGATGCTATACCATTTGGTGCATATATGTTTAGTAATGATATTACTTCATTGTCTATGGTGCCTTTTAGCAGGATGTAGTTTCCTTCCTTATCTCTTTTGATTAGATCTATTTTTGCTTTTGCTTTGTCTGAGATCAGGATTGCTACCCCTGCTTTTTTTTTACTTCAGCTGATGCATAATATATTCTGCTCCAGCCTTTTACCTTTACCCTGTATGTGTCACTCTTTTTCAAATGTGTTTCCTGTAAACAACATATTGTAGGATTATGGTTTTTAATCCATTCTGCAATCCATTTTCCGTTTTATGGGAGAGTTCATCCCATTCACATTCACAGTTATGATTACTATCTGTGTCTTTTTCTCCATCCTTTTCCCCCTTTATGCTTTTCTTTCTCCTTTTTCCTTTCTCCCCTTCACTAGTGTTTTGCTTTTGACCACCTCCTCCTTCAGTCCCTTCCCCCTTTTATTATCCCTTTCCCTTTTCTTCCCCTTTAGTCTTACTGCTGCTTCCCTCCCTTCTTTCCCCCCTCCTTTTCTTTCCCCCTTTTTCCCTTTCCCTACTGCCTATAGGGCAAGTTAGATTTCTATACCTAACTGATTATATTATGCCCTTCTTGAGCCTAATCTGATGAGAGTAAGGTTCAAACAATGCTCCCCCCCTTTTTCCCTCTGCTGTAATAGGATTTTGTGTCTTTTCCTGTAATGTAATTTACCCTTGTCTGCCTCCTCCTTTCTCAGTACATTTTCTAAGATTAGATTGATCCACTTATTTGGATCCATTTAACTTGATTAGATTTTTTTTTATCATTACATCAAAGTCAACTAATATCCACCCTCTTTATGTATACTCCTTTAACAAGGTGTAATAACAATACAGTTCTCAAGGGTTGCAAGTCTCATATTCCCTTGTAGGGGTTTAAACAGCCCCCCCCCTTATTAACAACATATTGTATCCTTCTGTCCCATTTACCTTTTTAAGTCCTTCTTGAGTCCTGTACTTGAAGATCAAATTTTTTGTTGAGCTCTGGTCTTTTTATCAGGAAAGTTTGGAAGTCTCCTATTTCGTTGAATATCCACCTCCTCCCTTGAAAAATGATGCTCATTTTTGCTGGGTAATTGATCCTTGGCTGCATTCCAAGCTCCTTTGCCTTATGGAATATCATGTTCCATGCCCTGCGGTCTTTTAATGTAGAAGCTGCAAGGTCCTGTGTAATCCTGACTGTGGTTCCATGATATTTAAATTCTTTCTTTCTGGCTGCTTGCAGCACCTTCTCTTTCATCTGGTAATTTTGGAATTTTGCTATTATATTTCTTGGCATTGTCAATTTGGGATCTCTTTCAGGTGGTGATCGGTGGATTCTTTCTATGGTTATTTTCCCTTCTGGTTCTAGGACTTCTGGGCAGTTTTCCTTTATGATTTCCTGAAAGATACTGTCCAGGCTCTTTTTTTCATCATGATTTTCAGGTAGTCCAATAATTTTTAAATTGTCTCTCCTGAGTCGATTTTCCAGGTCGGTTGTTTTACTGATGAGGTATTTTACATTTTCATCTATTTTTTCATTTTTTTGTTTCTGTTTGACTGATTCTTGCTCTCTCATAGAGACATTAGTTTCCATTTGTCCAATTCTAGTTTTTAACAGATTGTTTTCTTCTGTTAGTTTTTGTACTTCCTTCTTCAACTGGCCAATTGTGTTTTTTAGGGACTTGTTTCCTTCAGTGTACTCTTCTGTTAGATTTTGTACTTCCTTCTTCAACTGGCCAATTGTGTTTTTTAGGGACTTGTTTTCTTCAGTGTACTCTTCTGTTAGTTTTTGTCCTTCCTTCTTCAATTGGCCAATTGTGTTTTTTAGGGACTTGTTTTCTTCAGTGTATTTTTTTTCCAACTGGCCAATTGTATTTTTGAAGGACTCTTTTACCTCTCTCATTTGACTATTAAAATCCTTCTTGAGCTCTTCTAAGAAGGCTTTTTGGGCTTCAGACCAGTTCATATTCCCTTTTGTTGTTGCAGATGTGGGTTTGTTGACAATGTTGTCCTCTTCAGAATTTCTGTCTTGATCTTCACTCTTCTCATAATATGAATCTATGGTACGTTTCTTTTTACTCATGGTGTTTCTTTATTCCCTGGCCTTTAAAGAGATTGAGCTCTCCTGCTGGGGAACAGAGGGTACTGACCCAAGCTTCTTGTGTTGGGAGCCTAGGTCTTGGTCACTGGCTTTGTTCTGGGGCCTCTTATGCTGGGAATTGGAGGCTGTAGGTTTCTGGCAGCTTACCTTGTGTTGGGCTGGAATCAGCAAGGCTGGAACTTTCAGGTATTTCTAGATTGGTTGCTTTTCCTTTCCTTTAGCTTTCTTCAGCTCCTTTTAGATGGCTGCTGCAGGATGTTTATCTGCCTGGGGCCCCTGCAGTGTTGTCTCCCTCGTTTGCTAATGCACTGGGAGATTCCTTTGCAGTGGAGTGCCAGGCTCCTGGTGGTTTTCTGAGCTGGTTTCCACCTCCCTCACTGAGGCACTCAGAGGTCCAGGTGTTGGTGTTTGCCTGCTCTACCACCTCGGCTTCAGAATTTCTTCACAATTGGAGGCTTCAGGGCTCCTACAGCTCACCTGGTGTTGGGTTGGAATCAGCAAGGCAGGGGCTTTAGGAAGCCTTTAGGTTGTTTTCTTCATGTCCTTTCAGATGAATGCAGCAGGGTACTTGTCCGCCTGGGGCCCCTTATAGTTCTGCCTCCCTTATTTGTGCTGAGGCACTGGGAGACCCGTTTGCTGGGCTACTGCACTGCTGCTCCTCGTCTTTCTTCTAGTGCAGGTGTTCCAGGGTTTTTTTGGGGGGGTGATATTTTCTGGGTTTTCAGAGGTTGATAGGGGAGAGTGAGAGCGGCTACCTTTTCACTCCACCATCTTTGCTCCCAGAAAGGGAAACAATCCCAACTAATCATTTTTTTCTTGCAAAACAACTCAATGTCCTAATAGTATGCCTTTTAGAAATGCAATATTGTCTGTTATTAACCCTATTTTCACTCTGTCTCCCTCATTTACTGGACCAACTCCTTATCATGTAATAGTGCTTTCTCCATCTTATTTTCTCCTAGAAGTCAAACAATTAATTATCTAGGACTGCCTCCTCATCCATAATATATGAGTAATTTATAGAAAGGCTTGCAAATGTACCTTGAGATCCCCAGTGGCCAATTCACTTTTGTATCATTTCATTTTTTGCTTCTGTGCTAGAGGTAGATTTCACTCCTTATCTATCTCCAGCTTCTTTCTTATTCCTGGAGGAAGCTTTGGAATCTCTGTGATACTTCAGAATTCCCATGTCTCTGGTCAGATTTCTTCATCTTACATAGAAAATGGAGATAAAAGTTTTAAAAAATTGGCCATAGCAAAGTTTTTACAGGCTTGGGGAAATTTTGCCAGATAACTACATATTAGTTTCAAACTATTATAATCCACTTAGTTTCTCTCACAAAAAAAAACCCAAAATCTCATGTGATGTGTAAAAAGTTTGGGAAATATAATTTCTTGGTAATTAATCATTTTATTAATTATTGCTAGAAGATAATAAAATGGGTCAATGGTATTCTCGAATGTCAAAGATCTCTCATGGAATCCACTTATATGCCATTGGAAGAGTGGGAAATCAATTCTAATTGGTTAATAAGTAGTGAGAAGAATGACTATTATATTGAGAGGTGGACCTATTTTAATGAGGGGCTGGGGGACATGACTCTGATTACTCTCACTCCCAGGCCACCCCCCTGCCTTGGGTAATCTAGACCTGAGCCTGCCAGAGGGGAACACAATGGGCCAGAATTCACCTTAGATTAAATTTTTGTAAGGTTTTCTAGTGGGTGGGGTCCCCCACTCAGGACTGGGGGATTTAGGCAATCTCATCCATCAACAATGTCCTTCAGACACTGAACAACCCACATTGTTCTGAAAAAATCCTCGTCTTAATTCAATAGCTTTTTTTTTGGCTAATATAATAGATAGATAATCATTCCTCTCTCTAATAAACAATGTCTAAAGCACAGGGAACTCTTAAACACAATTTTTATTTCCTATAGACCTCATCAAAAGTATGAATCTGAAACTATGAAAGGTTGTAAAGGACGAAAAGACAGGTAAAATATAGTCCCTGCTCTCAAGGAGCTCAGGGTCTATGATGTAGGAGGTAGAGGGAAGACAATATGCAAACAGCTATGTGGAAATAAGATATAGACAGGATAAACTGTGGGTAATCTCCCAGTGAAGGCATTAACATTAAGTATTACTGAGAAAGGTTTCTTGCAGAAGGTGGGGTTTTAGCTGAAATTTTATGCATCTTATTACTTTTAATGGGATTTATTTTTCTATCTCCTAAAAAGTTGTTTCATATGCAGAATACATGGCGAAGTCTGTATATTTCCTAATATGCAGATTATGTATATTTGTTAATATATAGGATATTCTATATATTTGTTAAAAATACATAGTATTCTGTATATTTTTGATATGCTGGATATTCTGTGTATTTGTGAATGTGTTGAATATCTGTATATTTGTTAATATACAGAAAGACCAGTATCTTATCCTTTTACTTTACTAAAGTTTCTAATTATATTGATTATTCTTTTCCATTGAATCTCTAGGATTCTCTAAGTAAATATCAGTTGCAAATAGATTGTTTTTCTCCCCTTTGCCCATGTTTTCTTTTTCCTTCAATTTTGTTTCCTAGTCTTATTGCTATGACTATGACTATATTTTCTATGGCTATCAAATAATACTATTAACAATGGACATCTTTTCTTTTATTCAGATCTTCTTGGAAAGGATTCTGTTTTTCCCCTAAAAATATATATTAATAATGCTTATACTTTATGATCATTTCCAAACCATGCCACTTGTACTCTAGCCCTCCTCCTCAGCCTCAGAATTCGCTCTTCTCTGAGACTTTAGACTCATATAGATGAATGAGCTTTCTTTTTATCTCATACAATCCCAAAATCATAGATTTAGAGCTGGAAAAGGTCATAGAGAACATTTGAGTCCAACACCCTCATTTTATGTGAGGAAACTGAGGCAGAGAGAAGTAAATTACTTTTCTGGGGTAACAGAGCCAGTGTGTCTGACATCTTGATTTCCAGAGTAGTGCTCTATCCCCTACTCCATACTATCTCTCATCTTGCATAGAACCAGATCACCACACCATTCCTCAGCCAATTGCAAACTATGCTCCCATATGTATCCCAGCCCTTTCTTCCTTTTCCAACTTAATTTGTTGTCTTCTCTCTTTAGAATATAAGTTCATTGGGAGCAGGGAGTATTTGATTTGTTATTGTATCCCCGGTGATTGGCATAGTGCCTACCACATATTAAGCAGCTAATAAGTGCTTTTTAATTCATTAATATTCAAGAAAAATTCATTTATTACACTTTTTAAAGTATTTTAACATAAATGAGTACAATTATTCTATCAAAAGTTTTTCCCCATCTATTGAAATAATCATGTAATTGTTACTTATTTTTGTTACTAACATATTTTTTTAAGTTTATGCTTTTCCTAATATTGAAACTTTCTTGCATTCCTACATATATCTAATCTGATCATAATAAATACCCTTTAAAAATGTAAAAAACATTCTTAATTCATGGGCCATACAAAAACAGACCAGATTTGACTGATGTAATGTGCCAAACCCTGCATTAGAATATATTACTATTTATTTCAAAAATTTTATACAGATAATTATCATTTGTAATTGTTCTTGGTTTCTTTTTCTGTTCTATGGCTCTCACTTTGGAGGATGAGGAACATTTGTCTCATAGAAAGAGTCTGGTAAAGTGCCTTCTATCTCTATTTTTAGAAACAACGTATGCACTGCAGGAATTGTTTTTTTTCTTTAATGTCATCTTTTTAGTGTTTTTTTTCTTTCTGAGTTTATGTTTCACTTGTTCAATTTCTGTTTACGGGATTTTATAGCTTAAATTTTTGTTCTTTTATGTTAATTTTAGTATTTCATATTGTGGTAAATATTCTTCAATTTTCTTTGTTTTACATTTTATCAATAATTGTTGAATATGATAACTTCTAATAATTGCCTCAATTCTCTTTTCTAAATTTAATTTTGGTTATTTCTTTCTCTTCTTTCTTTTTCTTAAATCAAGATAGCTAATCATTTGTCAATATTATGTCATCAAAAATCAGCTTCTAATTTCATTTTCTGTTTTGTTTATTTCTTGATTTTCATCCTTTTAATTTTTATGTATATTGAGTTTTCTTTAATTTGGTGGTTTCTAGTTTGTTTTTTATTTTCATGCTCAATTAGTTGTCCTCTTCTTTCTCTTTTGTTAATGAAAGTGCTTAGAGAGACAAATTTCTCTCTAAAGATTGTTTTGGCTACATCCCAAAAAACTTTTTATGTTAATAATTGCAATAAATTTCTTTGATTAAGTTATTTATTGTTTTGTTCTTTATCTTACTCATTCTTCAGGATTATATCATTTAGTCTTTGTTTAATTTTGATTTTTGTCTTCAAATTTTCTCACTGACCATAGTTTTTATTGTATTATGGTCCATAAAATGATGCTTAATGTTGGTGGGTTTTACTTTCTGATCGATTATACTGCCCTTCTTTTTTCCATTCATATTCACAGTTCTTATTGTTGCTTTGCTTTCCTGCTATCATATATTATTTATACTCTCTAACTCCTCCATGGTTCCAAGGGAAAATGTGAGAAGGGAAATAAAATCAACACTAGTAATCTATTATTAGGGCTATTTGATCCCAAGAGCTTGTCCCCTTTCTTTCTTCACTAAGCCAAGGTCCAGATCAGTGGGCCTTACTCATTCCCTTTCTCCTTTTATTCTCTCTTCAGAATCACTCCTCTCTAGCTGGTTTGTTTTGCTTGTGACTATGCCCTTCATAATTCTACCCCCTCTCTTAAAACTGATGCAATGCAGGAGAGTTCAGAGAAAGAGCAACAGGGCCACACAAAAATAAAAAATTTTATTACTATTCATGAGAGGAAGAGAAGAGCAGATGCTTACAGAAATCAATTGATGTGGATAGCTCCCATTGTCTCAACTGAAGAGAGCACAATGGGATGGAAGATGGTTTTCACACTCTAGTCACAGGTCCAAACTTACATAGAGTTTTATATTACAAGCCAGCATAGCACCAATAAGAGACTGCCCTGTTAGCTATGAGTATAGCTGAAACCAGTGAAGTGAGGGCATTTTCTAAATTTCCTTTGAAGGAGTGATGAATTAGGGGCAGGGACATAGGATGAGTTAATTCCCTGAGCTTTCTACTATGCTTCTGCTGGGCTCCAGTAATGTTTATACAAAAATACAGTAGAGTGCTGGTAAAGGTTAAACAAACAGACTCTCTGAGAGGGAAAAGTCTTTCTTAAGCCTCTTTTTTCTTGGCTACTTGCAGCTTATTTTCATTAGCCTGAAATCACATTTCTCTGTATATTAATTTCAGAGTTTCTTCCAAGTGGTAGCTTATGGATTTTCATTTTTCTTCTGGTTTCAAGATTCTGGGGTTTCTTTTATGACTTTATTAAATGTATTATACAAGTTTTCTATTTTATTTTGGTTTACATAGATCCCAATTATTTAAAAATTACCTGTTTTCATGCTGTTTCCTGGTCATTGTAATTGTTGAAAAATCATTTTGTTTTTCTGAAATTTTACCTTGGATTTCTCTCAACTCAAAGCATTTCTTCCTTAAACCAGGAGTTTTCTCTGGTTTGCTCTTACTCTTGTGCTCAGCCTTTCTGAAAGAGATGGTTGGCAGAGGTCCCCTTCTTTCTTGTTATTTTTAACCTTTTTCCACAGTTGCTGAAGTTAGTGTCACTCAGATCTAGTATAGAATAGGAGCTACATTCTACAAGCAGTCAGTCATCCTGAGCTCTCAGTCATAACCCTATGTGGAGTTAGCAAGATTAAATGATGACAGGTTCTGATTTCTTTCCTCTCCAGCATTCTTGGTCCAGAGGTACTTATATCCTAATTCCTGAAGTCTTAGATAGGATAATTGAACCCGAGAGAATATGTGTCCTCCTACAGTTTTAAGTGGGGGCTGCAGAGAGCTAGGTTTAGAGTGATTTCTTGATTCTGGCCTCAACTACATTCTATCTGTCATAGTCTTGGACTATGAAGTCATACTAAGCCTGGCAAATTCCCCTATGCATGGCTTAGCTCTCTTCCTCAGTGCTGGACTAGGATACTATGCTAGAATAGGTCCTCTCTCTGCTACTTTCCTAAACAGATTGGATGAACTGGGAATGAAAACATTAAGGCAGAATTCCTTTTCTTTGTGTCTTTCCGTTTCTCTCAGTTATAGGTATGACTATGGAAAGGAGGATCAGAACCCCCTAGTTATCCTGGAGCCATTCTTCCAGACCTTCTCATCTCTCCTTGAGTCTCTCATCACTCCCACTTTCTCAAACAGGGACATTGTCTTATACTTCACCTAAAAAATTGAGATCTTTCACTTAGAATCCCCCCTTCACCCAACCTCCTTCACATCTTGCCCCATTATCTCCTCCTTCACTCGTGTCAGATTAAGAAGTGAATTTTCTCCTTGCCAAAGCCACATTCTCTACACATGCTCTTGATCTCATCCTCTTTTGATTTTTATCAGGAGATTGAGCTCACTATAATTTCTGTATCTGGGAGGAAGTTAGGTTATGTTGTGGATACAGAGCTGGTCCTGGAGTCAAGAAGACCTGAATTCAAATCTGACCTCAGTTATTTACTAGCTGGGTAACCCTGAGTAAATGACTTAACTTCTATTGGCCTCAGTTTCCTCAACTATAAAATGGCTATAGTAACACTGCCTACCACAAAAAAAAAATTGCTGTATCAAATGAGATATTTGTAAAGTATTTAGAACAGTGCTTAGCATATGGCAGATGCTCTATAAATGTTTATTCTCTTCCCCCTATCTCTTCTCTTTGGTATTTCTCCCACTGCCTACAAATGTGCCCATATCTCCTCTATTCTTAAAAAACTCACACTTGATCCTAACATACTAACTATCATGCTATTCTCTTCCTCCAATTCATGGCTTAAGAAAAAAAAAACAAACATCTATACTGCATGCCTCTATTTCCTTTCCTTTTACTCTCTTCTAAAAACTCTGCCAACTGGATTCTGACCTCATTCAACCAAAACTGACCTTTTAAAATTACCAATGATCTCTTAATTGTCAAAGCTAATGGTCTTTCCTCAATCCTTATCATTGTTTAACTTGTTGCAGCCTTTTTCTCCTGTATATTCTGTCCTCTGTTTTTATGTCATTGCTCACACCTGGTTCTCCATCTATCTGTCTGACACTGATTTTAAAAGGTCACTTTTGGTTGAAAACTTCCTTTTGTACATCTTAAACTGGATGTCCCACAGGCATCTCGAAGTTAACGTGTCCAAAGTAGAACTTGTTATCTTTCCTCAAAATCTCTTGTTTCTTTCGATCTTCTTTGAGGGTACCACCATCCTCCCAAGTCCTCCAAGTTCATCCTCCTCTCCTCATTCATACTCACCCCATATATCCAATCTGTTGCCAAATCTTATCACTTCCTATCTCACAATGTCTCTCATATGTCATTTTCTCTCAACTCACATAGCCAGAATTCTAATTTTAGCTCTTAGCATGGCTGATGTGAATTTTGTAATAGCCTTCTACAAGTTCTTCCATCAAGGCTCTCCCCACTCAAAGTCAAGCTCCATTCAGCTACAAAGGTGACATTTCTTAAGTATGAATCTGACTACATCAGGCCCTTGTTCATTAAGCTCCAACAGCTCTTTATTACCTCCAGAATCAAACATAATTTCTTCTGTCATTTAAAGTTTTCCATCACCTGATCCCTTTCTGCTTTTTTTCATCTTCTTGCACATAATTTATTTCCCAACATACACTCTAGACTTATTAGCTTACTTGCTATTGCTTACACATAATGATGTATCTCCCATTTCCTTGCCTTTGCACTAAATGCACATACCCCACTACTGGAACAGTCTCTTCCAACTCCATATTTGAACTCCCTTTACTTCTGTCAAGACAGTTCCAATCTCGCCTTCTACAGAAGGCCTTTTCCAGTCTCTTCGCCATCCAGCTAATACCTTCTCTCTCAGATAGACTTATCAATTCTGAATTTTTCTTATGATGCCAAGTTATTTTCATGTTGTCTTACATTAGAATGTAAGCCACTTGAGGTCAGGGACTGTTTTTGCCTTGTTTTATATCTCCAGTGCTTAGGCAGTGCCTGACACATAGTTATATGTGAATAAGTAATTTCCTAATTGACTGACTAGAACTATTAGCTCAGATTCAGAATTTGTATGTGGGGGCAGCTAGGTGATATAGTGGATAGAGTGCTGGCCCTGGATTCAGGAGGACCTGAGTTCAAATCCGGCCTCAGACACATAACACTTACTAGCTGTGTGACCTTTGGCAAGTCACAACCCCATTGCCTAGCCAAAAAAAAAAATAGAATTTGTATATGTTCCTTGGTGGAGAGGGCATAATATGTGTGTCTGTATCTCACTTTTTCCTTTCTTTTAGTGGGTATTTCCTCACCAGCATTCCTCTTAGTTATCTCACCTGTTTGTCACTCCTCTGCTTCATCAGATGCCATTTTTCATTGTTCATGAAGTAGTTCTAGAAAGAGATGGGCTTGCTTGAAGTGTCACACCACCATCTTGCCAGCTACTTTTTTTTTATTATTTGTGAAACAGCATTGTTCATAATCTTCCATCAACCCTCTTCACAATGTTTTGAAAAATGAGCTTGTTCTCTGAGCTGATGTTGCCTTTAACTATTATGTCTCTCAGATTGGTAAGTAGCTGATAGCTGAGATTTCTAAACCTGTTATGCTTCCATGTTATGGATACTATTCTCCATGGAGGAAAAAAAAAACTTGATGTTTGGCCAGTTCCAATTTTTTTTAATCTACAACATTTTTAGACTGATTACATTAGAGCTATTGTAATTGCATGCAGAATTTTTTATCTTTATCTTTTTTTTCTAATTTGGTATTTATTTTGACCTTTTTTCTAGTCAGATGATTTCCTAACTGCACCCAGACTACCCAACTCTAAAATAACTGCTACATCTGTAAGTTGTCATTTCCTGTCTGTCACGGTATCATTTATTTCCTTTTCTGTGAAGTCATCAGGTATTTGTCATATACAGTGCCTTGGGATTCTCTCTTTGAAGAAATTATTCATGATGCATAGACATGAGTTTCTTGAATATTCTACCATGCATTAGTCTCTTTCACTTTTTCATACAAACTATATTTTCCAACATAATTCTCATCATGCTCCCCACATGTTGACTTCGTTTGGATAATCTTGTCAAGAAACATAATTTTTCTACTTCATTGTCTGCAATGGATGTTGGTATATAGCCTGGCATATAAATTATCTTCTCAGTAATTTGAAAGTCTGGATGGGAGGTGGGGAGGAAAATAGAGGCCAAGAGAGGCAACTGACTCTTAATTTTCTTTTTGTCTTTGTATGCATTCTGAACCCAACTTCCCTGACTCCTTTTACCACCTCCTTGGGCCAAGTTTATGATATATCATTCCATTTAACTACAATTTCTTTCTTTTTTTTTTCATTTGATTAATAGCAAGAATGTAAATAATGCATGTAGTTCATTGGTTCTCTTCTTTCAGTGACATGTCAATTTTCTGATTACTACTTGAAGATTACTTAGAGTTCTGACAATTAAATCAGTTGCTTCATAAAATACTTAACTCCCTTTAAAGTTCAGCTCAGTTGCCAACTCCTGCATGACTTCTAACCTGATTGTCATTTCTGCACCCCTCATTCCTAAATCCATCTGTTAGAAAGAGTTGTTGTTATTGTTCAGTCATGACTGACTCTTCATAACCCTGTGAGTCGACTATCCATGAGGTTTTCTTGGCAAGGATACTAGATCGATTTGCCATTTCCTTCTCCAGTTTTACACAGGCAAAGATTTACTGACCTGCCCAAGGTCACACAGTTTATAAGTGTCTGAAGTCAAATTTGAACTCTGGTCTTTTCAACTCCAGGGCTGGCGCTATATTCACCAAATCACCTAGCTGCCCTTTTCCCATTTGGAAATTGCTTCTGCACTATTGAAGTAGCTTAAGTGGTCCAATCAAAAGAGCACTGGCCTGGAAGACCGGCATCCAATTCCTGCTTCAGACACTTACTAGTTGTGTGACCTTAGGTTGATCATTAACTTCTCTCAACCTCAGTTTCCTTATCTGCAAAATGGAGATAACAGTACCTAACTTATAGGATTGTTATGAGGATCAAATATGATTAACCGTAAAGTACTTTATAAACCTTAAAGCTTTGTGTAAATCCTAGCTATTGACAATATATTATTATACTTAATTACTAAACAATGATGTGTTATTAGTTATTAATGTTATTGACTATCATTATTTAATAATAATATTTATTCTATATTTGTTTATATGCTCCTTCAAGTCTTCTAATAAATATAAGCTCTCTGAGGGCAAAGACTATTTTAAATTTTTCTTCATACTCCTAGTATCTGAAACTATTTGCTTAACAATTATTTGTGAATTGAATTGAATTCAATATTTGCCATTGCTTTATGAATTCTACATATTTTAACACCTCCTGTCCTCTTCTTTGGTACCCTCCTACAACATGGTGGAAGCAGAATGGGGCTGGTGGCACAGGACAGAGGTCTAGGTTTTGTTTTGGCTTGATTTGGTTTTGAGGAGGGGAGAGGTATCCTTTTCATGGGTCATTATGACCAGAAACATTCGTCACCAGATAGACCACCATCTTTGTGTTGTGAAGCTAGTCCTCAATGGGCTGAGACATATCATAATGAATAGCTTAGTGCCAGGGACCATAATAGTAGCTTTATAAATATTACTGATGAATAATTTGTAGTTGCTTTAAAGATTTTCCTACAAACAAACATAGTAAGGAAATTGTCACTTATAGTGTGGAGAGATAAGTAAGCCACTACAGTGTTATGTCTCAAACTCAAGCTAAAAACAGAGCCTATCATCTTTCCCCAAAACTGATGGTTCCTCAGTTTATTTGTCAGTGGCAAACTCAGTCTCCCATGTTCAAAGTCTTGATATTATCTTGTAATGTTTCCCTTCCCTCATTTCTCATATATAATGAATTATCATGAGTAAATCTCTCAGTCTCCATGAGCCTGTTTTCTCATCTCTAAAATAATGATAAAAAGCACCTACTTCATATAATTGATGAGATAATACACGTAAAGCATTTTGCAAAATGTAAAGCCCTATAGAAATGTCAGCTAGTAGTCATTTTATTATCATAATTATTACCAAGTTCTGTTGATTCTATCTCCTTGATAAGTTTTCTAACAGTTCCCTCTTCTCAATTCCCATAACTACCCTAATGTAGATCCTTGTTGTTACCACCTATACAAATACAATGATCTTATCTTATAACAGGTCTTACTATCTTCAGTCTTTCCTGTTACAAATCATCCTTCACACTGCTCCCAAACAATTCTTCTGAATGCATTGGACTTGTCATGTCAATTTTCTGCTCAAAAATCATTAGTTGGTACTTATGACTTAAAGACTAACATTCAGATTCCTTATTCCGGCACTTAAGTATCTCCTAACCTGAAGCTACCTTACCTTTGCACCCTCACATAATATCATTCTTTTCCATTGCCACAGTTCTTCCTGTAACACACATTTGTTAGCTAGGTGTTAACATCAACCCCTCATTCTCTCGCCCCATTTACCTAATCAGTTGCAGAATCTTGCATTTGTGCCTCCACAATAGATCTCATATTGGACCCCTTCTCTCCACTCACACATCTTAGTTGAGATCTTCTTTGCCTCCTGACTATATATTTGCAATGGCCTCCTAACTTGTCTCCCTGCTCCAGTCCATTCTCCCCATTTCTGATAAAGTGATTTTCCTTAAGCAGAGATTTCATCATGTGGCTTCCCTGCTTAACCAATTCCCGTGACTCTATTTCTTCTAGGATAAAATATTAACTCCTTTGTTTATCTTTTAAAGCCCTATACATCTTGGCTTCAACCTATCTCTCCAGCCTCACTGTACATTATTCTCCCTCTTACACAAGATAATCCATTTCCTGTTTCTGTTTCTTTGTAAAGGCCACCACTCATGCCTGGAATACAGTGACTCTTCAGTTCCTACCCACAGAACCTCTTTTTTCCTTCAAAACTTAACTCAAGCAGCGCCTTCTACGTGATGCCCATCTGGATCCCCCAAATTGTTAGTTCTCTCCTCCTCCAACAACCTTGCATTTAATGTAGTCCTTATAATCTCTGAGGGTCCTTATCCCAATTCCCTTTCTCACAAATAAGACCTGGGTCCATGAACAAAGCTACATCTCCGACTCAGAATTCTGAGAGTACTCCCGGAATGTTGGGGAAGACTCTCCAATACCAATATGTTTAGTAGCTATTAGTATGTTCTCCCCAATATTATCAGCTGGCAAGCATTTTGAACCAGAATTAAGCGTCTATAAATATTTACTAAGTGCCTACTGTGCACCAAGCACCATGCTAAGTAATAGGAATGCAAAGAAAAGTTAAAAAAAAACAATCCTTGCTCTCAAGGAATTCACAGTTTAATAGAGAAGACAACATGTAAACAACTATATACAAAATATATACCAGGTAAATTTGAAGTAATCAACATATGGAAGGCACTAGAATTAAGAGAGATCAGGAAAAAGTTTCTCATAGAAGATGGGATTTTAGCTGGGATTTGAAGGAAGCCAGGGAAGGTAGAGGGCAGGGATGAGGAGAGAAAGCATTTCAGCCATGTGGGATAGCCAGAGAAATTGTCTCAAACAAGATGGAGTACTGATGAACAGTAAGGAAGCCAGTGTCACTGGATCAGAGTACAGAGGGGTGTAAGGTGTAAAAAGTCCAGGGAATGATGTAGATTATTAAGGGATTAGAATGCTAAACAGGATTTTATATTTTATCCTGGAGGCGATCAGAAACATCTAAAGTTTATTTAGTCATGCGGGGGAGGCAGAGTAGGAGGGCGTGGGACATAATCAGACCTACCCTTTAGGAAGATCACTTTTACAGCTGAGATGGGGATGCACTGGAATGGAAAGAGACACTTGTTACAGGGAGAGAAACCAGCAGACTATTATTGCAATAGTCCACGCATGAAGTGATTGGAGCCTCCACGAGTGTGATGGTAGTGTCAGAGGAAAGAAGGGGGCAGATTGGACAGATGTTACAAAGGAGCTATGAATTTATTCTAATTAGTCCTTGGCTCCCAATTCTGACACTGACATTAGCTAATCTGACTAAGACGCTGATGTGAAGATAGAAAGTCCAGACTCCTCCAGACCCTTTGAAGATTACAAGATCTTCTTCAGAACAGCAAAGTCGGGGAAGGAAACCACTAAGGAATTTCCTTCCATCCATACAGTTCTGCTCCATAGCTTTACTAGAAAGTTAGTTTGTTCCAACCTCTAAAATAACTCTGCAGTTCCAAACTAAATTGATAATTCATAGATGACCCCTGAGATATGAACAAGTTTCCCTGAACTATCCAAGCCCTTCTTCCTGTGCAATGTCATTCTAATTTCAAATACTTTTTAGCACTTAATCTAAAACCTATGATTAAAATTGAGTGGGTCTCTTACCATTTACTTTGAGTAAAGTGGGGTGGCATGATTGACTTCCTTAATCTGTCCTACCCTTACCTTGACTACTTTTTATTTATTTGTTTTTATTTTCTTCATATTTATTCTCTGTATTTGTGTATAAAATCATGTATATAGCTCCTCTATTTAAATATAAACTCTTGAAAATAAGGATTTTTTTTTCATTTATTTTATTTGTATTTCCAGATGCCTAGCAGAACATCTGGCATATGGTAGACACAAATGCTTTTATTTGCTGGGCTAATTGATTGATGCCCTCAATGCCAGAACAGAATTATTCTCTGCCCCCACCTTTGCTCACACTATTCCTTATGTACAAGATAATTCTTTCTTCTCCTCTCACATCCCACACACATTTTGGAATCCATACCCTTATTTTAAAGTTCAAACCAAATGCCACATCCTCCATGAACTCTTCCCTGATTTCTCCAACCTCTCCCCCATTTAGAATAGCTTTTCTTCTAGATATCATATAGTACTTTGTTTGCACCTATGTAATATAGACATCATATATTATGTAGTATTATAATTGCTTGTGTTTGTGTCATTGCCTGCCAACCAGTTCCATGTCTTGTCTAATTTTAGTCTCCCCCTGCCCAGTACCTAGTAGAGTGCTCTGCGTACAGTGACTGGGTGCCTAAAAAATGTAGCTTTCATGAAATTTCATTGATTTAAAATCTGTACTACAGTAATAGGATACACTATGTACACTACAACCAGCTTAGGATCATAACTAAATGTCAAGTCAATCAACACATATTTATTAAGTGTTCACAAAGTTCCTAACAATGCAACTTCTTCGTTTTTCGCAAGTGGATTGGGAAATCTGGCAATAGAGATATTAAGGGTCTATTCGGCATTATTACATACCACAGCAAAGGCCATATTGGCAGCAGGGCTCAGTTCAATAAAAGAACCATATGTCCTAGTGGGCAGAGGTAAGAGTTGGCTCCCTTCTGAGCAATTCCGGGGACTCACATTATGGCCACAGGCAACTCACTTAACAATTCATTCTCTTTTATTTCTCCATCTGAAAAAATCTCGGAGAAAATTAGCAGCTATCTCCATTAAAGAGGTTCTCAGGAAGTTAATGAGATCAGGTTTGTGAAAGATTTTAGAGCCATGCAGGATGGAGTGGGAAAGAATTAAATAAATACAAAGTCAGAAATCTATCCTGTATTAGGCTGTGAACAGAATACTGCTACCTTTCCCCTCCAGAAGGAATTCCCCATTTCAGGACACAGTTTACTGTGGTTGAAGGGTTCCCCGATGGTAGCCATTCACTGCTCTGCAAATGTGGAGTGAAGGTCAGTTTGTCTGTGGGGGTTATGATGAGCAAAGCATTTAGCTCCTGGTATGTGAAAGCTATCATTAAGCTCAACTCCTGAATATTTAAGCTTTTTCTTGACGATGAAAAATGGACACTAGATTTTATCTAGCTTTTAGAAGCTTTATGGTTCTTTGCCTATTTTCCTTAGCAGAGAGGAAACTCAGGGTCTAATTTGAACATCATCCTAATTTGTCACATTATTTTTTCTCCCAGGGAGTGAAGTCAGGAACTATACATAATTGCAAGGTCAAAATACCACCATATGTGTGTGATTTAAAATAGCGAATCCTCACAAGAGCTTTCCAAGAAATATGTTTAAGGAAATGTGGCTTATTAAAGCCATATTACCCAAGATGGATTAGACTTGTATTCCTATAGTAAAGCTCTTGTTTAAGGAGAAATGGGAAAAAGGGAAAGAAACAGAAGCATGTGTCACTGTGGGGATTAGCTAGAAAATGGCACTTTAAGCCAGCCTGTGTATTCATGTGAACTATTGTAGGAAAATTGTTCAAACATTTTTGGGTTCAGCTGAACTCTAAGTACATTCTGTGGAGAATTTTCTCTATTTTAAAACTCTGCATTTTTAAAGGGCTTTAACCCAACCATTGTGTTCATAGCTCTCGTCAAAGAATGCTTTGAATACCTCTTCATTCTAGAAAAAAAAATGTTCTCAGTCCTTGATCCATTTCTTTGAGCAAAGAGAATATCTTTTTGTTGACTACTGACAGCTGTTAATTATCCAGGCTAATGGGCAATGGGAACACTGATCCCCATTCCAGTAGCTTTAACCTCTTTCTTAACCCAATTTTTCACTAGATCTACTAATAGGTAGCAAAAACTATCAGAGGCAGACTCTGTTCTTTTTCCACTACCTGATCACCCCATGGAAGGACTTATTAGCAATAGAGGAAACATCAAAATGTAAAATGAAGAGAGATAAGGGGGCTGGATAATGCAAAAATGGGAAAATGGAGCCCTTAAACAATTTATAACTGTCTATCTAAACTAACTCAACATTTCAAGTTAAGTTGGACATTTAGAGCAGGTAAAGTAAAGCTGAGTTTAAAGTGTCAACGCTCATTTTTTTTCAATGCTGGTGTCTACCTTTTCCTAATTTTCTAGAAGAAGAAGGAAAAATAAAGGAGATAGTGAAACCCATTTGAAACCTTGGGGCTTGAAAAATAGCATTAACACCCAAGTCATGGGCCAACTTTCGTATATCAAGATTTTTTTTATATATTATATTCAATTATTATCTCACACTTATTCCATGCTATTAACTGAGACTAATTCAGCACCCCAAGAAATGCTCTATGCTTTTCCACATCCATTTCCCTGCTCACCTAGTTCCCTATGGATGCAATTCCCTCTTCAATCCCCATCTCCATCTGTTGACTTTCTTCAAGGCCCAAATCAAGAACTGCTTCCTAGGACACAAATCTTTCCATGGAGCCTTCATCTGAAAGACATTCCCCTTCACACTGATCTCATAGCACTTTGTATTACTTTTATACACTTTACACATTATTTGCATTAGATTCATCAATATATTGTGCTATGCCAAATTAATCATAATTCCTCTACTGGAGCACAAGCTTCTTGAAGGCAGGAATCATTTCTTTATATTTTCTTCAAAGTCCAATATAGTATAGCACTTGTGCTATGACAATAATTGTGGAAGTAATATCTGTTGCTGTTAAAACATTTATGTAATACTTTAGGGACTGCCAGGAGTAATAAAATTCTTGAATGAATATTATATTGTGTGCAGTTATATAATTTGTATAGACTAAATATGAGGGACAGGTTGAGACCTATATTATTTCTCAAACTGGGCTTCCCACACTGCCAAAAATCACAGGCCTCTGAATCAGAGAACTTCAGAGTTAGAAGAACTACCCAACTAGTGTAACCCATGCCCTCCAAAAGGAAAGTTCCACCCTCCCATAGCTGACAAGGTCTCATCCAGACTCAGTCTGAAGACCTCCAATGGAATGCGACCTGCTGCTTCCTGAAACAGCCATTCAAAGCAAGCTCTCATTGCAAGAGGTTTTTTGTTTGTTTTATTTGGGGTTTCCCCCCCTAACATGAAGCCTTAATATGATTCTTTATAACTTATGCTCTTTGCTCTCAGCATTATCCTCCGGGACCAAACAGAACAAATCTAACCCAAAAATGTCTAACCCTTCAAAATAATAAAATATAAAAACAAATTAATGTTTTATAAACTTGGGTGACAAGTAATTTCAGCATACGACAAAAACGTGAAGCATTCCTTTCAAATTGTTGCTCAGTCATTTTTCAGTCATGTACAATTCTTTGTGACCCCATTTGGAATTTTCTTGATAAAGATATTAAAGTGGTTTGCCATTTCCTTCTCCAGCTCATTTTACAGGTAAAGAAACTGAGGCAAACAGGGTTAAGTGATTTACCCAGGATCACACAGCTAATAAGTGTCTGAGACTAGATTTGAATTCAGGAAGATGAGTGTTCTTGATTCTAGGCTTGGCACTCTATTCTCTACCTCACCTAGCTGTCCCTTCCTTTCAATTACTTGAAAACAGCTATCATGTTATCCCTGAGCTTTCACTTCTCTAAAGTAAATGTCTTCATCTCTTTCAAGTGATCTTTTTATGACATCTACTCAAGACCTTTCATCATTTCCTGTGGAAACCCCACTTTCCAGCTTGTCAATGTCCTTTCTAACCTAAGGTATCCAAAATTGAACACAAAGCTATAAATGTGGTCTGACTCAACCTAAGTACAGTGGTACTATCACCTCCTTGGTCCTGGAAGCTCTGTCTTTCCAAATGTAGTCCCAAATATATATGTATATATAAAATTTATTTTTATGTTTATATATTTGTGTGTGTGTGTATTTGACCATACCCTGCTGCTCACTCATTTTGAGTTTGCAATCCATTAAACACCCTAGATGCCTTTTAGTCAAACTATTGTTAAAAAATGCCTCTTCCATCTTATACTTGCAAATCTGATTTTTGAACTCCAGTATAAGACTACATTTTTCCCTTTTAGATTTTATCTTTTTCCATTAAGCACAAAGCTCTAGCCTGTTAAGATACTTTTGGATTCTATCTTTATCATCCTGCATGTTTACAATATAATACAATATAATTCCGCACAGCACCATACCATAACGTATAATGAACACTTATTAAGCACATACTATGTGCCAGACACTGTGCTAAGCTTGTTGTTGTTTAGTCATTTTTAGCCATATCCAACTCTTTGTGACCCCATTTGGGGTTTTCTTGGCAAAAATACTGGAGTAGTTTGTCATTTCCTTCTCTAGCTCATTTTACAGATGAGGAAACTGAAATAAACAGGGTTAAGTGATTTACCCAGGATCACAGCACTAGTAAGTGTCTGGGACCAAATATGAACTCAGGTCTTCCTGACTCTAGGCCCAGCATTCTATGCACTTTGCCCCCTAGCTGCCCCATGTTGTGCTAAGCATTGGGGATACAAATAAGAAAGAGAAAAGTAGCTGCCTTCAAGAAGCTTACAATCTAAGGGGGAAACAATATACAAAAGGAAACTGCAAGGGAGGAGGAAGAAAAGAGGATTCACATTCTCTGTAGAGTTCAAACCAAGCAGAGCTACAAATTGAAAGATGTTTAGCCATCCCTCCCAGTTTTGGGTTATCTACAAATTCAATCAATAAGTCATCTATGTTGTTGTTGGTTTTTTAGGTCACTATTTAAAAAAAGTTAAAGTGCAGAGCTCAGGACACATCTCTGTGGCACTCTTTTGGAGACTGCTTTCCACCAGATCATCAACAAGTATTCCTTGAGTCTGACCTTTCAACAAGCCCCCTGCTGCACTCTAGCATTCATCTCTCCACCTCTTCCACAAGAAGACCATGGGATAACTTATCAAAGCTTTGCCAGAACTGAACAAGCTAGAATCTACAACATTCCTCTAATCTATCAGTTTGGTAATCCTGTCAAAAAATGAAGTAACTTGATTAAATTGTCTAAGCTCTTTGCAAGCACAGCTTTCTTTCCTATATTTTCACTACCCATTTCTTTAATAATGCAGTCAAGAATTTTCCTGATAATCAACTCAAATTGGCTGGTCTATAATCCTCAAAGTCTAATTGTTTGATCACTTTTCAGTCATGTCCTACTCTTCATGACCCAAGATACTGGAGTGGTTTGCTGTTTTCTTCTCCTACTCATTTTACAGATGAGGAAACTGAGGCACACAGGGTTAAGTAACTTGTCCAGAGTCACAAAGCTAGTAAGTGTCTGAGGCCAGATTTGAACTCATAAAGATGAATCTTTCTGACTCTAGGTCTGGCATTCTATCCACTATGTCACCTAGCCACCTAAAGTCCATTACCTTCTTAAAAAAAAAAATCAGAACATTCTCCCATCTCTAGCCCCATGGTCCCTCTCTCATTCTCCATAATCATTCAAATATCACTGACAGTGGTTCAGCAACCATATCTGTCAGTTCTTTCAGTACATGAGGACATGGACTGGGCCACATGACTTAGTGTCACATCACTGCTAAATCCTTGATATATGCATCCTATTGATGGATCTACAGACATAGCATACATTGTGTATGATTTGTTGATTCTGAAACATATTTTCATCGGTAACATAAGAACCACTTTTATGAATTTCGGTTGTATATTAAAATAATATCCTATCAAAATATAATAGCACATACACAAATTAAAATGTAAAAACTTACTTTGAGTATTCCTGGATTTCTCATGAACCATATTTCATAGTTCCCAGTGGAATTATAATCTTTCAGATTCCTCGAAATAAAAATTAAATCCTCTACAAATCCTTGCTAAAGTCAGTGTGGTCTAGTAGAAAATACATTAGACCTGAGTTCTAGAGACTAGTACCAAATTCTAATACAGACTCTAACACTTACAAGCTTTGTGACCTTGGGCAAGTTATTTAATTTCCCTCAGCCTCAGTTTCCTCTTGTGTAAAATGAGATAGTTGGGCTAGGTAATCACTAAGGTCTCCCCTAGCTCTAACAATTTTGGTTTCTATAATCAAGACCATTCCTGACCGGTGGATTAGGCTAATTTCACAATGCTGGTGAGGTTAAAACACAGAAACCCTACACCCAGGTAATTTGCTCCTGATGATAATCACAGACAGGCTTTTTTTTTTAAGAGTGCCTGCTATCTGCACTCAGCTAGACCTGAGGGATATACAAAGACAGTGGAACAGAGTACGACAGTTCTGTCTCCCAGATGTCAGGATGAGTCAGAGAAAGTTGGCCATGAGGAACTCACTAGCTGCCATCAGCAGATTTCAGTTCTAATTTGTCAGTGCTATACAAACCCATGAGGAAAGCCCCTGAGTTTCTAATCCTTCACTCCTATCCTTACAGCTTCCTCTAACATTGTACCTTTAGAAGAAAGTTTTTTTTTCCTTTTTTTTCTCTTCAATATTATTATCTTGAAGGTGATAAATCAGGTTTGAAAATTGTTGAGAATTGAGAAACAGATGGTAGCATATATAGTTCATTCTATGGTTCTCTTCTTTTTCAAGACACACAGAGTAGATATGCATGATGTGTTGACGGAGACTATTTAATTTTTTAAATGTGTGTCATGCTCCAGTTGCCATACATTCCAGACTTCTGAAGCATATATTTTCCAGCAAGTATTTTAGTTAAAATGAATTTTCCCAAGTAGAATTAGAAATAGTCTATATTTAATACTACATAGTATTAGATATCTTCCATCAGCATTGCATGCATTAGATTATAAAGCCGAGGTAAAAATAAAGTCATAACGAATTTGTGGCATGGTATAATATAGATAGTTTTTGTCTTTCTTCAATTTTAGTATATGTGAAGATTTTCATTTCCTTAATACATGGTACTTTGTGTGTCAGGTTTTTCTAAGAAAATATTATGAGTGGTAATTAGTTAGGAAATACAAGCAGTACATCTTTTAAAATCTTGGGATGAAACTAATATTATTTTTACAGTGTAATTTCTAAGAGCAAGTTACCAATGTATTGGCAAGTTAGAATGTATGACCACTTTCTCCCTTAATCTGTGCTGGGTGTACTATTTGGGATCTCTTTCAGGTGGTGATCAGTGGATTCTTTCTATGGTTATTTTACCTTCTGGTTCTAGGACTTCCAGGCAGTTTTCCTTTATGATTTCCTGAAAGATACTGTCCAGGCTCTTTTTTCCATCATGATTTTCTGGCAGTCCAATGATTTTTAAGGTGTCTCTTGGATCGATTTTCCAGGTCAGTTGTTTTACCAATTAGGTATTTTATGTTTTCATCTATGTTTTCATTTTTTTTGTTTCTGTTTGACTGATTCTTGCTCTCTCATAGAGTCATTAGTTTCCATTTCTCCAATTCCAGTTTTTAACAGATTGTTTTCTTCTGTTAGTTTTTGTGATTCCTTCTTCAATTGGCCAATTGCATTTTTAAGGTATTTGTTTTCTTCAGTGTACTTTTTTCCAGTTGGTCAATTGTATTTTTGAAGGACTCTTCTACCTCTCTCATTTGACTATTAAAATCCTTCTTGAGCTCTTCTAAGAAGGCTTTTTGGGCTTCAGGCCAGTTCATATTCCCTTTTGTTGTTGCAGATGTGGGTTTGTTGACAATGTTGTCCTCTTCAGAATTTCTGTCTTGATCTTCACTCTTCTCATAATATGAATCTATGGTACGTTTCTTTTTACTCATGGTGTTTCTTTATTCCCTGGCCTTTAAAGAGATTGAGTTCTCCTGCTGGGGAACAGAGGGCACTGACCCAAGCTTCTTGTGTTGGGAGCCTAGGTCTTGGTCATTGGCTTTGTTTGCTGGGGCCTCTTGTGTTGGCAATTGGAGGCTATAGGGTTTTGGCAGCTTACCTCATGTTGGGCTGGAATCAGCAAGGCTGGAACTTTCAGGCAATTCTAGATTGCCTGCTTTTCCTTTCCTTTACCTTTCTTTAGTTCCTTTTAGATGGGTGCTGCAGGGTGTTCATCTGCCTGGGGCCCCTTGCAATGCTGCCTCCCTCATTTCTGCTAATACCCTGGGAGATTCCTTTAAGGTATAGTGCGTAAGCACCTGGTGGTTTTCTGAACTGGTTTCTACCACTTCCCCTGCCCTCACTGAGGCACTTGGAGGTCCAGGTGTTGACGTTTGCCTGCTCTACCACTGTGGGCTTCAGGATCTCCTCCTCGTTGACAGTTGGAGGCTGTAGGGTTCTGACAGCTTACCTGGTGTTAGGTTGGAATCAGCAAGGCTGGGACTTTAGGAAGACTCTAGGTTGCTTTCTTCAGCTCCTTTCAAATGAATGCTGCAGGGAGCTTATCCACCCGGGGCTCTTTATAGTGCTGCTTCACTTCTTTTTTCCGGGACACTGGGAAACCTGTTTGTTGGGGTGCTGCACTGCTGTTCCCCTTCTTTCTTCTAGTTCAGCTGTTCCAGGGGTTTTTTTCTGGGGTGATATTTTCTTGGTTTTCAGAGGTTGATAGGGGAGGGTGAGAGCAACTGCCTTTTTACTCTGCCATCTTGGCTCCCAGAAGAGGAAGTCTCTTAGTAGGTAAGTCTTAGAAAATTCCTCAGAAAAGTTAAGCCACTTGCCAGTGATCACACAGCTACTAAATTTCAGCAGCCTAATTTGAACTTGGTTTCCTGACTCCAATTCCAGCTGTCTCTGTGCTTTAACCACATGGCCTTTCCAGTGGTGATCATAATTAATTCAGGAGCCCTAGTAATTAGAACATGATATTATTCCAATCTGGTGACCAAGCTAAAGTCATATTTTAAAATACATGAATAATAGGAATAATAACAACAACATATTTGCATATAAAGATGAAGCTACACATCTACCTGATGGCAGGATATGTGCTTTTGAGCATGTTCTAGCATGGTTGTTAAGGGTCAAACATACTGCCTTACACACCATAGCAACTTAGAAAATGTCTATTGAATAGAACGTATTGTTCTAGACCTCTCTGGTTCCTAGACTGACCAATGGCACACATTTACAAAACAGGTGGCCAGGGTAAAGGTACAGTCTATGACCAAAGAACAGAGGTTTTTCTCTGCATGATGCTAATTGGTCTGTACAGGGATCAAACCTGCAATGTCGGCCTCACTAGTTAGTGCCTGCCTCTTGATAAGCTGAAGTTACTGGTTCAGAAATAATCCGATGGGAAATTTCAGAAAGGGTCCATATCCCTTTGTTAGTAGAAAAATGATCAAATCAACAACAGAAATATTCACTGCACCTTTCTATCCCATCCTACCTCCTACCTCCTACCTCCTACCTCCCCTTCCCCACTCCAAAACATTTTAGAATGAATTTTAAGTGGGATTTCTGTTGACACTCCCCTTGTTTAGTAATGGACAGTTAATGTTTCTCATGGGCTGGTAGGTGGCACAATAGAGTGCTGGGTCTGGAGTCAGGCAGACTCATCTTCATGAGTTCAAATCAAGGCCTCAGATACTTACTAGCTGTGTGACCCTGGGCAAATCACTCAACTCTGTTTGCCTTGGTTTTCTCAACTGCAAAATGATCTGGAGAAGGAAATGACAAACCACTCTAGTATCTATGCCAAGAAAACCCCAAATGGGGTCATGAAGAGTTGGACACAGCTGAAAAAATGACTAACAAGAAATTTGATAGAAAACTAGGAATTACTGTATGTTGAAAAAATCTCCTCAAAAACATGTAGGGTAAATGGTCACTAAGCGTCTGCTAGAACAACCCACAGTGAATGGTAACTCTGCTATTTGGCCTCACTCCATTGCTAAGCCACTCCAGAGGTTAAGTCATCTCTACCTTTCAATAAGTGAGAAGTCCCCCTATCGTGACTTCCACTCATTTATATTGTTGTTGCCTAATGCTGTAAAGAATGTCTCATCTTTCTTTCATAGTATTTCCCATCTGACATTTTAAGCCAATTCAATAAGGATTTATAAAAGCTATCATGTCTTACATAAATAAGTAGACTTTTTTCCAAATGACTGCTTATAGATAGTCCTAAAACTATTATCTGTTTGCACCTTGATTTCCCTATCTACTCACCTTCTAATCTTTCATCTCAACCTATCTACTAGATCTGTCTTTTCTGGCTAAAAGCATTCTCAAATGCACCCCATCCTTTAAAAAAAAATACCCAACAGATCCTCTCATGTCTTCTATCATCCTATATCTCTTCTCCACTTCTCAGAAAAATTCCTTTAAAAAGCCATATACAAAAAGGAAAGAAGAAAACTTAATTATCAGCATTGAAAATAGAAGGGGTGAGAGGTGAAGCCAAGATGACAGAGTAAAAGCAGAGACTTACCTGAGCTCTCTCTGAAGCCTCTCCAAACACCTTTAAATAATGACTCTAAATAAATTCCAGAGCGGTAGAACCCACAAAAAGATGGAGTGAAACAATTTTCCAGCTCACGACAACTCAAGAGGTCCATTGGAAAGGTCTGTTGTACCAGATGAAGAAATGAGTGCAGTCCAGGACAGGTCACACCAGCACAGACCAGGCCCCAGCAAACCAGGAGCAGACCTTGAGACAACTGAATCAGTGGCAGTTTCCAGACCTGTCAACCTATATATGGTGAAGGGATCAGACAATGGGTCAGAAGGAAATTTACAGGGGTCCCTTTGCTGGTACCAGAGTCAGGACTCTGTTTCATTGCCTGTACTTGGATATTAGCCACAATCCTAGGTCTTAGTCCCCAGGCAAGGAGGAGCACTAGCACAGCAGAGTTTGTGGCCACAGGGGAGGAGGGATCCTGGTCACAGTTTGAGGGTTGAATGGGGGCTTGGGGTCACTTACAAACCAGTACACAGTACAGAAGACTAGTAAACACACCTCTCCCTAGATCATACCACCTTGGAAGAACCAAAAACTTACAAGTCCCCAGAATTACCTCTGAAAACAGCTGCATAAAAAACCTAAAGCATGGGACAGTGCCCCTTCCACTTGGGAAGCAAAGTCCCACTATAGCATAGTGTTAAAAGCAGGCTGGAAAATGAGCAAACAGCAGGAAAAATAATTCTGACCATAGAAAGTTACTATGGTGACAAAGAAGATAAAAACACACACTCAGAAGAGGACAATAAAGTTAAAATTCCTGTCCCCAAAGCCTCAAATAAACATATGAATTGGTTCAGGCTATGGAAGAGCTCAAAAAGGATTTTAAAAATCAAATAAGACAGGTAGAGGAAAAATTGGGAAAAGGAATGAGAGTGATGCAAGAAAACCATGAAAAAAAAGAGTCAACAGCTTGATAAAGGAGGTACAAAAAAATACTGAAGAAAATAACAACTTAAAAACAGAATAGGCCAAATGGTAAAAACAAAATCTCCCTGAAGAAAATAATTCCTCAGAAATTAGAACTGACAAAGTGAAAGTTAATGATTCTATGAGACATCAAGTAAACAATTAAACAAGTAAATAACTAAACAAAATTAATTAAACAAGATGAAAAGAATGAAAAAAGAGAAGAAAATGTGAAATATCTTATTGGAAAAACAACTGACCTAGAAAATATATTCAGTAGAGATATTTTAAGAATTGTTAGACTACCTGAAAGTCATGATAAAAAGAAAGAAATCATATTTTAAGAAATTTTCAAGGAAAACTGCCCTGATATTCTAGAAACAGAGGGTAAAATAGAAATTGAAAGAATCCACTGATCGCCTCCTGAAAGAAATCCCAAAATAAAAACTCTCCAGAATATTATAATCATGTTCCAGACCACCCAGCTCAAGGAGAAAATACTGCAAGCAGCCAAAATAAACAATTCAAATACCATGGAGCCACAGTCAGGATAACACAAGATTTAGCAGCTTTTACATTAAAGAATTTGAAGGTTTGGAATATGATATTCTAGAGGGCAAAAGAGCTAGGATTACAAGCAAGAATCACTTAGCCAGCAAAACTTGAGTATAAACCTTCAGGGGAGAAAATGCACATTCAATAAAATAAAGGATTTTCAAGCAGTCTTGATGAAAAGACCAGAGCTGAATAGAAAATTTGACTTTCAAATACAAGACTCAAGAGAAGCATAAAAAGGTAAACAGGAAAGAGAAATAAGAAGGGATTTGATGAGGTTAAAACTATTTATATTCTTAGATGGGAAAATGATATTTTAATTCCCAAAAACTTTCTTATTATTAGAGGTGTGAGTTGAATGTGATGATATGATCATGCAAAAAGAAATTAAATTAAAAGATGAGAAAGAAGAATACACTGGGAGAAGGGGAAAGGGAGAGGTAGAATGGGATAAATTGTCTGACATAAAATAGGCCTGAAAGAGATTTTACAATGGAGGGGAAATGGGGAAAGTGGAGAGGGGAACATATGAACCTTATTCTCATCAGAATTGGCTGAAAGAGGGAATAATATACACACTCAGTTGGGTGCAGAAATCTATTTTACCATATAGGAAAGTAGGAAGGGAAGGAGAGAAGAGAAGGAGGGTGTGGAGCTGATAGAACAGAGGGCAGTTTAGGGGAGGTAAAAGTCAGAAGCAAAACACTTTTGAGAATGGACAGTGTTGGAGCAGCTAGGTGGTGCAGTGGATACAGCACCAGCTCTGGAGTCAGGAGGACTTGAGTTCAAATCTGACCTCAGATGCATAACACTCACTAGCTGTGTGACTCTGGGCAAGTCACTTAACCCCAATTGCCTCACCAAAAGGGGGAGAGAGAGAGAGAGAGAGAGAGAGAGAGAGAGAGAGAGAGAGAGAGAGATAGACAGAGTAAAAGGAAAGAAAGAGAACTGAGGGGAAATAGGATGGAGGGGAAAACATAGCAAGTAATCATTACTGTGAAAAAAAATTACAGTGAGTTTATCTGAAAAATATTTCATTTCTCAAACATATAGAAAACTGAGTCAAATTTATAGAAATAAGAGCCATTCTCCAGTTGATAAATGGTCAAAGGATATGAACAGACAGTGTTCAAGCAAAGAAATCAAACTATCTGTAGTCATATGGAAAAAAATGCTCTAAATCACTATTGATGAGAGAAATGCAAATTAAAACAACTCTGAGCTACTACTTCAAACCTGTCAGATTGGCTAATATGACAGAAAAGGAAAATGACAAATGTTGGAGGGGATATGGGAAAATTAAAACACTAATGTACTATTGGTGAGGTTGTATACTGATTCAACCATTCTGGAGAGCAATTTGCAACTATGCCCAAAGGGCCATAAAACTACGTTGTGCCCTTTGACCAAGCAATACAACTACTACATCTGTATCCCAAAGAGAGAGAACAAAGGAGAAGGACTTATGTGTATGAAAATATTTATAGCAGCTCTTTTAGTGGTGGCAAAGAATTGGAAATTGAGGGGATTTCCATTAATTGAGGAATGGCTGACCATTAGAATGGCTGTATATGACTGTGATGGAATATTATTGTACTTTAAGAAATGATGAGCAGATCCACATCCAGAGAAAGAACTATGGAGTCTGAATGCAGATCGATGCATGCTATTTCTCTTTTTTTCTATCACATGGTTTTTTCCTTCTGTTTTGATTCTTCTTTCACAACATGACTAATGTGGAAATATGTTTGACATGATTGTATATGTATAGCCTATTGATCAGATTGCATGCAATCTTGGGGAGGGGAGACAGGAGGGAGAGAAAAAAAAATTGGTACCTAAAATCTTATAAAAGTGAGTGTTGAAAACTATCTTTACATGTAATTGGAAAAAATAAAATGCTATTAAGAAGAAAAAAAAGAAATGATGAACATGATGCTCTCAGAAAAATATGGAAAGACTTACATGAACTTATGAAAAATAAAATGAACAGAACCAGGTAAGCATTATACACAGTAACAGCAATATTGTATGATGATGTACTATGAATAACTTAGCTATTCTCAGCAATACAGTGATCCAGGACAATTCTGCAGGACTTATGATGAGAAAGAATTTGTAGAGCCTGAATGCAGATCAAAAATACTTTTTCTTTACTTTCTTTATTTTTCTTGGGAATTATTTTTGTTTCTATTTTCTTTAATGGGATGGCCTACATAGAAATGTGTTTTTTATGACTGCACATGTATAACCTATGTCAAATTGCTCACTTTCTCAATGTGAGGGGGATGAGAAGGAGAGAATTTGGAACTCAAAATTTGAAAAAAAATATTAAAATTATTTTGCAGGTAATTGGGAAAAATAAAATACTAAATATGATTTTTTTAAATAAAAGGGGTCAATGCACTGCCAACAAAGAGGAAATTAAGACAATTGTTAGGAGCTATTTTGCCAAATTATATGCCAACAAATTTAACAATTTAATGAAATGGATGAACACCTATAAAAATATAAATTACCCATATTAACAGAAATAGAAATAAAATACTTAAATAACCCAGTCTTAGAAAAAGAAATTGAACATGCCATCAACAAACTTCCTAAGAAAAAATCCTCACAACTAGATGAATTCACAAGTGATTTCTACCAAATATTGAAACAATTAATCCCAATTCTATATAAACTATTTGGAAAAATAGGCAAAGAAGAAGTCCTACCAAATTCCTTTGATGACACAAATATGGCACTGATACCTAAATCAGGAAAAGCCAAAGTAGAGAAAGAAAATTATAGACAATTTCCCTATTGAATATTGATGCAAAAAATTTTAAATAAAATACTAGCAAGGAAATTATAGCAAAATATCATAAAGATGATCAGGTGGGATTTATATTCAAGGCTAGTTCAATATTAGGAAAACTATTAGCATAATTGACCATATCAATAATAAACCGACAGAAATTATGATTATCTCAATGAAGAAAAAAAGCCTTTGGAAAAATGCAACACCCATTCCTATTAAAAATGCTAGAGAGCATAGGAATAAAGGGAGCTTTCCTCAAAATGAATACCAACATTTATCTAAAACCATCAGCAAGCATTATATGTAATGGGGATAAGCTAGAAGCATTTCCAATAAAATCAGGTGTGAAACAAGGATGTCCATTATCACTAATGTTATTCAATATTGTACTAGAAATATTAGCTTTAGAAATAAGAGAAGAAAAAGAAATTGAAGGAATTAGAATAGGCAATGAGGAAATAAAACTATCACTCTTTGCAGATGATATGATGGTACACTTAGAGAATCCAAGAGAATCAGCTAAAAAACTAATTAAAATTATTAACAACTTTAGTAAAGTTACAGAATACAAAATAGACCTGTATAAATCATCAACATTTCTATATATTGCCAACACAGTCCATTATAAAGATTTAAAATAACTATGGACAATATAAAACATTTGGAAGTCTACCTGCCAAGACAAACCCAGGAACTATATGAACACAATTATGAAACACTTTTCACACAAATAAAGTTAGATCTAAACAATTGGAAAAATATTAATTGCTCATGGGGAGGCCAAGACAATATAATAAAAATGACAATTCTGCCTGATTAATCTATTTATTCAGTGCCATACCAATCAAACGACCACAAAATTATTTTGTAGAGCTAAAAAAAAAATAATAAAATTCATCTGAAAAACAAAAGCTCAAGAATATCAAGGGAATCAAGGGAAAAAACGTGAAGGAAAGTGATCTAGCCATACCAGATCTCAAACTGTATTATGAAGCAGTAATTATCAAAACAATCTGGTACCGGTTAAAAAAATTGAGTAGTGGATCACTAGAATAGATTACGTACAAATTACATTATATTAAATGACCATAGTAATGTAGTATATGATAAAGCCAAAGCTTTTCAAATAAAAACTCATTATTTGACAAAAATTGCTGGGAAAATTGGAAAACTGTATGGCAAAAAGTAGCTATAGACCAACATCTCACACTGTATCCCAAGAGAAAGTCAAAATGGGTACAAGATTTACACATAAATGGTGATACCCTAAGCAAATTGGGAGAGCATGGAATAGTTTATCTGTCAGATCAATGGATAAGGGAATAACTTAGGACCAAATAAGATACAGAGAGCATTACAAAATGTAAAACAGGTCATTTTGATTATATGAAATTTAAAAAGTTTTTGAACTAAAACCAATGCAACCAAAATTAAAAGGAAAGCAGAAAACAGGGTAGGGGAGAGATTTGCAATAAGTATCTCTGATAAAGACTTTGTTTCCCAAATATATGAAGAAATGTCAAAGTCCTAAAAATACAAGTCATTCTCCAGTTGATAAATACTCAATGTATATAAACAGGCAGTTTTCAGATAAAGAAATCAAAGCTATCTATAGGCATATGAAAAAGTGTTCTAAATCACTTTGGAATAGAGCAATGCAAATTAAAACAACTCTGAGGTACTACCTCCCACCCATCAAATTGGCTAATATGACAAAAAAAAAAAAGGAAAATGATAAATGTGGGAGGAGATGTAGGAAAACTGGGACATTAATACAGTGTTGGTGGAGTTAGGAACTGATCCAACTTTTCTAGAGAGCAATTTGAAAAAAGTGCCCACAAGACTACAAAACTGTACATATCATTTGATCCAGCAATACTGCCACCAAGTCTATACCCCAAACACATCTAAAAAAGGGGAAAAAGGACCTCTTTGTACAAAAATATTTGTAGCAGCCTTTTTTGTGGTGGCTAAGAATTGGAAATTGAAGGGATCCCATCAGTTGGGGAATGACTAAACAAGCTGTGGCATATGATTATGATGGAATATTATTGTGTTATAAGAAATGACAAGCAGAATGGTTTCAGAAAAACTTGGGAATACATACTTCAACTGATGCAAAATGAAGTGAGCAGAACCAGGAGAACATTGTACACAGTAACAGCAGTATTGTTCCATGAAGAATTGTGAATGACTTAGCTCTTCTCAGCAATACAGTGATCTAAGACAATTCCAAAGGACTAATGATGAAATGTCCTATACACATCCAGGGAAAGAACTGATACTGTCTGAATACAGACTGAAGCTATTTTTCCATTTATTCTTTCTTTTTTTCCCTCTTTCTTTCTCTCCTTTTTTTATATGAGTCTTCTTGTACAAAATGACTAGTATGTAAATGTTTTACATGATCATGTATGTATAACCTATATCATATTGTTTACCATCTCAGGGAGGGTGAAGCAGAGAGAGGGAGGGATAGAATTTGGAACTCAATATTTTTAAAAATGCTCAAAAATCTTTTAACATGTAATTGGGGGAAAAGAAAACAATATTCTTTTTTAAAAAGCCATATACAATCACTGCTTTCATTTTCTTTCTTCTCAGTCTCTTCAAAACCCAATCTGGCTTCTAGTATCATCATTTAGTTGAAATGGCTCTTTCTAAAGTTACTAGCAATCTCTTAACTGACCAACCTAATGGCCTTTTCTCAATCGTCATCTTTCTTGGTATTTTTGTTTATTTCTTTAGTTGTTTTTCAGTCATGTCAGATTCTTCGTGACCCCTTTTGGGGTTTTCTTGGCAGAGATACTGGAGAGGCTTGTTATTTCCTTCTCCAGTTAATTTTACATACGAGGAAATTGAGGCAAACAAGGTTATGTGACTTGCCCAGGGTCACACCGCTAGTAAGTGTTAAGTGTCTGAGGCTGGATTTGAACTCAGGTCCTCCTGACTCCAATGCCAGAGCTCTGTTCACTGTGCCACCTAGCTGCCCAAGCATTTGATATTTTTGACTGCCTTCTGCTCCTGGTTAATCCCTCCTCCCTGGGTTTTCATGACACCTCTCTCTAGTAATTTTCCTCCTAATTCACTAAATCAGGACATCCTCTACATTTTTCACAGGCTGCCCGAAATTCTTTAAAGGTACAAACTGTGCAGGCCTGCTCTAAATACTTCTCACTAGATCCTTTGCTGGATCTTCATCCATAACCCTAGACCATTGCCTTTTTTCCTCTATACTCTGTCTCAGTGATATCATCAGTGTGCATGATTTCAATTATAATCTCTAATGCAGATGATTATTTATCTAGTTTTCTAGATTATTTATCAAGATTTATTTATCTAGTCCTAGCCTTTCTCCTGAACTTCTCATGAATGTCCAGCCTCCTTTTGGACAGCTTAAATTGGATGCCATCTCAAATGCAATGTGTCCAAAACAAAACTAGGAATAAATTAAGATCACAGATTTATAAACGCATTAAATAAAGGAATGAAACGCAGTGACCAAATAATATCCACTGTAATAGAAATCCAAAGAACTATAGCATCTATGAGCTCCCTCTCCCATATTAGGACTGTATTTTCTGCCCAAAGAAACATTAATGAAATCTATTTACAACTTAACACAGACACACACATGAAGAAAAGCATGTGTATGTGTTCTTAAATGTGTCAGGATTAGCAACAAGCTAAAGCTGGGAAGAACCATTAGGAAAGTCATTAACCTGTTTACACTTCTACTGTCAGCCTCAATTATTAGTTTGCTTGCATTGATGCATCTTTAGTTTATTAGTCATGATTACCTGACAGTAATTAATAATGTGTTTGTATTTCTCACTTTTACATCTCACAGCAAAATCTGAAGTCCAGTCAATATTTTCTCACAGCGACATTTATCAAGGCATAGAAAACTAACCGTGATTGTCCCTCAAAATAGAACTGCAGACAGGAACCTAATTGAAATAAATGTTGCCATGGTTGTTCTGCTATTTGTGGACATTTAGCCTCTGTTGGTCTTTAGCCATAGCTGAATCTATATCTCATTTCCTTACCCAAACCACATGCCCTTGTGTTTTTATGAGGAATCTCCAGAGTGAAGAACTAATAGAAACAAAATGGGACTGTGCCTTCCTATGTCAGGAGAAAGAGAGAACATACTTTGTGTGAAATACAAATATCAAGGGTACTATACATTCGAGGTGCTGACCTTGCAACTGAATGTTGTTTTTTCTATAGTAAGCAGTAGTGGATTTGGGATGTCAGTGTAGTCTGAGGAAGGCAAAATAAATGCTCCCTAACCTGAGCTTTAACCATGTAATTTCTTTAAAATTGTCTTTAATAATAATAACAACAACAGCTAGATAATGTCTAGCAATTCAGCCAGCTAAGAACCGCCAGGCTCAGCCCACAGGGGCTTACAACCTTCATCCATTCTTACCCTTTACCTTCCGTCAAGTTTTGTGCCGGCTTCATTGCACTGGGATATCCTGGTAATTCTACTCCCAACTCAGCTGGTTGAAGAATAATACTATTTTTTGGCTGCAGTCTAAGGGGTTCCCCCTAGAGAAGGAAGAGGAAGTAAAAGGGGGTTAAAAAAGTACCCAGGCTACAAACATGAATCCAATATGCAAAAGACATTTTTATTTTCACACAGAAAGGGAATGCTAATCAATAACTAATGACAGAATTATTACAATTAGTTGAAAGGTTAGTATTCAAGCCTCTTTGAGACATCTCAACGGTGATGATCATTTCACTTTTCCTGAGTACAGTCAGATCAATGCCAAGTGAGCCCCTTTCTTTCCATGAGTTTCTCTCTCTGTGAGTGATTTTTTTCCCTCTCCCCTGCTTTGGTGGCAAGGAAAGGTAGAAGATACCAGCTGCTTTTGGAGATGTCACAGGGCCTCATGCCAAAGGAAAGACAACACAAACAGGAGGCCATCCCACCCTAGATACAGCATTGCCTAGGAGACCATGTGCTCCCAGGACCCAGGAAGAGTAGGAAGGGGAAGACCATCAGCTCTAATTCTCCACATCTCAGAGAGTCATCCTTACATTTTGTGGCCAGCAAGAAGGAGGCACCTGAGGCACAGAAAAACTTTCTTTAATGTACCCCTTGAGTTCTGGCTCAGAAGCCAATTGAGTCTTCGGGAGGAAGTAAAGGATATCTGCTCTGGCTCTGACATCAAGGGGGAAGGGTCTCTAAAGGTATGCTATTCCTAAAGTGTTTTAAGGTTGCAAAGTGCTTTTATGATTTACAAATTATTTCATATGCTTTACTGATTTGAACCTCCCAACAATTCTAAGAGTTAAATGCTTTTATCATTTCCCCATTACAGAAGAGAAAATGGAGGTTCAAATAAATGAAGTTTTTTTGAGGTTACACAGGGGTAGGATTCAGCCAAAGTCTTCCTGACTCCCAAGTCCAGCACTCTCTGTCATACTGTCTGTCAAATAAATAAATATACTACCTTTATGTAAGTTAGGGTGGTTATTTCAATGATTTTCTGTATATAGGATTTCTTAAGAGATTAACTTCAGATTAGTAAAAGAAAAATGTAATACAATAAGGATTTTATTTGGTTTAGTCAGCATGCAGTGGATAGATGACCTTTGGAGTCAAAAAGATCTGAATCCAAGTCCCCATTCTGATACGTACTATCTGTGTGACCATGGGCAAATCATATAAGCTCTCAGCATTCCAGGCAATTTGCTAAGACTGTGTCATAAAGACAGGGCTGATCTGCATTGGTGGAGGGTTTCCACACTGGAAGTTCAACTATTTCAATGAAATCACAATTCTGGTCATATTTTTGTTTTGTTTTTTTTACTTAACTCAAGGAATCCTTGGAACTGGAGCCCCGACTTTCTGTCCTACTTAACTTTTTAGAATCCTCTTAATATGAAAGAGTTTTATGGTTCTTATAAATAGGAAAAATGCACATACAATATTTCTTAATCAAGCATTAGAGAAAGGATGGGGTATTTTCAAACATAAAAGCTTCATTCCTCTAAATTATGATACCTGTACTTTAAGCTCCACTGTAAAAAGAACTGTCTTTGGGGAAAGATAGTTCATAGGAGGGAAACAAGATCTATCAGAAAAGCTGTTTACACTAAAACATTTTGACAGCTCTAGTAATTAAACTTGTTTCCCAGGTGCAAAGCAGTAGCTTAAATGCCCCTCTGGCTATAATAGTGCACAGATTTATCCTTTTTTAAAAAATCTACTGTGAAAACAAGCTAATGGAAGGAAAGGAAACTTAACTAAAATATTTTAAAGTTATTAGCAATTCAGTTATCAGAATATTGAATATAACTAGAACAAGTTGACATTTCACTTCGACACTGAATAATACAAAGTGTGTGTGGAGAGGGTGCTTCTACACACATCTGATTGGTGTGAGTGCATAAAAATGCATTATTTTTAATATTTCCAGGTCTTTTCTTTCTCTGCCTGCCCTAAGGTCATAATTCATTGTCTGTTAGCACCTACATGCTGAAGTAAGGAAGATGAAGAGGAAGAAAAAGGAAGTGAAATTCAACTACTTGATAATATCTGGAGGTCAGGTCAGAATTTTTATTTTTTCGGCTAAAGGTCATTGTAAAGAAATGGGTGGCTGAGTAGGTTAAATATAGCACAATGAGGTTCAGAATTTATCTAGGGCTCTCAGTTGATAATGTTAACAGTGGTCTCTTATTTGAATGTATAATAGGGGATTGATTGCAATAATTACTTTACCTGGGCATTTCATCCCTGGCTGTTCTATTTTGTGTTTGAAATGAGCAACACTCCCAGATGTTTCTGTGAGTTGGTTTTGTTTAATTGTTTTTCTTTGTTACAAAGGAGGGTTCTTGGCAGAGGTGGAGGTAGAAGGGAGATTTGAATAATATTTTATATAAAAAAATAAAAATCATTAATAAAATTTTAAATATGCATAATAGGAGTCCATTTATTTTGGGGGGGTGGCATTAAGAGAATCAAGATAACAGAGCACACATACTAAATACAATACTATTTATTAAAATTTGATTTATTATATTTTTGTGATATAATAGGATTTAGTCTTTCTAGCCTTTGTAATCCTAATCCAAGGTAATAATAGATGAACCATCTTTGAATATGCCTCCTTCCCTATTCAGTGGGTCCTTTATGGAAAATTTATTGTAGAACATGGGCCAGAGCTGTATTGGATGAGAGGCCATGATGGGTTATGATCTTAACCAATGGAGAGAGGGCTCATACCAATGAGAACAATGAGGCATTGAAGTACCATAGCATTAATCCAATATTTTCCCAAGCTTCTGATTTCTCATAAAACTTCACGGTTTATAAAATTCCTTCCCATAATTATTTCATAAGATCCTCATAACCTCATTAGATAAATAGGACAGGTGTCATAATTCCTTCTTAGAGCTGAGGAAATGAGAATCAGAGTGTTAAGCCATTTGCCTAAAGTGACACAAGTACTAAGTTACAGACCTAGGTCTTATAAGTCCTAGATGAGTGTTCCCTGTTTAGGCTATTCTGGTTTTTTATTTTCTTTTATAAAACTGTGTTAGGAAGGAATACAATAAGTAGGACTTTGGCCACAGAGATGACTGCTGAAAAGCTGCCTGCTCTTTCAGAGGAGTATTCAAAACGTTAAAAAAAAAAAAAAAACCCTTGACCAATCCCTGAGTGTAGTATTCCCATGAAATCATAACTTCTTGAGGGCAAACACTATTTTTTGCCTCTTTTTGTATCACCAGCACTTAGCACAATTCCTAGCACGTAGTGCGTGCTTAATAAATGCTAACTGATTTATTTCCAGTGTGCATCAAAGTCTCTTTAATTGACACCTCTATCTTGGTCATCTTAGAATTAGCATTTAAGATAAAAAGGAGCTCACCGTTGCAGAAGACATTTCAACTAAAATCTGGTTTTATTTTTCAAAAATACAATTTTAAAATAAAAAACCAAGAAGATTATAGATGATAGGAAGGAGAAAGGTAGGTAAAAGGAAGGAGGAATAGACATCATCTTACAGTGTTACTAAGAGTCAGTGTGGAGTTGTAGATAGAGAGAGAAGATGTAGGAATGAGGTAGACCTTGGTTGAAGTCCAACCTTTGACATATTCTGGTTGTTTAGTTTCAACTATTGCTTGGAGAGCCTTCTCTCTTTAATGTCCTCACATTCCTTCAGCAGTTTATCTGATTCACTGCACATACCATGCCCCACCTCCTTCAGTTTAGACCATCAGCTGCCTAGTTTGTCAGCATTTTAAATATCTTAAATCTGTCTTTACTTCAGGGCAAACATAACAGGCTCTCCTGGATACATATAGTCATTCTATCATCTTGTTGAAAGGAGAGGTCTCTCACGGTTCCCAACCTAACCTCAGCAGGTGGTACCAGGTATTTGAATACAAGATTCCATTACCCTGGGAAAAGGTCTGCTCACTTATGAATGGTCCTCTGTTCTAAGGAGCAGCTGGGCTAATTAGGGATAGGGGTTTCTTTGGCATGAAGGTTTTCACTTTGCTAATGCATCTAATATTTTCCACATAAAGGATTTTTTCTTAAGGCACAAGTTACCTTTTCATTGTTCTTAAAGAAAAGCCACAGGGAGATGCCACTGTATCCCTACTAGCGCATTAAATGTAAGGTCTTATGAATGCTTTCTTTGACTCTACTTCAATATATCACTGAATATTGTACCATGAGCTCCTGATTGACACCATGAAGCTTGCTATCTCACTTCCACCCTTGTACTTTTTCAGAAGCTGGGAAAGTGGTACAAAGAATGATTGAATAAGATAAGCACACACTGACACTGTTCACCTCTGATGTCAAGTAAGCTCCTCAGGGATGTCTAGTGAACGTGCAATATGTTTGTGCCCAGCCTGCTCACACGAGATGGAAGGTGAAAATTTAAATAGAGGAATTCCTAGCACCATAATCCCTCTGCTATGAAAATACTTAATTCTCCATCACTCTTCACCCCAATAACTCCATCACCCTCATCACCTTGATGCTTGCTGAAAATTGCCATCAGCAAAATAGTAAATAGTACTCTTAAGGGAGTGAAAGAAACATATTTAGAGAGGTAGATGGTTCTCCTAATTAATGATGGCACTGATTATATTATTTTTGGCTTACACGACTCATGCCTGACTTCTTTTCATGAGAGATGGTATGTGTTGTACTGTCCACATTATTTCATTTGTCCACATGGATAGATTTAGCATTGCATAGTACGCAGAAGGCTGAATTTGGAGTCAAGAAGACCTGGAACAGGGGGTGGGGAGCTTGCAGCCTCAAGGTGACTGGTGGCCTTCTAGGTCCTTGGTGTGACATTTTGACTGAGTCTAAGTTTTTCAGAACAAATCCTTTTATTAAGGGGATTTGTTCTGTGAAGCTTGGATTCAGTCAAAGGGCTACACTTGAGGGCCTAGAGGGCCACATGTTGCCCCTAAGCCGCAGGTTCCCCACCCTTGATCTGGAATCAAATAGCCCTCTGGCACTTAAAAGTTGGATAACCAGGGGCAAATCATGTAACCTTTATGTAGTTTATGCAACCAACTCCTTAAGACTCATCTTCTGAGTCTTATGGATTTATGAAATGCCTGGCAGGGAGATAGGCTCAGCATTACTTCCATAAGTAATTATCTCCCAAATTTGTTTGAACAAATTGCCCCCGAAGTTCATTTAAATGAAAAGGGTTTTTTTTTGCTATCTTTGCCCATTCTTTTTTTAAATTTAGTATTTTATTTCCCCCCATTACATGTAAAAACAATTTTCAACCTTCATTTTTAAAATTGAGTTCCAAATTCTCTCTCTCTCTCCCCACCCTCCTCATTGATAAGGCAAGCAATTTGATACAGGTTATACATGTGTAGTCATGCAAGACATATTTCCATATTAGCCACGTAAAAGAAAATATAGACCAAAATAAAAACCCAAGAAAAAATAAAGAAAGTTAAAAAAAGTATGCTTCCATCTGTATTTAGACTATACCAGTTCTTTCTCTGGAGGCAGATAGGATTTTTTATCATAAGTCCTCCAGAGTTGTCTTGGATCATTGTGTTGCTGAGAATAGTTAAGTCACACACAATTGATCATCATAATATTACTATTGAAAGCAGAAGTTTCAGTTGCCTTACCTGGGTTCAAGTCTACTTCTGACTCACACTCATTGTATGACCAAGGACAAGTCACTTCATCTCTGAGAATTCTAGGCTGCTTTCTAAGCCTATAAATTTCAGAAAAGATGCTGAACTGCTTTGGTAGAGTTTCCTATACTAACTAAATCAAAGGACATTCTTCATCTCTACCCCATCTACCAAACTTTTCTAGAATTGGTAGCTGGCTCCTGGTTTCCTTTGGTTTCAATGATAGCTTTGGACCTTTAACTGGACACACTTTACAAGTGTGATTTGCTTTAAGTAAACCCAATACCTGAACATTTACCTTATACCCAAAAAGAAACCTAAAAGCAGGGGTGTGCTGTTAAATGCTTAACAACTAGCACTTTAAAAAAGTGTGTAGGACACAATTTAAAGTTTAATCTGCATTATCAACATTTTCTCCATCACTTTCTTAAATCTAGATAATAAACAAAATGACAAATCAATCCCTGATTTGTAGCATTTTCTTATTTCCGGACATAAATGCTCACACCAAAATTTAACAATCAGCTCTCTTTAGCTGATTTGAGCTGGCTCCAACAAAGTCCTGCTTGGGGCTGACTATTTATTTTACGAAAGGATTCACAATCAATTTAGTTGGAGTAGAAATGTGAAGTATTAAATTTCTACTTTTAAGAAATTGTGTAATTTAAATTTATATCCAACTTTTTCTTTAACACATCTGTTAGATTGTGGTAAACCTATGTAGCTATGTATCACCAAATAAGTAGAAGAGATGTCATGCTGAAGCATATTTTTTTCCCCAGGTTTGTTAATGTCTTCAGTTGGCACTTTACAAACTAATAAAAATGGCTAGATTTCTTTGGCAGAAATAATCAATGATAAGTGTTTATTACAATGACACAACGTAAGGAACACATTAAGGCAAGTGATTTCTCACACTACCATTCTCTCCAAATGTTGTGCTTTATCACACATCCATCATTGTTTCTACAGGAACTGATTTGTACTTGCAAAATAATAAATATTCATCTCATAGAAATGTAAAAGTTGACTGATTCGTAAAAATCAGTAACTGTCTTTTGCCAGCTCATGGATTGACATGATTGCCTTCATTTTCAAACATAAAGGGACTGCATTAAAATAACATTAAGAGAGAAACATCAACCTACACAGTAACAGGAATTCTTAAATGAAAACTGCTTTATCCGGCTTTAATCAGCTCTCATCATCCTTTTTATTATACTGCCAAATGTGCTCAATTAAAAGGAACACCAAGGCTAGTTGATGTTGAAAATATGTGTGGCCTTATTTAACATCTAGTTAACTTTCTTAACTGAAGGCTACAAAAATCTGAAATGTGTAACATACAGAACATTCTCCTCCAATAGTGAAATTGAACATTGGGCACTGCTTACATTATAGCAAACATCTAGAAGAAAGCTTTAAAATGCATACTTCTAAATATTTGAGCAATTAACTGAGTTAGTTTTTCATCTACACTTTTGTCCTCAGTGTTGTTATGGATAACAATCTCCAGTGCTTCTCCTGCATGATCATTGCATCTGCTTTTTGCATACTTTGTTGTTTTTATTTGAGCCCCCAAATTATTAACATCTAGGCTTAAAATTGCAATTGTACAAGTGTTGTCTTTTTAAAAGCAATAATAATGTATACTTCCAGTGCCAAGATGGTGGAGTGAGGGAGGAACTCTCTGAAGTCCTCTCAAATTTCCATCCAAACAACTAGAAAAATGCCTCAGAATTTATCTAGGAGTGGGGAAGCAGGTTACTGCTGGGCAGGAAAGGTCTGTCTCACTGGGGTGGAAAGTAAGCAAGGCCAAGGTCCAAGAGCAGCAGCAGCCAGTCTCACAGCACAGCCTCACTTGCCTGCAGCAAGGCTCTAAGCCTGGAGCAATCCACCAGTGAGGGCTCACGCTCCTGCAAACCAGCAGCTGCCTAGGCAAGTAAGCAGTCTGTGCTCCACCTCAGCACCCCACCCCCAGCACAAGCCACCAGTGAGACCTTGACCCCATTGCTGACCAGTGGTGAAGCCATGCCCTATGGCTGGCCAAAAGTAAGACCCTGATAGTTGAGCCTACCAGCCGAGAGACCCTGTTTCCATACCAACCCAGCAGCAGGGTGCAGCCCTGGGGTCGACCAGCAACAAGATCCCTGCTCTGGGGCCAGCCAGCAGAAAGACTATGTTACAATAGCAACCTAGCAGAAAGGACCCACCCCTAGGGCAGCCCAGCCCCTAATCCTCACACCCTAGAAAGGCCAACAGGGACACCCCCTCCAGTACAAGCCAGAAAGTAGCCCACCCTCCAGTGCAAACAAATAGCTAGGCCCTGAAGCCCAGTGAAAGCCAGCAGTAAGACCCTGAGCCCCAACACATAAAGCCTGGGAAAGTGCAGAACCAGTGCTCAACTCTCACATAAAAACACTGAGTCATAAAAAGGAAGAAAAGATGAGCAAACAAAACAAACTACAGAAAGCTATGTTGATAGGGAGGCTCAAGGCTTAAACTTAGAAGACAATAGTGTCAAAATGGCTACATGTGAAGCCTCAAAGAAAAATATAATTTGTTCTCAGGCTCAAAAAGAATTTCTGGAAAAAGCTTAAAAAAGATTTTAAAATACAAATTAAAGAAGCAGAAGAAAAATTGGGGAAAAAATGAGAGTAATGCAAAAGAATCATGAAAAAAAGAATCAATAACATGGGAAAAGATATAAAAATATTTACTGAGGAAAATAACTCCCTAAAAATAAAATTAGCCAAATGGAAAAGAAAGTCAAAAGCTCACTGAAGAAAATAGTTCATTAAAAATTAGAATTGAGCTACAGTAAGCTAGTGACTCTATGAAACATCAAGATACAATAAAATGAAATTTAAAAAGTTTTTAAAAATGGACAAAAATGTGTAATTTCTCATTTGAAAAACAACTGACCTAGAAAATAGATCCAGGAGAGATAATATAACATTTATTAGACTACCTAAAAGCCATGATCAAAGAAGAAGAAAAAAAGCTTGGACAATAACTTTCAAGAAAATATCAAAGAAAACTTCCCTGATATATTAGAATCAGAGGGCAAAATAGAAATGGAAAGAATCCATGAATCACTGCCTTAAAAGAGATCCCAAAATGAAAACTCCAAGGAACATCATAGCCAAATTCCAGAGCTTACAGATCAAGAAGAAAATATTTCAAGCAGCCAAAAAAGAAACAATTCAAATATCGTGGAGCTACAGTCAGGATTACACAGGATTTGGCAGCATTCACATTAAAGAATCAGAGGGCTTGGAATATTATATAACAGAAGGCAAAAGAGTCAGGATTACAACCAAGAATCACCTACCTAGTAAAACTGAATATAATCTTTCAGGGAGGGAAGTGATATTTAACAAAATAGAGGAATTTCAAGCATTCCTAATTAAAAAACCAGAGCTGAATAAAAAAATTTGACCTCAAAATACAAGATTCAAGGGAAGAATAAAAAGGTTAAAAAAAGAGAAAACATAAGAAATTCAATAAGGTATTTCTATACAGCATGATAATATTAGTAACTCTTAAGAACTTTATTAGTGTAAAAGCAATTAGAAGATATATATGTGTATATATATGCATATATATACGTATATATACATAGTGTGAATAAAAGGTGACTTTGATGAGATGATACCTTCCCAAAAAAAAATTAAATAAAGGGGTGGGGAAAAAGATTGCTCTAAAAAAGAAGGCAGGAGGAGATTTAATGGAGTAAATTGTCCCAAATAAAATAGACATGAAAAATCTATTATAATGGAGTGGAAAATGGTGGAGCAAAACTTAAACCTTACTCTCATCAAAATTGGCTCAAAGTGGAAATAACATTCACACTCACTTGGACGTAGAAATCTATCTTATCCTATAAGGAAACAAAAAGGGACAGGGATAGTAGAAGGGGAGGGGAAGGACTGATAAAATGAAGGGTATATTGGGGAAGATGGTGATACAAAGACAGATATAAATAATTGGAAAAATATTAATTGTTCATGGGTAGGCTGAGCCAATATGATAAAAATGACAATTTCATGTAAATTGATCTATTTATTCAGTGTCACACCAATCAAACTATCAAAAATTATTTTATAGAGCTAGAAAAAAATAATAACAAAATTCATCTAGAATAACAAAAGCTCAAGGATATCAAGGGAATCATTGAAAAAAAAAAACAAACAGCATGAAAGAAGGTCGTCTAGCCACACCAAATCTCAAAATGTATTACAAAGCAGTAGTTATCAAAACAATCTGGTACTGGTTAAGAAATAGAGTGGTGGATCAGTGGAATAGTTTAGGTACAGATTATATTACAGTAAATGATCATAGTAATCTTGTACATGATAAACCCAAAGATCCAAAGTTTTGGAACAAAAACCTCATGATTTGACAAAAACTGCTGGGGAAACTGAAAAATATAGCAGAAACTAGGTATAAATAAACACCTTATACTATATACCAAAATGGGCACACAATTTATACATAAAGGATAATACAATAAACAAATTAAGAGAGCATGAAATAGTTTATCTGTCAGATGTATGGATAAGGGAAGCATTTGGGACTAAAGAACATATAGACAGCATTGCAAAACATAAAATAGATCATTTTGATTATATAAAATTAAAAAGTTTTTGCACAAACAGAATCAATGCAATCAAAATTAAAAAGAAAGCAGAAAATGGGGGGGTGCAACAAGTATCTCCGATGAAGATCTATTTCTCAAATGTAGAGAACTGAGTCAAATTTATAAAAAATACAAGTTATTCTCCAATTGATAAATGGTCAAAGGATACAAGCAGAAAGTTTTCAGACAAAGAAATCAAAGCTATCTATAGTCATATATGAAAAAAAAGTTCTAAATCACTATTGATCATAGAAATGCAAATTAAAACACCTCTGGAGTACCACCTCACACCTATCAGATTGGCTAATATGACAGAAAAGGAAAATGTTGGATGTTGAAAGGGATGTGGGAAAACTGGGACACCAATGCACTGTTGGTAGAATTGTGAGCTGATCCAACCATTCTGGAGAGCAATTTGGAACTATGCCCAAAGGACTATAAAGCTGTGCATATCATTTGATCTAGCAATACCACTGTTAGGTCTATATTCCAAAGACATCCAAAAAAGGGGGAAAGGACCTAGAAATGACACATAGGATGATTTCAGAAAAACTTGGAAAGACTTACATGAATTGATGCAAAGTGAAGTGAACAGAATGAAAAGAATATTGTGCACAGTAACAGCAATATTGTTGAAGAACTGTGAATGACTTAGCTCTTCTCAATAATAAAATGATCCAAGATAATCCCAAAGGATTAATGATGAAGCATACTCTTTATCTCCAGAGAAAGAGCTGATATTATTTTAATAAAGAGTGAAATATGCTATTTTCACTTTTTTTATTTTTTCCTTTTATTCAAATATTCTTGTACAAATGACTAACATGGAAAGGTTATACATAACTGCACATGTATAATCCATGTTTGACTGCTTACTATCTCAGGTAGGTGGGAGCAGTGAGAATGATGGAGGGACAGAATTTGTAACTCAAAACTTTAAATAAAAATGTTTTTTTAAAAGCAAGAATAATGTAAACACTTGAATTTCCTCTTCACTCCTCTCTTTCTTTCTCTTTAACAATGATGGGATACAGAAGATGGAACAGCAGCAGTTCCACAGAATAACTACCATATGAATAAAAACACCCAGGTGAGCAAAAAAATCCACCTTGATTGGGTGGTCAGCTCTTCCTTTCTCTGTTTTTTCTATCCATTTGACCCCATTTTTAATTGTGCAAATCCTAACTGATGATACTGCTTTAAGAATATTGCCAGATAGCTTCTTCCACATGTGAAAAAATCAATAGACCCTTGTTTCTCTATAAAATTCATTCAAGTGAAGGTCAGGTCAAAAGCATTCCTCTTTCTGGAAGAAAGCCCTCTAGAGGTTTCTAGTGGAAACTACAATTATTCCTTACGTAGCATGACTTTCATAGTTTCCATAAGTCACAAGGTCAATATAAGAAATTAAATAAGAATTTTTTGGAAGCTTTGTAGAAGCTGTAGACAACACACAAAGGCTAGTACATGACATAGAGCCTATGACCAAATATTTAATCTAAATTTTACAATAAAGTACTGTAAATACCCCAGACAAGAAAAAGGAAAAGTTCAGACCTTCTCTGGTATGGAGGGCCAAAAAATTTTACGTAGATTTTCCAGATCACGGAGGCACTGCACTTCTAACCCCCGTAATGTGGAAGGAATAATTGTAATCTGAAGGACCACTGGAGAACAAGGTTGATTTCAATACCATTCATTAGTTTAGCTTTCTAGAACCTAGGGCTTCCATTCTGAATCAGAAAGATTTTGTAAATCCAAGAGCAGAGCAGGACAGAACAGAATGAACTGAATGTTGCCCCTCCCTCAAGTATCCCTAATCTTCTAGTGGTCTTTTGAACATCAATGGAACCATGTCATCTTTAATCATTCCACAACCATACCATCTGCCAATGAATATTTATTGAGTTGTGGCTGTGTGCCTAATTCTGTGCTGGGCATAGTAGACTAGCTTTATAAACAGCAAAAAACTTCATATAAGACAAAAAGTATGACAGAATAAATTGTATGAAAGAAGTATAAGAATTGACTCCCGTCCACACAGACTTTCCAATCTAACTGGGAAAATGGGTCTTTTGAAATGGGGTGTGTATGTGTGTGTGTGTGTGTGTGTGTGTGTGTGTGTGTGTGTGTGAGAGAGAGAGAGAGAGAGAGAGTGAGAGAGTGAGAGAGAGAGAGAGAGAGAGAGAGAGAGAGAGAGAGAGAGAGATTTTTCTAAATTAACTCAGTGGACTACAAACTTGCAAATCATAGTCATATCAAAGAATAGACATCAATTTGTTGTTTTCTGTGTGGATTGCTGGGCTGGTTCCTTTTAATTGAAACCATAATTGAACAGGAGAAAGACAGTAAACTAAATAACATTTAGAAAACTGTGAAACACTTTCAATTATCTCAAACTACTCCCTCTTTCTGATGGAGACTCGTGACCTTTCCAATCACCCAGGTTTGAAATCTTGACAACATCCTCAACTTCATCCCCCATATCCAATCAGTTGCCAAGTTAGATTTCACTTCCAAATTAGATTCCATCTATCACATCTATCCTCTTCTTTTTCCTCTTTACTCACACAGCCACAATCCTAGTACTTCCTTCTTCTAGTATCTTCCCTCTTCTCCGTCTGTCTTATTGTTATCTTCCACACAGATTCCAAAATAATTTTCTAAAAATATAAGTCTAGCCAAGATACTGTCCTGATTAAGAACCTTCCATGACTCCCTATTGCCTGTAGGATAAAATATAAATTCCTCAGTTTGCCATGAAGGGCTTGAGGCTTCATGAAATGATTCCAGGTTCAGTACACACAGATGCCTTTTATTTACTCTATGTCTGAGGTATCAAACATACAGTCAACAAGTCAACATACCACAGGCATTACTCAGAGCACAGCCTGATTCAGATTAAAATATAATTAAGACATATGTAAATAAATGAATAAGCAAAATAAAAAAGAACATAGATAATGTTTAAATGTGTTCCTTTTAAGGCAATATGCGACCTTCAGGGATCTATCTGTATGATTGAATGGTCCCCATTTTCATTTGAGTTCAACACCACTGTTCTATGTGCTAACCAAATGGGCCCATTTATTTTTCCCTAAATTGGCCATTACATCTTGCATTCACTCCCTCCTTACTTCTCAGGATCTCTAATTTTCTTCAAAGTTTAGTTCATGTGCTACCTTCTACAGGAAGCTTTTTTGGATTCCTTCGTTAGTGCTTTCTCCCTCCTCAAAAATTCATGTATATATTTATTTGTTTACATGTTGTAGCATTACCTCCAAAACCCAGTAGAATTCTATCCCAGTGGAACTTTTCTTTTGTATATATGTATTTGTATTTTCAATGCATAGAATAATGCCTAGCACAGCACTGTGGGACTTCATAAATGCTTCTTTGATTGGATTAAATTGCCATGGTGGATGGGCAGTACATCTGTGAGTCTCAGTACCAATCAGCAGACAGAATATGTTATTGTTTCTGTAATAACCATTGGTTTTCCTGGAAGGAAACATAAGTTGTTGAGAGACATTGGGGTCAGAATGTGGCACCTTCCGGGAAATTTTATCAATGCACTGGGGGGGAAAACAGTGGAAATTAAGAATTAGTCACAAAAGCTTAATGGAATGTTTCAGGAATTTTTTTATATATGCCTGCTTTGAAAACAAATTATGATAGCTGAAAAATTATTCTTTCCTACCACATTATTAGGGGAAAAGGAGTTTTGACTTCAAGTTTAATGCTTAATTATACTTATTTTTAAAAATTTCTTATGAATGGGACTAAAAGAATATCTTTTTGGTACAAATAATCTGATTCCTCCAATCTTGTATATCCTGAAAAGCTGGAAGTTTTCACACTGAATTCTGGATCACCATTTCTTTTCTCAAAAGAAAAGAAAAAAGAGAGACACAGAGAGAGAGATGTCAAAAATGTCCAGATCAGAAGTTATTGGGTAGCAGCAGGATCAGAATGCAAATTGGTACTAAGAAATTAGAGATACAGTCTGAATTAAATGGGCTAAAATTCAATAAGGACAAATGCATGGTGTTGCACTTAGGAATGATTAATAAGTCCCACAAATACAAAATGAGAATCCCGTCTGGGTTATAGAATGAAAGAAAAAGGTTTCAGGGTTATAGCAAACCATGAACTGAATCTTAATTATATAAAGAGAGTAGGGAGAGGAAAAGAGGGATAGAGAGAGAGTGAGAAAAAAAGAAAGAGAAGGGTAGGGAATGAAGACAGGGTAAGAGAAATACAGAGGGACAGTATTTTCAGACTAGAAGAAAATGTCACAGGTCATCAATTATTGGGATACATTCTGCTTGCCTCTGGATTTTTGCTCTCCAGTGGTAAATATGGATGGAGTCTCAGATAGATAGGTTTCACACAGGAGCCAGAAGTTGGGATAGGATATGAATGAACATTTGCCATGCTCTCTGCTAACATGACCTTCAGAAACCACTTCCAGGTCTGAACGTCACTCAGAGACACAGACAAATGTATCCTGCTAGAAAATCTACTCTCCTAAAGGGCACATGAGACATATGAATTCCTGAAAAGAGCAAAGCAAACAGATTCAAAACATGAAAATGGTTGTGTTACTGTCTTTGCAATACAGTTCAATTTCCCTTTTTTAATTTAGATGTTATGCTGGTTAGTGCATACATGTTAAAAAGTGACAACATTTCACTGTCTATGGTTCCTTTAAGTACAATGTAATTTCCCTGTTTACTTTTCTGGATGATGTGATTTTTTTTGTCTGACAATATGATTGTAACTACTGCTTCACTGGATTTACCTGATGCATAGTAAATTTTGTTCCAGCCCTTATTTTTTATTCTTTATATGTATTTTTAGATGTTACTCATATATAACAGATTGTTGGGTTTTATTTTCTTATCTATCTGTCAATCACTTTTTATTCTATTGGGTTGTTTAATTCATTCACATTCAAAATATGCTTGTTAGCACATGTACTGTCCTCCATTTATTTCTTTAATATTGATTTTTATCCTACTTCTTTCAAGTCAACATTTTTTCTCTGCATCCATTATTATTTACAATATTTTCATGTAAGTCAGTTTTTACAGGTCTCACTACTCTTTCCTTCCCCAACATTTACCTGAGTTACCCCAAGTTTTTGAAGTTGCTTAAATTGTTGATTATGCTTTCCACTTTTATTTATGCACTTATTTACATGTCCCTTCTTTTGACCTTTCTCTTTCCTCACTTATTTTAAAATTCTTTTCTGTCACCCTTTTTCAAGAAGTGTTCCATTACTTTGTCCTCTTCCTTATTTCTATCCCATTTTAGTCTATTGTCAGTTCTATGATCTTGTCTTCTGCTGTCCTTATTTCTTCCTTTTTTTGTTGATGTCCCTTGTTAGAGGTACTAAAGTTGATTTCCCTCTTTAATCCCATTTCCATTTTATTGTATTTGTAGATCTCATCCCATTTTCTTTTTCTGTGCATATATTCATTCATTTATTTGTTTGTTTATTAAAATTTGGTTTTGTTTTGGTAGGATATGTGATGCTCACTCTTAGAAATATCATTTCATGAAAAACTTACATGAACTCATGCTGAGTGAAGTGAGCAGAACCAGGAAAACATCTTACACTTCAACAGCAACATTGCATGATGATTAACTATGATAGACTTAGCTCTTCTCAGCAATACCTAAGACAATTCCAAAGACTCATCATGGAAAATGCTATCCAAATCCAGAAAAAGAACTATGGAGTATGAATGCAGATCAAAGTATACTATTTTCTCTCTCTCTTTTTCTTCTTTTTTGTGTTTTTTGCTTTTTGTTCTGATTCTTCTTTCACAACATGACTAATGCGGAAATATGTTTAATATGAATGTACATGTATAGCCTATATCAGATTGCATGCTGTCTTGGGGAGGGGGGAAAGGAAAGGGGGGAGAAAAAACCTAGAACTCAAAATCTTATAAAAGTGAATGTTGAAAAAAATAAAATGTATTTTAAAAAAAGAAGTCATGATATAAGAGTTTCATGTGGTAGGTGTCACTCTGCATCCAGAGTCGCAAGGCTCAGTCTTACTGCCTAGTCTTGCCAATACACCACTGGCACACTTACCTTGGAGATATGTTGGGTTCAGTTCCAGACCACTACAATAAAGAAACATCACATTAGGGTAGTTGGAGGGGGAAAAATTATATGTATGTATGTAGATAGATAGATAGATAGATAGATAGATAGATAGATAGATAGATAGATGATAGATAGATAGATAGATAGATAGATAGAGGGAACAGGGTGAGTTGAAGATTAAGGGGTCATATCTGGAGAATAAAATTAAGGGATGAGAGAGGATTAAACTAGGAGAAGAAGAAAGGGAGAGGTAGAACAGGGTAAATTATCTCACAAAAAACAAACAGAAAAGAAAAGGCTCTTACAGTGGAGGGAAAATGGGGGAAGGTGAGAGAGAATCAATGAATCTTATTCTCATAGTATCTGGCTTAAGGAGAGAATAACATACACATTCAATCGGGTATGGAAATCTGTCTTACTCTACAGGAAAATAAGGGGGGAAGGGGACAAGACAGCAGGGAGATGATGGAGGAGAAGGCAGATTGGGAAAGGGGGTAATCAGAAGCAAATACTTCTGAGGAGGGACAGGGTCAAAAGAAAGAATAGAATAAATTGGGGGGCAGGATAGGATTAAAGGAAACAGAGTTAGTTTTTCACAACGTGTCTACTATGGAAGTGTTTTGCACAACTGCACATTATAACCTATATTGAGTTGTTTGCTTTTCAATGAGAATGGGTAGGGAGGGAGGAAAGGAGAAAATTTGGAACCCAAAGTTTTAAAAACACATGTTTAAGGAAAAAATATTTTCACATGCAACTGGGAAATAAGAAATACAGGAAATGGGGTACAGTAGTCTATCCTGCCCTACAGGAAAATAGAAGGGGAAGGGGATAAGAGAAGGGGGGGTAGAGATAGAAGAGAGGGAAGACAGGGGAAGAGGTATTCAGAATGTATGCCATCTTGGGGTGGGGGGATGTGTGAGATGGAGTGAAAATTTGGAACTCAAAATCTTGTGGAAGTAAATGTTGAAAGCCAAAAATAAATAAATTCATATAAAAAAGAGATATCAAATAAAAAAGAAACATCACAATAAAACAAGTCATGCAAATGTTTTGTTTTCCCAGTATATATAAAAGTAATGTCTATACTATACTGTATTCTATTAAGTGTGCTACAGTATTGTCTTTCTTAAAATGTATATACATTAATTTAAGAATACTTTATTGCTAAAAATTGCTAATCATCATCTAAGCCTTCAGAAAATCTTCTTGCTGGTGGAGGGTCTTGCCTTGGTGGCTGCTGATTGATCAGGGTGGTGGTGGCTGTGGCAATTTCTTAAAATAAGACAACAATGAAGTCTGCCTCATTGATTGACTCTTCCTTTCACTTGAACACTTAGAAGCCATCATAGGGCTACTAATTGGTCTAATTTCAATATTATTGTGTGTCAGGGAATAGGGAAGCCCAAGAAGAGGGAGAGAGATGGAGAACTGTTGGTTAATGGAGCAGTCAGAAAACACATTTACTGATTAAATTCACCATCTTATATGGATGTAGTTCATGGTGCTCCAAAAATACTATACTGGTAATATCAAAGATTACTGAGCACAAATCAACATAACATATAATAATAATGAAAAACTTTGAAATATTGCGAGAATTACCAAAATATGACACAGAGACACATGTGAGTCACATTCTATTACAAAAATGGTGCCAATAGAAAGACTTGCTCAATGCAGGATTGCCAAAAATGTTATTTTTTTTAAAAAAAGAAAAAATCTTGAAAGCATAATAAAGCAAAATTCAGTAAAACAAGATGTGCCTATAAAATAAAACATTTATTAAGTGCCTACTGTGTAGCAGGCACTTTGCTAAATTCTAGGGATAGAAAGACAGCCTCTGACCTCAAGGAGCTTATGATGTAGTTGTCCCTTCCACATTGTGAGGGTTAGGGGAGCAATATTCCCCTCTCCCACTATGATCTGGAAAACCCGCATAAAATTTTTTGGCCCTCCCTTTGTACCAGAGAAGAAGTCTGAATTATTATGGCATTAAAAGGTAAAATATGTTGATATTATACAATACTATACATATATTTTATGCATTTCTGAGTTTCTAAGCTTTTTCTTTGTTATTTGCTGGCCTTCATGTGTCATCTGTGGCTTCCATAAAACCCCCAAAATCCCCATTTAATTTCTTATGCCAATCATGACATATCAAAACCACTATGGGAAAAGCCACAATGTGGAAGGGATAACTGTAATGGGGGAAGGCACTATACAAAAGAAAGCTGAAAATGGAAGTTTGGGAACAGAGGCAGAGGGTACACAACATGGAGAAATGATGATGGTAGAGTTGAAACCAAGTAGCACAGCTGGTAGCAAATGAAGAGTTAGCTGAGCTTCCAGGACCTATTTAAAGAAAGGCTTTGGAGGAATTTTTTTGTCTGCCCTCTAGCACTCCAATCAGAGAGGGACAGAGCCAACTAGGGTTACTGATGAGGTGTGAGAACCAAAGCTGAAATAATCTCTGTGATAGTGAGTTTCCTGATGAGCTTGTCGTGGGATAATACAATGATGATGGAGTCGAAACCAAGTAGAACAGTTGGTGGGAAATAATCACTCACTATCCCTAGGGTCAAATTGTCTTATCTCTATATCTATAACTACCTTTGGTGTTTACCTCACTTGTAGACATGTATATCCCCCTCTCCTGGGATATGGTACAGTAACAGTAAATACAAGCCTTGCTTAGTGAAGATAAGCTCATATTGTGTCCATAAACCTCACATGAAATCCCTCGTAAGACTCTTGTCTTTTAACAAGGTCGCCTGTTCCCTCCCTGGTGAACATTCTTTTATGGCTCCATTTTACTTCCCCTTCCAGGACATGCCTGCTTTCCAATCCCCTCATTTCAGTTAAGTCTCTTCCAGTACTTTTATTCTAGTCTTTTTCAGCTTCCGATATTTGTCAAGATATCAAAGAATTATTGAGCAGCTAGGTGGCACAGTGGAAAGAGTATTGGGCCTGTAGTCAGAAAAACTATCTTCCCAAGTTCAAATGCAGCCTCAAACACTTATTAACTGTGTGAGCCTGGGCAAATGACTTAACCCTGTTTGCCTCAGTTTCCTCATGTGTAAAATGAGCTAGAGAAGAAAATGGAAAACCACTCAGGTATCTCTACCAAGAAAACACCAAATGGGGTCACAAAGAGTCAGATATAACTGAAATGAATGAACAAAAATACTCTTTCTTTATTGCTCACCTCTGGGCATAGAGGTAGCAAGTTCCTTGAAACAAGAGGGTTGTTTTCCTTTCTTTGTATCTTTAGTGCTTAGCATAGTGCCTGGCGTATAATAAATGCTTAATAAACAGAAGTTGACTGAATGATTGTTAGTTATAGGAAGGCATGAGATTTTGTCAGTTTTTTTTCCTTTTCTTAAGATCTTTATTTTTTATTTTTGGCTAGGCAATGGGGTTAAGTGACTTGCCTAGTCACACAACTAGTAAGTGTTATGTGTCTGAGGCCAGATTTGAACTCAGGTCCTCCTGAATCCAGGGCCAGTGCTCTATCCACTGCACCACCTAGCTGCCCCAAGATCTTTAATCTTTAATCCCTTAAAGATTTGTTCTTTAATGATTCTTTTTTTGTTGTGGTTCTTTCTTTTATCTCTCAATGCAATTCAAATTTTATACCCCATAAATGTGAGAAAATGGGTTTCATGTTTGATCTTATCTTAATAATTGGGCTTATTTATCTTTCTTGTGTTTCTCTTGTTTGGAAAGCATACTAGTCTATTATTCTTTTTACCTCCTTTTTGCAGAAATGTCTTAAATGCCTCTTCTTTTTACTGAAGCTATATATTTTTTCATTGGTAATTAAACTTCAATTTATAGGGTATGTTATTTGGGATTACAACTTGAGTAACTTTGATTCTTGGAATAGTATATTCTGTTCTTTTTTTCTGATTCCTCATGGCTATAAAATAATTCTGTATTATTTGGATTGGTGACCCTTCATGACTGATGGTCCTTCTCCTGGTTATTTGGTGTCAAAATTCTGAAAATTAACTACATACCTTGGAGTTTCAAGCATGAGTGTTTTCACTAGTAGCAATTTATTGATTTGATCAATCAATACTTTTTTCTTCTGTATTCAGAAGTTCAGGACAGTTTTCTGATAACATTTTCTATGCTACTGTGTTTAAAAGTTTTAAATTTATTTAACATGTTTTTTTTTTCTGAGAGAACAATGATCTTTAAGTTATCTCTGAGAATCTTGTTTTTAAGATGAGTTGCTTTAGCTTGTGTAAAATTAATATATTGATTCAAAGTTTTTGTATTCTCTATTATATGTTCTAAATTATCAATTCTGTTTTTTCTTCATTAATTCTGCTTTAAGAACTTTAATTGCTGCTATAATTTTCATTCTATTTTTATAATTTCTCTTTTGAATCATTTTAGAGTTTTTTTGCTATTGTCTCATGATCTCCGAGGAGACCACAGAATTCTCATTTTTACTAGGGATTTTTGTTTTATTTTCTTTGATATTATACTTACTCAATGTATCATAGCCTTTTAAATATTTGTTTTTCCTTCTATATTTATGAGTCTCACTGTTTGAGCTGCTTGAGACTCACTTTTCCTGGATTTTTTTGTTTTTCAGCTTGTGTTTTACTTGCTTCCTCATTCTTGGTCCTTTTCCCTCCTTTTCCGGTGCCCTTTCTCCCACACAGACCTCTGAATCTGGCCATACTTAGCCTTCTCAATCCTAGCTGATTCTCCACTTAGAGTCAACCTCAATTAAAAGAGGACTGCTCTAGCTAGATTTCAAGTGCTTTTTATCTCAGACATGGAAGCCTCTTTCCTTCTACTCCATTACTATTATAGTTTCCTCACTCTACCTCTTCCCACTAAACATAGTTGTTTTCCCTTTTCTTTGTATGGTGGAATCCATTTTTTTTCTTCTTATGAAGTGTATGAATGCAGAAGAGGATTGCATTGAGACTGAGATGCTGTCATGGGTGAATCCAGCATAGGAGCCAAAAGACAGACCTTCAAACACAACCTGTGAGGTTGCTTCTACTGGCAGTACATGGCATGGCTCAGTGAGTGGCACATGAATGGGAGCTATAGAAAGGAAGGAAGGAAGAAAGGAAGAAGGAAAGAAGGAAAGAAGGAAGAAGGAAAGAAAGGAAGAAGGAAAGAAGAAGGAAAGAAAGAAGGAAAGAAGAAAGAAAGAGAAAGAAAGAAAGAAAGAAAGAAAGAAAGAAAGAAAGAAAGAAAGAAGGAAGGAAGAGGAAGGAAGGAAAGGAAGGAAGGAAGGAGGAAGGAAGGAAGGAAGAAAGAAAGAAAGAAGAAAGAAAGAAAGAAGAAAGAAAGAAAGAAAGAAGAAGAAAGAAAGAAGAAAGAAAGAAAGAAAGAAAGAAAGAAAGAAAGAAGGAAAGAAAGAAGGAAGAAGGAAAGAAAGAAAGAAAGAAAGAAAGAAAGAAAGAAAGAAAGAAAGAAAGAAAGAAAGAAAGAAAGAAAGAAAGGAAGGAAGAAAGAAAGAAAGAAAGACAGGAGGGAGGGAAGGAAGGAGGGAGGGAAGGAAGGAAGGAGGGAAGGAAGGAAGGAGGGAAGGAAGGAGGGAGGGAAGGAAGGAGGGAAGGAAGGAGGGAAGGAAGGAGGGAAAGAAGGAAGGAAGAAAGAAAGAGAGAGAGAAAGATCTATAAGCAATGAATAAGCACATCAGTGAACACTGAAGAGAAGGTTGTTGATTGTTATTTTCTTCTTTTGAGATCGGAGGAGGAAAAGGTATATAAATAACCAATACTTTGCCATCTTGATAAGCATGACTCAGAAAAACAACAATAGGGAGTGTAAAACAGGCCAGGCCCCAACAGAGCTGTGGGCTTTCCTAGAAGTTCTATACTGTTAAGTTTTCAGTCCCTCATGAACCCTTAGAACCACTTCTCTGAGGAAATTCCCCTACTACCTGGAAAATCAGCTATTGTAGAATAATTACAAAGACTTCAAACTTCTGGCTAGCTCTTTGCAAAGGTATTTCACTTTGGGAGTTCCTGAAAAGGTGAGGCTGTCCTTGCAGCTAATCACAGGTAATTTTATGTCCAGAATTGTTGACAATTCATGATCAGTTATAGCTTTTAGCAACTGAAGAGCTACAAATAGTACCTACTTGCTATTATTAAGTCATTCCCCTCCTTCTGGACAGAATTTGCCAAAACATGTATAAAAACACAAATATTCATTCCGAAAGTATTAAAACGACATTTTATAATGTGAACATACCTGTCAGGGCATAGGACAGTAGTCAGGAAGACTTATCTTCCTAGGTTCAAATCTGATTAGGAAAAATTGAATTCAAATCTGGTTTCAGACACTTACTAGCTGTGTGACCCCAAGCAACTGACAACCCTATTTGCCTCAGTTCTTCATCTGCAAAATGAACTGGAGAAGGAATAGCAAACCACTTCAGTATCCCTGTCAAGAAAACCCCAAATGGGATCATGAAGAGTAAGACATGACAGAAATGACTGAACAACAACACATAGCTTTTTAGAAATTCACCATATAACTCATGTCAAGAGCATTCGATATAAGAGACAGATATTTAATTGTGTTGCTATTTTACTTTTCATTAAAAGTCCCAAGTGGAATACTACTTCTAGTTAGGGATCTCCAACTTTGAAACAGCTATAGCCATAGCTCAGTTCTGGATGGTTAAGGATGGTGAAAGTCTGACCATTTGGGAAGTGTGCTACTACTATATCATGTGAAATATATAGCAGTAGCTCAATAAACCCTTGCTACTACTATTGAGAGTGGGGAATACAGGGATTGTAGATGATGGCTTCAAATCACTGACATTGTCACAGAGATCTTAGAGTAGTTCTGGAACACTTTTCACTGATTATATTTAGTTAATCAGTTATGTAAGTTTTGATGGATCTATAAACTCAATGATGTGGTCAGATGTAACAATGTGAAATCCACATATTCACAATGCTTAACTCTTGTCCAAGTCCTTTCGTAAATCCTCCATAAAGGATGTACCCACATGATAAAGATCTTCCTCTAGAGCAGGGCTTCTTAACCTTGGTGGAGTTGTGAAATGATCCAACCATTTTGTAGAACAATTTGGAACTTTGCCCAAGGGACTATAAAAATGTGCATATCCTTTGACCCAGAAATAGCACTTCTAGGGCTATATCCCAAAGAGATCAGACAAATGGAAAAATGACCCACATGCACAAAAATATTCATAGCAGCTCTTTTTGTGGTGGCAAAGAATTGGAAATTGAGAGGATGCCCATCAATTGGGGAATGGCTGAGCAAGTTGTAGTATATGAATGTAATGGAATACTATTGTGCTTTAAGAAATGATGAACAGGCTGACTTCAGAAAAACCTGGAAAGACTTGTATGATCTGATGCTGAGTGAAATGAAAAGAACCAAGACAACATTGTAGACAATAATAGCCACGTTGTATGTTGACTAATATTAATAAACTTAACCCTTCCCAGCAATACAAGGATCTAAGACATCTCCAGAGGCCTCATGATGGAAAATGCTATCCACATCCAAAGAAAGAACTATCAAAGTTGAATTGCTATTTTTTTCTCTTCTGTTGCGTTTTGTTTCCTCTTTCTGATGGTTCCTCCTATTGGTTTTAATTTCTACTTACAACATCACTAATGTGAAAATATGTTTAATAGAAATGTAAATGTACAGCCTATATCAGATTGTGTGCTGTCTTGGGGAGGGTGGTGGGGAGGAAGGGGGAGAAAAATTTTAAACTGGGAGTGATTATTGATAAAGCAAAATAAATTAATAACATTTTTTAAAAATAAAAAATGTAGCATGCACAGTGGCCACATCCCAGTAAACTGTCTCAGTATATGGGCTAAACAAGGTTGAGAGTGACCTATGGGTATGTTGGTGAGTTAGGAGGGTATCTACCCCAAGCATGTAAAGATTTGCATGAATGGAATAAGCAGATGAGAACAATTTGTTCCAATGGCCATGAAGTAGACTGAAGCACATGCTGTGGAGCACTTAGAGTTTGGTCAGATATCAAAGACACCAAGGTCATCCACTGCATCCCAAACCTTCATCAGTCATCTTGACTTTTGTCCTGCCACTGGACTTCAATGACTCTAGAAGAAAGAAAGAATCAGGCTGACAACCTTGCACAACTCTGTCTCACTTAAATCCAATTCATGCTCAAGTCAAGACATCACCCCATGATCTCATCATTGGTCCTCTTTGAAAACAAAGAACAAACAACAATATATGTATACAAATATTTATGCCTATATACACATGTGTATGTATTTCTTTTCTTCTCCATTAGAATGCAAAGTTCTTGACAGCAAAGATTGTTTTCACTTTTTCTTTGTATCCCTATTAGGCACTTAGAAAATGCTTGGCAGTTGATTGATTGATTGACTGGCCCTCCTCCTTTTCAAATCAGGCATGTCTTTGGTGGTGGTTTTTCTATCACTTCCTGCTTGCAAGTCATTGTTGGTAATTGGCCACAGACTACTGCCACCCAGAATGTTTCTCCATTGGCCTTTAGATCACTAGCAATTTGGCTTCTTCAGAGTATTTCAGTCAATTACTTAGTAAACATGTATTAAACTCGTGATTTAGTGAACATATATTAAGTATCAACTAGTACAAAGATTTGTATTTGAAAACAATATAAAAAGAAAAAAATCTATAAAAACAAGGTATAAGTGACCTTATAATCAATTTAATAGCGAGTGTCAGAACAAGCTTACAGGAGAAAGGTATAATGATAACGTGAAAAAAAGCAAAGCAATACAGAACAATGAAAGTATATCCATAATTTGTTGAGTAAATACAGAGGAAACTGCTTTATGAAAGCTTACCTGCTGCCCCTCAATGGCCAAGACTTAAACCAGATGACCTTTCCATCGAACCTTTTTTATGTTATGCCAAAATTTAATTGAACATTATTCAAGTCCAACATGACATGTGAAATCACAGGCTTACCTTTTCAAGATTCTGAGTCTTCCCCTTTTCAGTGAAACATACCTTAGATAAACAAATAAGATTTCTTTACTTTATATGATTTTATCCATTTCTTATCACCTTTAGAGAAGAAAACCATTCATTAATTTTATATGAAAGTATATAGAACATAGGCTATTCACAGATGCCCCTCAAGCTCATAAAAATGCAGTGTTGATGGCTTACAAATTTTGGAAATAATATAGAATAGGGAAAGAGGTTGGTTTAATATAACTATATCTCTGTTCTCCACAATGTTCTATATTTGTTCTTTTTTAACTGATTGTGAGGATAACATTTGGACAGAAATATAAAGGATTGAGGCGATAGACTGTAGCAGTATTTTGGAATGTGGAGCATAATGTGTGTAGGTAGTTCATAATATCTTAAAACATATACCAACAGCCTAGGAAAGTATTCCCTGTTATGATGTTATTGCTTACCAATAAAATCCTAATAGTCTCTTGGATTCCCTGGGTGGCACTAAGAATAAGTCAGCACACCTGACTTTGGGGAGTACGTTTAGGAGGAGTTGGAGTCCATGATTCTCCATGGCTCTAAGGGGAGGCAAATGGACTGCAAAAAAAAAGATCACTTTTCAGTAGGTCATTAAAGCCCTAAGGGTGAGTTTTCCCTCCATGATGTGAAAATACAAATTAGTCACAGGAGCACCCCAAATCATTGTTAGGTAGCCTGGACTTCTTCCAGAGGAAATTCCAGCTGAATGTGCCTGCATGAGGCCTAGTTTAGAAAGACAGAAGGCTCTTTGTACAAGCGGACCTTCCCTCCATTATTTTTCCCTCTTGCCTAAAACTGTGTCCTGGATCCAGAGGGGATTGATGAATGGATCTTTAAGATGATAATGTTTTCCTCTATTCAGAAGGCTCTTGACTACCACATGTCAAATATTTTTCAAGATATAACTTAACTATGTTGAAGTCATTATCTCTCTGCCACTGAGCAATAAATTAGCTACTGGAAGCATCTCCAAAAGAAAGCCTTAAAGGAAGAAATGTCATTCACAAAATTGTATAGCTCTAGATGATGTGCCATGCTCCTCCCTCCCCCTCTCCACATGCACATCGTTACTAGTCTGGAGACTTAGCGTGGAGCTACCTCCTGTGACCCTAGGTAGGGTGGGCAGACTTTGCATCATTCTCTTTGATTCAATTGAACAAACATTTTTAAGCATTACATGGATATTGTTATATGGGAAGAGGGGAAAGAGGTTAGAGGGAATACAACAATCAAGTAAGACATAGTTTAGATGCTCATGGAGCCTACAACATAGTGGGAGCGTGTATTTTGTACCAAATAACAATGATACAAAATATAACATAAGGGTGAAAGAAATGTATAGAATGCTATTTGAGGTCTGACAGGGGTAGGAGAATCAAAGGTAAGATGATGCTGGGATGGTGGTATGGGGGGGAAAGGATACTGGCTTGGGCTTAGAGAACCTGCGTTCAAACTTCATCTCTGCTACTAATCATGTAAACTTGAACAAATGACTTCCCTTCCCTGGGTCTCATTTTCCTTTTTGTAAAATTAAGGAATTGGACTACATAATCCCTAAGGTTCATTCTAGCTCTATAACTACGACTGTGATTTCTGAGTAGGGAAATCAGTGGAGCCCGTCATGGGGGAAGTGGAATTTTAACTGGGTCTTCCAAAGATAGAGAGACTTTCGGTGTGCATGGAGGGAGGAACCAGCAACGTCATGAACAAAAGCACAGTGAGGGAAAGTTTAAAATGTGCACAAAATACCCCTTTTGCCTGGATCATAGAAACCATGGAGGGAAAAAGTGTGATATAAGGAAAGATGATAGATAGGGTGTTATCAGAGAGTAAAGGGCTGTGAAATCATGGCTAAAAAATTGGACTAAATCAATGACTCAATCAATAACCAGACATTTATTAAGCATTTAGCTCATGTCAGATAATGTGTTAGTCACTAGATATATAAAGAGAAAAATGAAAGAGTCTTTGCCCTCATGTTACTCATATTTTATCAGAGAAGACAACACACATAGACATACCTAATATATGTGTAAATATGTATTCATATATATATTGTATATGTATACATATATACATAAATTGTATCTGTTTGTGTATGTGTGTGTGTATGATTACACAGAGTATATTCAGTAGTTATAGAGGTAGCTGGTGGAACATTGGGCCTGGAGTCAGAAAGAAGTTGTTGTTCAGTCATATTTCAATTGTGTCAGACCCTTTGAGACCTGATTTAGGGTTTTCTTGGCAAAGCTACTGGAGTGGTTTGCCATTTCTTTCTCTAGTACATTTTACAGATGAAGAAGGCGAGACAAACAGGTTTATCCATTTTTTTTTCAAATCTGAGGCCAGATTTGAACTCAGGAAGATGAGTCTTCCTGACTCTAGGCTCAGGACTCTATCCACACGCCACCTAGCTGATGTCTCAGGAAAAGGACCTGTGTTCAAATGTGGCCTCAGAAATTTACTAGCTGCGTCACCCTGGGCAAGTCACTTAACTTACATTTGTCTCAGTTTCCACAACTGTAAAATGGGAGATAATAACAGCATCTATGTCCCAGAGTTGCTGTGAGGATCAAATGAGATAATATTTGTAAAGTGCTTAGCACAGCTTTTGATACGTAGTAGGTATATATAGAAATATGTATTCCCTTCCTTTCTTCCCTTAAATAGATATACATGGAATATACAGTATTTATACAAAGCAAATACAAGGTACTTTAGGGAGAAAAGGCATTAGCATTTAAGAGAATCAGGAAAGTTGTCATGTAGATGTTTTAAGAGGTAGAAATGAGAAGAGAATACCTTCTAAACCTGAGGGATAGGCAATGTGAAGGTCAGAAGATGGGAGATGGAGTTTCTCATGCGAGATACAGAACAATGCCTGTGGTCAATAGGGAGGATTGTAAGGTTTTAAGAGGAAGAGATGATCCTTATGGTAAGATCTATGCAAAAGAAAAATTAATATTTCAGGGGCATGAAGCTTGGATTGGAGAAGGAAGAAGCTGGAAGCTATTTTATGAGTTATTGATTGAGGTAGTCTAGGCAGGTAATAACAAGAGTAGGAATAGCCAGTTGGGTGTAGATATGAAATATACTCTCTCTCTCTCTCTCTCTCTCTCTCTCTCTCTCTCTCTCTCTCTCTCTCTCTCTCTCTCTCTCTCTCTCTCTTCCTGTGTGTGTGTGTGTGTCTTTCTCTGTCTCTGTCTTTCTCTTTGTATGTCTCTCTGTCTCTGTCACACTCTGTGTATCTCTGTCACTCTCTGTCTCTGTTCTGTATCTCTCTCAGTCTCTATCTCTTTCTCTGTCTGTCTGTCTGTCTGTCTGTCTGTCTCTCTCTCTCTCTCTCTCTCTCTCTCTCTCTCTCTCTCTCTCCCCCTTCATGCCTAGGTAATCACAAAATTGAGATGACCACCTACTACAAATTTAGTCTCTGGGATATTCCATTTCTAAATCCCCAAAGATGCCTAATGGCCCAGAGACCAAGTAGGAGACCACATCTTGCCAACCAGACTAAGGCTAACAGTATGTTGCTACTGTCACAAAAGGTTGCTAGTTTTCTTTATTCATGTGAGCATCCCAGCAAGTCATTTAATAAAATAAAACATTTCATCCCCTCTTGGCAAGGAGAAGCACTCATTTCCTGGACCAATAAAAAGATAACAAATGGTCCCTTCCTTGAGGACTCCTGGCTGTGATGTAGAGACAAACTCATTGACTGCCTGTGCATCAAAACCGGAATCAGGCAGTGTAGAACACAATAGAAAGAGGATGGATGTCTGAAGACCTGGGCTCAAATCCAGGCTCCACTGCTGATTACCAAGTGACCTCTGGCAAACCTAAGACCCTTTGGTCCTCAGTTTCCCCACTTGCAAAATAAAGGAGTTAGACTGGGTAATCTCTAATGACCCTTCCTTCCAATTTTAAGTCCTGTGTTCAGACACATTAGCTATATGGCCCTGAGCAAGTCACTTAACCCCAAAGGTCTCTTCTAGCACCAAGTCTTTGGCTCTAATTCTTAAATCTCTGTGGTGCGTCCTGATTGATCACACAAAGTACAATATTTATTCTATTTTTCATTGTACTGTGAGAGGCTGGGTGGTCAAAAAAACTGTATTTTTCCATTTGCTCATCTAGTTATTTTTTCTTGGTACAAAGAATACTCCTTTATTTGGAAACATATCTTGAAAGGTCAGCCGTTTTTAACTATTCATGTGGAATAAATTCGCAAATTGTTTCTAATGTGAAAAAATATATATTTTACTTATCCTTCACTTCACAAACTAAAAAAAATAATAATAATCATTGGACTGAGAGAAGGTATGGATAATTTCTGAGAAATTCTTCCCAGGTTAATACGAAATCATGTGAAATTATCTAGATGAAAAGAGGAAGTTTATTTCAGAATATTACTTCCAGTACTGGTTTAGGCTGTCAGAAACTGTGAATCTACAAATTATATTGTTTTAAAAATGCTTTCCCTTCCTTTCCACAATAAAATGGTCTCAGCTGTTAACTAATATTTGTTAAGATGCATAACTGGGAGGAAGTAGCCACATGAACTGAAAATATCTCATCAGAACCATTTGGGGTAATTGAAGATAAACATTTTTAATTAAAATATCACCATAATAACTAATGAATTAATAATAATAATTAATAATTATCTTTAGCCAATGCTTCGCCTTCCTACTTCCCCTTTCGTCCTAGAACACACTGGTAAGCAGCCTTTCTTCTTAGATATAATAACTTATTATTTTAAAGCATTCATTCTGTATTTCCCTTTTGTATCCACTGACCACTAATGTTGCCACCCCTGAGCCCCCAGTGTATCATTTCCTTTCCTTTTCTAAATGATTTTAGTCATAAAGAAATGTTTACATTTTGTCAAGAGCTTATACAGATTAGCATTCACTGGCTCTTTAACATATACAATGTTAATATTATTCTCTCTTCAGTGAACATCTACAGCTCTCTCTGTGACAGACTGTCAAGAAATATGTCTCCAAAAAGCCAGGTTAGATCATGAGAGACAATCAGTGATGCAATTCTCAGTAATGTGCTAAAACCCTGCCAGAGCTAACCTTATTGTTACTGTGTGCAGTGATGTGATGTCTGAACTATTTGTTTGCTCTGCCAGGAGATAGCATTAGCAGATGTAATGTGAACAGATCACTCATTTGTAGAAATATTTATGGTAGGGATTTCAAAGGACCATTCAAGTCCAAGTCACGATGGATGGAGCATATACATGGAGGGATGCTTCTGAAGTGACGTGGTCTAAAACATCTTATACAAAACACAGAAAATGTGTTAACTGAAGGCCATTAAACCATGAACTTGAAAAAACCCTGGTATTTATAGGAGACTTACACATCTTTAAACATCTGTACTATTAGTTCCTTGTCACTAGAAAACCCTTTAAAAGAAACAGAAGAATTTATAGAACTGAGTCAAATTTACAAAAATACAAGTCTTGCCCCAATTGATAAATGATCAAAGGATATGAACAAACAGTTTTCAGATGAAGAAATCAAAACTATCTATAGTCATATGAAAAAAGAAAGCTCTCACTCATCATTGATTAGAGAAACACAAATTAAAACAACTCTGAGGTACCACCCCACACCAGCAGAATGGCTAATAGGACACAAAAGGAAAATGATAAATGCTGGAGGAGATGTGGGAAAATTGAACACTAGTGCAGTGTTGGTGGAGTTGTGAACTGATCCAACCATTCTGGAGAGCAATTTGGAGCTATGCCCAAAAGGCTATAAATCTGTGCACATTCTTTGACCTGGTAATGCCACTACTAGGTCTATACCCCAAAGATATTTTTTAAAAAAGGAAATCGATCTATTTGTATAAAAATATTTATAGCATGTCTTTTTGTGATGGCAAAGAATAGGAAATGGAGGGGATGCCCATCAATTGGGGAATGGCTGAACAAGTTGTGATGTATGGCTGTGATGAAATATAATTGTGCTATAAAAAATGACAAGAAGGATGCTTTCAGAAAAATCTGGAAGGACTTAATTGAACCGATAAAAAATGAAATGAGCAGAACCAGGAAGATGTTGTATATAGTTAGCCATACTATATGATAGCCAGCTGTGAATGACTTAGCTATTCTCAGCAATACAAGGATCTAAGACATTTCCAAAGGACTCATGATGAAAAATGCTGTCCATCTCCAGAGAAAGAACTGATAGAGTCTTCATGAATATTGAAGCATACTATTTTCTATATATTTTATAGGCTTTTTTTGTTTATATTTTCTTTCACAATGTGACTAACATGGATTTTTTTTCATGATTGCACATGTATAAACCTATATCAAATTTCTTGTTGCTTCTAAGAGGAACTAAAGAGGAAAAGAAGTTGGAACTCAATTTTTTAAAAAAAAGTTAATGTTAAAAATTTTTACATGTAATTGGAAAAAATAAAATAATATCCAAAAAATAAAAGAAAATAAACAGAAGGCATTAAGAATATACAAATTACTTAATCTTGGTATCATAATTGCTTGCTATTTTTATATTCAGCTGCCTAGGCCAATGTTGTTTAGTTGTGATTAAGGGATCTGAACCTGCAATTTCATAAATGTAAGGAAATTTCAATGTGGAATCTGCTTAAACCAATTCAGATCCAAAAGTCATTTGTAATTTAAATTATTGCATACTTGTAACAGAGAGTTCAGTGACTTAACATCAGTGTCATGCAGCTAGTATATGTCAAAGTCAGAATATGAACCCAGCTCTTTCTGACTACAAGGCTAGGTGACTATCCATTATGACACACTGCCTCTTATATAATTGTGGTTACCTGGTGCAAATATTTTATAAACTTAAAATATTAAAAATCCTGAGTGCTAATGTCCTGCCTTGGAAAAGAAATTACCTTGTATTTATTTTTATGGTTTTGTATACAATTATTGACATACATGCCTCCTCTGAAAACTATGAACTCCTTGAGGCAGAAACCATTCTTTGTCTTTGTGTCCCTACCACCTAACATGGTGCCTGGCACATAGTAGGTACTTTGCAGATGCTTGTTGGTTGATTGCATAGTCTGACCAAGGCACCCTCCGACCAAGAACTTTTACTGGCTCCCTATTCGCCCTGGGATAAGACAGAAGTTTAGTTTGGCATTTAAAGCCCTCTACAATCTGTGGCCAGGCTCTGTTTCCAGCCTTATTTCACATCACTCCTCTTTATTCTCCATGTTTTAGGGGAAAAAAAATTTCTCGCTGTCACCCAAGTATAAGTGTTCCATCTCCTAACATCATCCCTTTGTACTCCTAGGAATCCTTCATGCCTGATTTGTACCCTCTCCACCTTGTGGAATCCATTGCCTTCTTAAAGGATCAACTCAGGCACCATTGCCTACAGGAAACCTTTCCAGATACTCCTCAGTATTAGTTCTCTCTTGTCCATCTTCCAATTCTCTCAGACATATTTACATTTGCAAGTATTATATCCATACAGTTGAATGTAAGATCCTTAAGGACAGGGTCTGTTCTCATGTTGTCATTGTCTCTCTAGCACCTTGTATTTCATACTAAAATGGTAATAGAAGCTCATTTGGATCAAATTGAATATGCCCACATATTATCAAGGATATTCCAAAGACCAGAGTATAACATAAGGTGGGGAACCTGCAGGCTTGAGGCCACATGTGGCCCTCTAGGTCCTCAAGTGCAGCCCTTTGACTGAATCCAAATTTCACAGAACAAATCCCCTTAATAAAAGGATTTGTTCGTGAAACTTGGACTCAGTCAAAAGGCTGCACCCAAGGACCTAGAAGGCCACTTGCGGCTTCAAGGCCACAGGTTCCCTACCCCTGGTATAATGTTTTAGTTGTCAAATATGCTGAGAGAATGCTTCTCTGTAAGATATTTTATACTATCCATGCAAAAACTTTTTTTAATAATAGAAAGTCCCTTTTCTGTCCAGAACAGTGTCTTTAGACATTGTTGAGATTACATTTCGCAGAAAGCCACTCAAAGAGTCACCAGCACTGCTCTCTGTAGAAAAGTCAAGTCAGTCAGCAAGAATTCATATAGTACTTGCTATTTGCAAGACATTGTGCTAAGCACTGGGGATACAAAAACATGGGACCTGTCCTCAAGGAGCTCACATTTTAGTGGGGGAGACAATAGGCAAACAACTATTTTCACACAAGATACGTGAGTAGAATGGAAGAGAGTCTAAGAAAGGAAAGCACTTGCTCTACCACATAGGAGTGGGGTGGGGGGGGGACGGGAGAAGAAAAGGCCTCCTATAGAAGGTTGAATTTCAGCTGAGTCTTGAAAGGAATCAGAGGAGCTAGGAGATAGAGATGAAGAAGGAGAGTATTCCAAGCATGGGAATGTATCACTATTCTATTCAAATATAGATCAGGGCAAGTCTGACTTATTTTAGGCTTCTGGCCAATTTTGAGAAAAGAGGAGGCCAATGCAGCGTGAATAAAGTTAACAGTTATGATGTTATCAGCAAAAGATAGCTTTGAGGTCCTGTGCGCTTTATCTAATGCACAGCTGTGTTCTGCTGTGAAACACCTCACTGGACTCTAATTATTTCATGGCATACATTTCAAAAATTCCCAGCAAGCAGGTCTAATGCATAGTCACCTCTCAATGAATCCATGAACTTTCTCTGTGAAAACATTCCAGGCTTCTGGGAAAAGACAGAATTAGGGAACAAGGTAATAGAACAAAAAGAGTCCAAAATTGGGAATTAGAGGTCACTAACCTGCCCAACTTTGGACATCTCCCCTCAGGTCTCTGGACCTCTGTTTCCTTAGGTGTAAAATGAAATCTAATACAATGAGTTGGATTAGATCTCACACAGCCCTGCTAGCTCTAAAAGCCTGCAATGCGAAGGGGCAAGAAAAGAGAGTTGAAGAGAGTCCAGAAGATGCAGACTTACTGCAGGGACCTGCTGTCCAGAGATGCCCTTCTCTCTTTTGTTCCACAAGGCTACTTAGGACACTGGTAATTTACTAAAGGGACTCAAGGGTCATGCACAACTTCTGGCACCCCCCAAAAAGGGAGCAGCATTTTCACTGGCAGGATGAGATCCAGTGTTTCTAATAAAGTTGATTTACTACTTAATGCACATCTGAAACAGCATGCTGTTGGTTCAGAGAGCAGTTTGTGGCAATTGCATTAACACTAATCAAATGGAATGCTACATTTTCTTGACATATAAATGAAGTGAGGGTTTTAAAAAATTGCTTAAGAAAACAGCTATTAGATATGTTTAGTCATCATGAATCTGGCCAGGCAGTATACACAATGTTTGCCCTCGTATTTATTAAGTGGATGAAGTCGAGTTTTCTCTGAAGATCTATTTTTATAATCATTCACTTTATAAATGTGTCCAAGCAATAAAAAGAATCCAATCAGCTAATTTCTTTTAACTTAGAACAACAGTACTGGAAGGGGTCATCAAGTTCTAACCTTCATTTTACAGATGAGGAAACCAAGGTCCAGGGAAGAACAATAACTTTCCTAAGTCACGCACACAGAGAATTAGTGACAGGGCTCAGGCTTGAACTGAGGCATCCTGAACTGTCTGTCTTATGCTCTTTCTTCTTCACCAAAGCTGCCTCTCCAATACACTACTTTGTCCAATAGAAGCAAAATAAAGATGTCATAAAAGGAATATAAAAGAAATGAATGAGCTGCTGCGAAAATTATGGTGTGGGGGTGGAGGCAGAATGTTCCCAAAGGCTACATAAGTAGGACTACGAAACAACATTTTTAGTAGATCAGGTTCAGCAATATGGATAGAGAGAGGAAAGGGAGAGCTCTGTGTGTGTATGTGTATGTGGGTGTATATATACATGCACACACACACACACATACACATATATGTATATTGTGTGCATATACATATATGCACATAGGTAGGTGTGCATTTGTGTGTATAAATATGTATATACATACATACATGTATATATGTGTTGTGTGGATACACATACAGATATATGAGCATGTGTGTACATATTGATGTATGCATGTGTACATATATGTGCGTGTATACACATGCATATATGCATATACACATATATACATATACATGTATATGTGTGTGTGTCCCCAAAACAAGAGTGGATGTTAGAACAAGAAAAAACACTGAGCATATTCATGAGCTAGAATCTTCTTTCACTCCTGTTTTAAATATCACCATTGTAAGTTTCAATAAGATCTTGTACCTTGATAAGTGTCATCAAGTGTCGTCAAGCAAAAATATTCAGCGATCTTAAGTCTCTGTTGTGATTATTGTCAATGTGGTGCATAGGAAAGAACACAGGATTTAGAATGAGAGGGTTTGAATCCCAGGTTTGATCCTACCTGTGTGTCCTTGGCAAATCACAGCACTTATCTGAGACAGCAGAGTCAAGTGGAAACAGCACTGGCTCTGTAATTGAAAGACCTGGGTTCAAATTCTGCCTCAAGCTACATCAGAGTAATTGTGACTTTATGACTTTAACCTCCTTGACCCTTAATTTACTCATCTTTAAAATGAAGGGGTTGAGCTAAATGACTTCTGAGTTCACTTCTAGCTCTAAATCAATTATCCTGTGACCTTGGGCAAGTTCTTTAACCTCCCTAGGCCTCAGTTTCCTCATCTGTACAATGGGAGCATCAGATCATTTATCTTCTAAGGTTCCTTCTAGATAGAGGATCGTAAGACTGATCCCTCTGGGTCTCAGTTTTCCTCTCTATAAATGAGAGGGTGGGAGGCAGCTAGGTGGCACAATGGATAGAGCACCAGCCCTGGAGGACCTGAGTTCAAATCCGGCCTCAGACACATAACACTTACTAGCTGTGTGACCTTGGGAAAATCACTTAACCCCATTGCCTAGACAAAAATAAATAAATAAATAAATAAATGAAAATAAGTGAGAGGGTGGAACAAGATGGTCTCTCAGATTCTTTCAGTTTTAAATCCTATGAAATAATTGTGTGTGAGACCCCTAGAGAACAAGGAAGGGATTTGAATAAAGAAAGGGGGTCAGAAGCAAGCAGCCCTCACTCCTACCTCCCAAGTATGATCAGGTTCAGGAGGAACAAACATTTTGAGAAGAAAACTCTATTTACTGCCTTCAACCATTCAGGGAAAAGTGAGAGGATATGAACTGCAGTGGGAAGAAGATAGCCTGCAACTCCTCTTGGGGAGCCTTGGCCTCTGATGATAATTGTGCAGGGAGGATGGGAATGAGTCTTATTAGAATTACAGACCCAGGAGAGTGGGAGGGAAATTAAAGTCTCTTCTCCCCCATTTTACTAGTGAAACTGAGTCTCAGAGAGTGGAAATAGCTTCTCAAAATAGCAGTAGAGCCCAGAACTAAATCCTAGGTCCCCCTGATTCTCAAGCTGGTATTCTTTCCACCACATGCCATGTGGCAGCAATGGAAGAATTGGGAAGCATTTCTCTCCTCAGATATTTTCCTTAGGTAAAGACCATTAGAAGTATAGAAGTATAGGTGACATGGGATGGGGTTGGAAGGGCGGTGGTCAGAGAAACAGACAGGATAAAAGGGATAGATAGGAATGGGAGAGGCAGAGGCAAAGAAACAACAGCTACACACATGTGCATGCACAGACCTGCTTGGGCACATGCAAATATGGTAAAATCAAGTGGGAGAAGATAGCAAAAATGAGAGAACAGAGAGTAAGGAGATAAAAGGGAAATCAAGGGGGGGAAACAACACTGAAGGTAAAATAATGAAAAAAGAATTGGAGAAAAAATTACACAAAAAATAGAGGAATTTGAGGCCATGGATCGATAGTTTGCATTAATAAACTTATATCTGTTTTTAAAATCTACACAGTTAACCTAGAGGGTAAAGTGACATTTAGGCTGACTCTTTTTTGACAAATTCTTGATCTCAACAGGGATAAATGAGGAGAAAAGTAAAACTATAGCTGTTTCTACCATGCATGAAAATTTGGTGAGCTTTTTTGTTGCAAGATTTTCAGGTTTTACCTTCCTGCCCTGTTGTGTACAAGAGAAAGTGGAAATTAATTTGAGCATTAGCTAGAAAACCCAAGTGAAGGTGAGCCACAAGGTTGTGGTTCCGATTTCATTACGAAGAGCCAAAAACTCTCCACATTTCATTTTGACTAAAATTGAAGGCTTTTATTAGGTAGGTGTTTGTAAAGAAAAATTCCAATGTGCATTAGGGGATTTAAAAATCCTGATGAGGTAGCTATCTGCTACATTATTTAGAACACTTGGGACCCAATCTGCTGCCCTTTTGCGTGTTAAACTTCCACTGACTGATGGAAGGGCTCTTGAATTGCCCCCTCAGGACGTATAATCAATGAAAATCTTTAACAGAGTCCGTTCCCTGAGGTGTGGCCTCCCCCTGCAAAGTATCTGAGGAATAATGTTTCACAAATCACATTAACTCCCTTCTGCAGAAGCCTACGTAATGTTGAACCGAATAACAAGCAGACTCATTACAGGTTACCCAATTTTCTAAAGTAGGGACTGACAATAGAATCACCCAGATCAGAGGCAGTATTTTGATTAAGTCTGAAACATAATTGATATCTCAGACTTGAGCTTGAGAAAAAGAAAGTGATGGTTACCAAAAACCTCTTGTTCTCTATTGTTATGTCATAACTGTATAAAAACAGAATGAGACTTTCAGAAGTTGTGTCATTATTGTGTGGTACTAGCAGCATCTTGTTGTGTGTTTAAAATATCAGCTGCCATAAATATAAATATATACATGCTTTCCTAAGCAGAACATGCAAATGCTGGGCAACTGTGTACAAGTAGCCTACTTTAAGTGAAAATATTCCTAGAGAAATGTAATTAATATATAGTGGCAGTATATCAAACATTTTACATGTCATCCAAGCTATGCTCCACCCCCAAACTCTTTTTTCACAGATAAGAGCCTGCGGTTCACAAAGGTTTGAATTGTCTAAAATAATAAATAGCAAGATGTTTCCTACCTCCAAATATGGGGCACACTCTGTCTCCCTCTGCCTCTCTCTTCCCTTTTCCTCTCCTCTTCCCTTTTCCTCTCCTTTTCCCTCTTCCATTTTCCTCTTTCCTCCCTCTCTTTCTCTCTCTGTCTCTCTTGTTCTCTCTCCCTGTCTTTTTCTCTAAGTTGGAGAGAGAGAGAGAGAGAGAGAGAGAGAGAGAGAGAGAGAGAGAGAGAGAGAAAATGAGAGAAAACAAGAGAGAAAAGCAAATATTAAGGTATTCCCTACCTCCAAATACAATGCTCTTTCCACTATGCCATGCCGTCTTCCCTTCCTCATTTGGTCCAGACCTGGGATTTCACTGGAGTAGGGAATTCTTGATAAAGAAACTCCCTCTGCCAATAAAGATCAGCAACTACAGAAGTCTTCCAGAGATGCTTCCAGATCCCCTTGAGGGTCACACAGTGCTATGTGTTAGTCAGGACTTGAACCCAGGTCTTCCTGACCATAAGGCCACTTCTCAAGCCTCTATATCACACTGTTTCTCCCCCATTTTCTAAATGATAACAAACTACTGGATGGGTGACTCAGCTTGTCATATACCCTGAGGCCATGGATTCATTAACAGACACTCCAGTGGGTGGGAGTGTGGTTCTTGCACTAAGAATTAGCCCTAAAACCACATAACTCTGGACACAGCTCCTTGGGACAGTGTCATTGTTGTCATTATGTGCTCATTGCCTAGCTCCATGCCTTACACAGTGTGTTACTTAACAAACATTAGTGGAATTTAATTGACTTGACATATAAACCTCACTTACCGTAGGGATGAAGCCCACAGACTAATTTTCACTGGTACTGATCCCTTTGTGTGTTGATTCCTTCCTTGTCTCTGGTTCTTTTGCTCCTTCCCTGGGGCTCCCCTATCAGACATTGTCACTCAGCACTCCCTGGAGCTCCCTTTGGCTATCCGGGTATGTCAGTGTTTTGAGAGCGCTGGGTCTCTCCCTTGAGCTGCCTGGTGCCCTCAAAGCCTCTTTGCTATCAGCTCAGCTACAGCTCCAATCCAACAGATCCACAGCAATAGAGATATTATTTTAAAATCCAGCCATATCATGGGGACAAAATACATAAGAACCTCCATGGAGAAATAAAAACTAAGAGCCTGCCTTGTTGAAATAGTGAGTCAGGTCTGTGTTGAATAACAGTTCCCATTTTGGAGTTTGCAAATCACTTTCCTCACTGTAGGTGAGTAGCAAGTATTAGATTATGACTCTCATTTCGGTGAGAAAACTGAGGTTCAGGGTGTTAATTGACTATCCTAAGGTCACACAATAAATCCGTTACAGAATTGGAACTCAAAACCCACTTATTCTGACTCCAAGTTCAGTGTTCTTTCCATTAAATACTACTACTTCTGCACATTCAATATGTCTGGTTACAGCACGAGTAAGAATGAATTGAATGTGATAGTGGCAACAAAAAAAATCAAAAGTATTCTTTCATTGTTTTAGATCTTTGCATGGGAGTGATGAAGGAGAGAGAGAAAAGGAGAAAGAGGAGAAGGAGGAAGAGGAAGGAAGGAAGAGAGCCATGGGCTCTACCAAGTGTTTCCTGAACACTTCTCAGAAAATCTTCATTTCTCTGGCCACACTCTCACTTAGGCAATTACATTCTGCTCTTATAAACTGTCTCTATATCTCAAATGGACAGAATATACTTCCATCTAATTTGTCTTGTTGCCCTAATTGGCTTTGCCACATTGCTCTGTGCGTTCAAAATTGCTGAATTTCATCTCTGCACTCCAGGGTGTCCCAAAGGTGTCATTCGATAAATTACCTTTCTCCCCCCTTCCCGTTCCACTGATCAGTACTGTAGCACCCTGAAAGAGTTAATTTGCCTCCAGAAGGTAAGTAGTTACTCACCCAAGAATCAGCCTGGCTACAGAATCATAGGGGAGTCTAACAGTCTGGGCACATAGCCAATTAGCCATATGCTGTTTTAGCTGCAGGTCATCTGAATGCCTGTTAGCCATAGTGCACGCCCCAAGTGGGCTTCAGCTGTGAGTAACACCCAACCTGCTCAACTGAGCTCTAAGACCGTCAAAGAATGTATGTTAGAAGTTGTGACACACAAAGAGAATATATTTATATTCACACCTGACTTTGAAGGGTCTGTCATCACTCAAAGCTGGGATCTGAGAACTCCTAAATATGTGGATTGGTGCTAGGACCCTCCTCCCCCAACCACAGTCTAACCTAGAGGCACTCAGGAGTTTCAGGGTGAACCAAATACCTCGGCCCCTAGATCCTCCTAGAATAAAGAAGCATTCTTGGGAAACCCTGGTCCATATCCTTTAAAAAAATAAATTTTAGGGGGCAGCTAGGTGGCACGGTGGATAGAGTACTGGCCCTAAAGTAAGGAGGACCTGAATTCAAATCCCACCTCAGACCAAACGCTTGACACTTATGCAAGTCACAACCCCGATTGCCTAAAAAAAATAAAAACCAATAAATAAAATTTTATTGATATCTTTTGGTTTTATGTCACCTAAATTTCCCCCTCTATCCCCTCTCCTCTTTGCTACCAGAAAGCAAACATACAACAAAGATTTTTTAAGAGGAAAAAAAAAGAGAAGAGAAAAATAATGAAAATCTGAAAATATATGTGAAATTACTCAACCATGAACCTTCCACCTCTGAAAATTATTAGGAGGAGATATCTTCTCATATGATTTCTTTGACACTATGTGTCTTTTCACATCCCTTCTTTGGGACTGTTTCTGTTCTTTGTTATCATGCAGGTGGCACAATGGATAACTCACTGGAAAGTCCAAATCTTTCCTCAGACAATTACTAACTGTGTGACCCTGGGCAAGTCATTTAACCTCTATTTGCCTCAGTTTCCTAGTCTGCCAAAAAGGGAATAATAGCAGCATTTATCTCTCAAGATTGCTGTGTCAAATAAGATAATATTTGTGAGGTGCTTTGCAGATATTAAAGCAGTATACAAATTTTAGTTGTTATTAGTGATGCTAGTCTTCCATTTACATCATTGTAGACATACTGAGTGTTTTCTTGGCCCTGCTTACTTCATTTTGCATCAGTTCATATATGTCTTCTCATGTTTCTCTGCATTCCTCATGTCTATTGTTTCTTACAGCACAGTAATATTCCATATGTTCATATTACACAATTTAGCCATTCCCCAATGTTTGTTTCTAGTGCTTTGCTACCACAAAAAAAAAATCTGCTATAAATGTTTTGTCGTATGTGATTTTTTTGTGATATATACATATACCCCAATCTCTGGAAACTCTCCAGGGCCATGGATCATTTCTTCAGGGATCTCTTTGGACAGAAGTCAGCCTGGCTTCAGAGAAGATGTCTTCCCCGCCCCCCAACCTTGTTACTACTTCTACCTATGAGTTAACAGGACATACAATGATCATCATCATGTTCAGAATTCCTAAAAAACAAATTGTCGGTAGCTTTATGCTCATCTCAAAACTCTAGATTAGGGTTTTTACAAATATTTGTGTTTGGATGTTCTTCAATATTGCTGTTCATTCAGCAGTAGCTAAGGGATGGAGTGGATAGATCGCTGGACCTAGAGGCAGAAAGACTTACAATTAAATCCAGCCTCAGACATATGCTAGTTGTGTGGCCCTGAGTAAGACCCTTTATTTCTGTCTGCCTCAGTTGCCTCAAATGTAAAATGAGGAAAATAATAGTACCTACCTCCCAGGGTTCTTGTAAGATATTTGTAAAACACTTAGCCAAGTACCTAGAATATGGTGGATGCTTAAAATGCTTTTTTTCCCTTCCTTTCCCAAAACCACAATATACATGGAAGACACAATGAGGAAGTTATGAAAAGGGAAAATTTGAATCATGGAGGAGGGGCTTCTTCCTTTCTTGGAGGAAAGAACCCCCAGAAGTTTGAGTGATGGAAAAAGTACTGGCTTTTGGAGTCAAATGGCCTGTGCCCTGAATCTGAGCTTTACCACTGATTATCTATTTGACCTTCAGGAAGTCACTTAAATTTTCTGGGTCTTAGTTTCATCATCTGTAAGATAAGGAAGTTGATCTAGATCAAGGGTTCTTAATCATTTTTGAATCATAGATCTGTAGCAGTGTGGTAAAGCCTATGGATACTGCCTCAAAATAGTGTTTTTAAACGAATAATTAAAATATTTAGGATAACAAAGGCAATGAATAATATTGAAATACAGTTCTTTTTTAAAGACAAGTTTATGATCCTTGGACTAGATTATTTCTCTCCCTTCACCCCATCTCCTTCTCTCTCTCTCTCTCTCTCTCTCTCTCTCTCTCTCGCTCTCGCTCTCTCTTTCTCTTTCTCTCTCTTTCCTTCCCTCTCTCTCTCCCTCTCTCTCTATTTATTCACAAATCCCCAGAGCTCAGTTTTAAGGGATCTTAGAGGAATCTATCTGACATGTATGTTACTGAGAATTCCCTTTACAACATAACTGACAAGTAACCATCTAGTCTTTAATTGAAAATTGAAAGCCCAGTAAAGTTTCACATTTCCTGAATCCAATGGCCATTTCTGATGAAGATCCTAAGACCACTGGCCTTTATTAAATGTCAGACATTGCATTTTCATTAACACATAGGCTCTTAGTGTTGGAAGGAATCATAAAAGATATCTAGTCAATCTCCTACCCAATGAAGAGAGATAATGGATTCAGTTTTGAACATACTGAGTTTAAAGTGTCCATAAGACACTCAATGCTAGATGTCCAATAGGAAAATGTGGGTGTGAGTTTGGAGATTAAGAGAGAGGTTAGGGCTAGATAAGTAGATCTAAGAATCATTAGTATGAAAATGATCACTTAATCCACTGGATGAGATTGATAATATGATCAGATTCCAAGTGAATAATATAGACAAGAGAAAAGGGCCCAGATCCAAGTCCTGGGGGATAGCCACAATTAGTAGGTGTAACTTGGACAAAGATCCAGTAAAGAAAATTCAGAAGGAGCAGTCAGAGAGGTAGAAAGAGTGTCAGGTTAGAGTAGTGTCATGAAAATCTAGAGATAATAAAACATTAATCAGAGGAAGGCAATCAATGATGTCAAAGGCTTCAGAAAGGTCAGCAAAGGTGAAGATAGAGAAAAGGTCATTAGATTTAGCCATTAGGAGATCACTGGTAACTGGAGAAAGTTGATGAGCTCTGAAGCTAGACTGTAGAGAGTTCAGAACAAGTGGTCAAATAGCCTCTGATTTACTTCTTTTGGCAACTAGAAATTCCCTGCTTCAAAAGGCACTCCATTCCACTACATTTTAATGACTAATTCTTAAAATGGTTTTCTTTATATTGAGCTGAAATCTGCCTCCTCACAATTTCCACCCATAGACCTTCCCCTCTAGTAATTTTCTTCACCTCCCTTTTCTATTTCTTTTTTGTGTTCTGACCTGAACAAAGTAAACTTAATCTCTTTTCCATATGGCAGCCTCTCAAGTATTTAAAGACAGTTATCATGTACCCTCTGAAGTCTTCTCTTCTTCAGGCTAAACATTCCCAAGCCCTTCTAGAGTTACTCATATGACAGTTTCCACACCTCTTGCCATTCTGGTCACCCTCCACACACTTCAATTTGTTAATGTCACTCTTAAAATATGTTGTCCAGTACTGAACTCAAAACTCTAAATGTTGTCCAGCCAGCACAGAGAACACCAGGACTATTATAATGCCTTATTCTAGAAACTACATTAATGCAATCTCTTTTGGTTTGGACCTGTGATTTCATTGAACTAAGATTGCCTAGAGGGGAAATTCCCTTCACCAATTCAGATCATCACACTTTCTGTTATCTCAGAGTTTCAGAGACCTGTCTGGAGCATTGAGAAGTCAAGTGATACAACTAGTATCTGTCAGACACAAGATCTGAACCCTGGTTTTCCCGAATTTTCACTCAACTCTGTCCACTATACCACACTGTCTCTCATTAACATAGCCTATGACAAAAAAAAACCACTTTATTTCAATGAATCCATGATGATTAAGATCAAATTAGCTGTCAAAGAATTTTTCAGCTATGTCACACAGATGATAATGTTGTTTCCTTCCTTCTGTGATTACCTCCAACTTATCGCATATGTGTATATATACATGCATAGCTTGTTTTTACATAGTTATTTACTTGTTATCTACCTCATTAGACTGTGAGTTCCTTGAGAGAAGGGGCTATCTTTTGCCTTTCTTTATATCCCCAACACTATTCACAGTATCTAGCACAGAGGAGGCACTTAATAAATGCTTGTTGACATTTTGAGTTTCCTTTACATGCAAACCCCTGTGTTTCACTTGAACTGCTGTTGACAGAGGTTCCTCTTATTCCATAATTGTGCATTTTAAAAATATAAATGTAAGGCTTTACATGTACCCCTTATTGAATTTTATCATCTAAGCTTTAGCATGACTCTGTAGACAATTTATATCTTTTTGAAATTTGAGTCTGATATATAACATTTCATTTGTTATTCCTCCAAACTTTTTGTTATTCACAAATGCAACTCTAACCCTGTCATATTATTATCCTAGTCACTGATAGAAATACTGAATAGAACAGAGTCCTATAACATGCTCCTAGATAATCCCCTCTAGGTTGAAATATTTTTATAATCAGTACTCTTTGGCTATGGCTGTTTAGCCAATATGAATCCATCTGGTACACTCTTTATAAATGATTTAAAAATCAAAAGATTTTTATTATCTTTTCCCCCCTTTTCAACTAGTTTGCCACAATTACTACAGAATCAGGAGAGGGCATGTAGGCCTACAGGCTTGTATTGTTGTTGTTGTTTCATAGGTTACTATGACCTAAGGATTCCTTACCAAGTTGCTAACTTATTAGTGATTAACTTCTATGTATTTAATTAGGCTAGTCCTCAAAAAAGAGACATGTTCTGTTGCCAGGGCTATATCCCAAATCTTTCTAATATAGGAAGACTGCCAGAAATTGCACTGAACTAGAATAGCTTTCAAGAGCTTGGGGTATCCTGCCCACCATGGTGAGACATCAGAGTAGTATTTGGGGAGTTTCCTACCCTGTTAAATCCATTATATTAGTCCAAACTATGCCAAGCCTTAATGGGTTAACCTAAACAGAGGTTTAGCCTCCCCCAAATCATCTGGGAATTTGTTCCCATCAGATCCCATCTTTCACAGAATCTGAAACTCTTTGTATGTATGTGTGTGTGTGTACATATGTATATATACATATACATGTATATATACACACATATATATATGTATATTTGTATGTATGTATGTATATGTGTGTGTATATATGTATATGTGTAGATAGATATAGATATAGATATAGATATAGATATAGATATAGATATAGATATAGATATAGATATAGATATAGATATAGATATAGATATAGATATAGATATAGATATAGATGTAGATGTAGATATAGATATAGATATAGATATAGATGATAGATGTAGATATAGATATAGATATAGATATAGATATAGATATAGATATAGATATAGATATAGATATAGATATAGATATAGATATAGATATAGATATAGGTAATGTATATACTGAAAGTTGGGGTGAGCACTGTCCATACCTTTGATATCTTACCTTCCTTTATATACCTTGAGAATATATCCTTCAAAACCCTTAAAAAATCTTGGACTTTATACCTATCTTTAAAAAAAATGCAACTAACAGATCATCAATTACTTCTCATCTATAGTTCCCATTTCTATTAAAAATTGTGCAAGAATAATTTATATCCACATCTTGTGAGCATAATCTTCACAAGGACAGTATTGAAAAGGATACTGAAGGGGCAGCTAGGTGGCACAATGGATAGAGCACCGGCCCTGAAGTCAGGAGGACCTGAGTTCAAATCCGGCCTCAGACCAAACACTTGACATTTCCTAGCTGTGTGACCCTGGGCAAGTCACTTAACCCCAATTGCCAGAAAGAAAGAAAAAGAAAGAAAGAAAGAAAGAAAGAAAGAAAGAAAGAAAGAAAGAAAGAAAGAAAGAAAGAAAGAAAGAAAGAAAGAAAGAAAGAAAGAGATACTGAAAGAGAACAAACAGGACAGGACAATGAGGGGAAGTGGGAGGGGTTCTGTGCTACACTCCAGTAAGCCCTGGGCAAAGAGTATATTACCCAGCCAGAGTTAATTCTGACCACACGAGTCACATGGCATAGAGACTTAGGCTGCTCTACCATGAATTGTCCAGTATAGGAGGAGGCTAAGACACTTTGAGATTCAGCCCTCAGGTAAACCATCAAGCAAAAAAAAAAAAGTGAATAGGGGAAAATTGGGGGAAAAAAAAGAAAAAAACTGAGACTAAAATTACTAAAGCTCTCAGGAAGAAAGAAAAAAAAACCCCAAGGAACTTAAATGTAAGCAGAAAAATTAAAAGGGGAAAATATTAATACTATAAGGAAATATGGACAACAGATTTTGAAAATTAGTTCAGACATCTGTGAATATATATGCTGCAAAAGAAAGGGAAATGATCCAACACTTGATGAGACAGATGACCCTGTGGAATACGAGAATGTGGAACCACAATACACTGTTGTAGGAGAATTATGGGAGCTAAAATTGTACCTTAAACATAAAAAATAATGTACAGAATTTTAAAACTAGAATTTATAGAAAAACTAGAATTAAAACTCTCACCAAAGAAAGAAAAAACAAAATAATATATTGGTAATGCGAATATACAGAAGTAAGGGGCAATCTAGAAAAATAGAAGCAAAAAACAATAACCTTCAAAGAAAATATATTCACTATGAAAGCGTAACATCCTGGTCTCAAAGACATTGTGTAGAGATAACCTAAAAACCATAGATCTCCCAAAAGAATATAGCAGGACAAAAAAACCTTCAAAACCATACCGCAGAATATTATAGAACTGCCCAGAACTTCTAAACAAATCAAATGAAATACAAATCGAGAGAATTCATAAATCATCCCCAGAAAATAATAAAGTCTGCAAACTTCAAGACACATAATGGTTAAATTAAACAAGCCAATTCAGAAAAAAAAATTCTGCAAGCAATCAGGAGAAATACAAAGAATTATTCAAATACAAATTTGAATAAGGCAAGACTATTCTGCACCCACCAGAAAACATAGAAGGGAATGGAAAACTATGTTCTAATGAGCAATGGAACTCAGTATGCAGCCCAGACTGGCCTACCCTGACAAGCTGAGTTTAACTATTCATGAGAAAAGATGACATTCAATAAGAAAGAGACATTTGAAATATTTTTAGAAAGAAAACCAAAACCAAAGAGATTGGTTACCCCCTAACACTCTAAATGATAGAAATACAGAAAGACTGAATAAATGCAGCAGCCAATGATAGATAGCAACAGTAACAGCAAAAACTTCTTTCTAAATGTGCACAAGGAGACAGGGGCGAAAGCATAAGTTCAGAGGAGGTGACAGTGAAGAAGTGAGTATCAGCGGATAAAATCAGAGGGTAGGAATGTGTAATCTTCCAGTGTCAAATTAATGGCTAGCAATGAAGTGGCAGTAACGCCTGCAGTTTCAGAAAGAGAATAGCCTATAACGGAATGTGTGAGGAGAAGGAGGCAAGGATTGAAAAGGTCATGAAAGGAAGTAGGCTTTGCTTTGGTAGTGGCAGGGTGTTCCATAAATGAATGCTGCTGTAGTTAAAAACAGATGGTCTGTGAAAGGAGATGAGGACCTTGCACTGGTTGGGCCTGAAGGATTTGGTGCTTAAGAAATCTACTCATCCTACCTTGGTAGGGTAGGAAGTGGGACTCCCTAAGGTAACTGGCATCTGGAGAAGTGGAAAAGCGTGGACATAGACAGGAAATTTTGAAGCAAACGTAGACAAGTAACCAAGGATCTAAGACATCTCCAGAAGTCTCATGATGGAAAATGCTATCTACATCCAAAGAGCTATGGGGTTAGAATGCAGATCAAAGCATACTACTTACTCTTTTTTTCTCCTTCTGTTTTGTTTTGTTTCTTCTTTCTTGTGGTTCCTCCTATTGGTTCTAATTCTTCTTTACAACATGACTAACATGAAAATATGTTTAATAAGAATGTATATGTGGAACTTATATCAGATTGCATGCCATCTTGGGGAGGAAAGTATGGAGGGAGGGGGAGAAAATTTGAAACTCAAAAGCTTGTGGAAGTGATTGTTGAAAACTAAAAATAAATTAATTAAATAAAAAAACTCCTTAAAAAAAAGAAAGAAAAAAAGTAACCAAAGGGAATAGATCAGTGGTGGATACATAATCAAGGACATGGTGGGAGAAGTGCCCTACCATGGAGTAGCATTCTCTCTGAAAATTTGGATTACTGGCATTGTTCTGGGAAGGAGGCAATGGAAAAGGAGAATTCACAGGGCAACCTCTACAAGGCAATGGTAGAACCTAGAAAAAGCCTAGAATGGATACCTTGCAAGCTTTGATTACTTGAGAACTAGAGAGAAAAGAAAGAAACCAGAGAATTGTAGCAGTCATTAATCAGAGAATGAAGATCTAGAGTAGACAGAAAGAGGGAATGGATAATGAAGAGAGCGAGAGAAATCTTTTTTAAAAGGGGTTAAAAAAGGAAATTTAAAAAGCTAATGAACAAGAGTAGTTGAAAGGGAGGAAAGAAAAAGGGAACCTGGGAAGAAGAAAGAGGGAGGAAAATTCTATAAGCAGACAAAAGCAAATGATTTAAAAAAAACTGAGTAAAACACCAAAGCAAAAGAGGTAATAAACAAGAGAAGAGGATCAACAGAGAAAGAAAGAGAGTCAGTAGAAACAGAATCTCCTTTAAAAAGATTAAGGCAAGGAAACTGAAGGAACATTGTAATTGTGCTTAAAGCAGAAGAGGGGGAAAATCATAATTTGACAAAGACTTTAGTATCCCTCTCTCAGTTTCAGATAAATCGAACAGAAAGCTAAACAAAAGGGGAAAATATGGAATGGAACATATTACTTGAGAAACTAGAGTTAAAAGACTTATGGCATCTTGTAAATGGGACAGCAAAAGAATATATACATGTATAATTTATCAGCACCACACAAAAATTGACCGCATACTAGGGTACAGAGCTATTGTTAACAAATATAAAAAGGCAGAAACTGTTTCTGCTTTTACAAAACATAATGCAATAAAAAATTGTTATTGGATCAGGGACCACAAACAAAAGATATAGACTCAAAAGGAGATTTAATGACAAAATCCTAAATAATGAGTGAGTCAAACAACAAATTATAGATACAATTGATAATTATGTAAAGGGAAATGATAATGATGAAACAACATATCAAAGTTTCTAAGACGCAGCTAAAGCAATTCTCAGACCCCCCAAAAATCATATTCTTACAAATATAAATTAATAAAATAGAAAAAAAAAGATTAATAAACTAACATGCATTTAAAAAGTTAGAAAGCCAACAAATAAACTAACTTAAAATAAGCACAAAAGAGGAGATATTAAAAATTAGAGTGGAGGGGGCAGCTAGGTGATGCAGTAGATAGAGTACCAGCCCTAGATTCAGGAGGACCTGAGTTCAAATCTGGCCTCAGACACATAACACTTATTAGCTGTGTGACCCTGGGCAAGTCACTTAACTCCATTGCCTAGCCCCCCCAAAAAAAAATTAGAGTGAAATAGATAAAATTGGAAACAAAAACCCATAAAAATGATAAAATAGTCATTTGAAAATAAAACTGGTAAACCTTTAGCTAATCTGATTAAAAGAAAAGAGTAAAAAATCCAATAACTAATAGCAACTGAAGAAAGTGAAAACAGGCCAGAAGAAATAAAAGAATAATCAGAACACTATGCACAATTATATAACAGAATTAGAAAAAATAAAGGAATACCTTCAAAAAATTATATAAATTACTCAAACAATCAAAAGACCAGTTTGAGATCTTAATAATCCAATCACAAAGAAAGAAAGGAAAAATATATCTAGCCATAAGGGAACTATTCAAGAAAATAATTTCCTGATCCTGATGGACTCACAGGAGAATTCTATCAAACTTTTTAAGAACAATCATTATCTATATTTCACAAATTGTTCTCAAAAATTAAGAAAGAGGGGCAGCTAGGTGACATAGTAGATAAAACACCAGCCTTGGAGTCAAGAGGACTTGAGTTCAAATCGGCCTCAGATACTTGACATCTACTAGCTGTGTGACCCTTGGCAAGTTGATTAACCCCAGTGCATAGACAAAATAAATTAAGAAAGAAATCACCCTACCAGAATCCTTTTATTACATAAATATGAGCCTAACACCTGAACCAGGAATGGGTAAAATATAGAAAGAAGACCATAGGCCAATATCATTTGTGAACTCTGACTAAAATTTTTTCATTCAAACCAGTTAAACAGATTACAAGGATTTGTCCAAGAAATTATTCATTAAAACCAGTTGGGATTTATATTAGGAATACAAAGATGATTCAACATTTTTAAAAAATGAACATAATCATATTAAAAAATAGACCACCCAAGACCAAAATGATCATCTCAATAGAAGCAAAAAAAGACTTTGACAAAGTACTGCAATTTTATGCCAAAAATCCTACAAAGTATAGGCAAAGAGAGATCTTTTTTAATAACACAAAATACTTCTATCTAAAACCAAAAGCAAGCATCATATGTAATGGGAATATGCTATAACTTTTTCTGATAAATGTAGAAGTGAATCAAAAATGTCCACTCTTTCCATTATTATATAGTTCTGGAAATGCTAACAGTAATAAATCAAGAAAAAGAAATCAAAAGCATAAAGATAGATCAAGAAGAGATAAAGCTATCTCTTTTTGTTGATGATACGAGGGGTTACTTAGAAAATCCTGGGGAATCAGAAAAGATAGGAATTGAGACGACTAATAGCTTCAGCAAAATAGTGTTATAAAATAAACCCTCAAGAATCAATATCACTGGGGCAGCTAGGTGGTGAAGTGGATAGAGCACCGGCACTGGATTCAGGAGGACTTGAGTTCAAATCTGGCCTCAGACACATAACACTTACTAGCTGTGGGACCCTGGGCAAGTCACTTAACCCTATTGCCTAGACAAAAAGAAAAAAGAAAAAGGAAACTTAAAAAATTTTTTAAAAAAGAATCAATATCATTTCTATATAAAATAACAAAATACACAAAGCAATTATAAAAAGGAAAATATCTGCAGATTGACCTATGAAAGCACACAAAAGACTTGAATAGATTCAATTACAAAAGTCTCCTTTAAAAAATCAAGAACAACTTAAATAGCTGAAAATATTCAGCGCTCGTGGCTGGGGCATGCCAATATGATAAAAATGACAATACTACTAAAATTAATTTATGCATTTAATGCTATACCAATCAAGTTACCAAGGTAATACTTTATAGAAGTTGCTATAATAATAACAAAATTTAGTTGGAAAAACAAAAGATGTAGATCATCAAGGAAAATGAGGAAAAGAAGTGAGGACAAAGGTGAATAGCATTTCCAAAGCTCAAACTATATTATAAAGTAGCAGTCATTGAAACCATCTAGTATTGTTTTTTTTAAAAATAGATTAATAAAACAGACTAGATAAAGGATAATCAGAAACAATAGAACTCAATAATCTAATGTTTGATAAAGTGGAAAATAAAAAACTATCTAGGAAAAATATTATTTAATAAAAACTACTGGGAAAACAGGAAAGCAGTCTGGCAGAAATGAGACTTAGACCAACACCTCAAACCATATCTTATGATACAATCTAAATGTATGTGACCTTAATATTTAAGGAAATACTGTAAAAAAAACTAGAAAAGAAACATATCATATACCTCTCACAGATATGGGTTGGAGATATGTTTTTAACCGAACAAAAGGTAGTCAATTTTAAAATGATAGAATAAATAACTTTGATTATTTGAAACTAAAGAGATATTGCACAGACAGAATTAATATATCTAAGATAAAAAGAGAAGAAGTTGAATGGGGGAAAAAACCATTGTATCAAATTTCTCTGATAAGAGTTTGGTTTCCAAAAAGATAGATAGATAGATAGATAGATAGATAGATAGATAGATAGATAGATAGATAGATAGATAGAATGTGCATATTCATATATATTTATAAGTAACAATTTTATATGTATATATATATGCCTTTGTGTACACATAAATCATTTTATAATTAATATAAATTTATATATACATTTGTGTTTATGTATATGTGTGTATAAAACTTGCAGTCATTCCCGAATAGATAAGTGGTCAAAGGATATGAATACTTCTCAAAAGAACTGCAAGGTATTCACAAGTGCATGAAAGAATACTCCACATCACTAATAATAAGAGAAATACACATCAAAACAGCTCTTAGGTTTTACCTAATGCCCTGTTAATTGGCAAAGATGACAAAAAGGACAATAATCAATATGGGAGGGGTTGTAAAATAATAAGCACACTAGTATATTGTTGGTGGAGTTGTGAAATGGTACAACTATTTTTGAAAGCAATTTAGAACAAATAAAATGTTGAAATGGCCATACCCTGTGAACAAGAGACTCCATTATTGAGCTTATTCCCCAAGAAACCACTGATAAATAGAAAGTTCTGAATATCCTAAAATATTTATAGCAGCATTTTTGTGATAGCAAAGATCTGTGAACAAGTATATCCCCATCAAGTGAGGAATAATAAATAAATTGTGGCATATGAAGCACTGGAATATTACTGTGCTGTAAGAAAAAAGAGGTGTAATTAATACAGAGAAGCATAGAAAGATTTATATGAACTGATACAGAATGAAGTAAGCAGAGACAAGAAAGCAATATATACTATAACTATAATGATATAAATGGGGGTAAAAACTACACACCAAAAAAAATCTTATGTAAATGTAACAAAATTATAAAGTACAAGCAGGACTCAAGTGAAAAAGTGTTAGAGAACACCACAACCCAACCCCTTGTGGAGATGAAAGGTCCACCACTATTACACTGCACATGTTTTCAGATTTTCTCAACTTATTGATCAGTTGTGCTGATTGTTTTTCCTCTCTAAAAATACTATTTGTACTATGGGTTTCTAGGAGGAGAAATGGAAGGAATACCTGGGGTAACTGTGATCATATGAGAAGCAAAAGATATCAATGTAAGCTAATCTTCTATAGACGTTGTGAAGGCATCTTTGGGAGCAATGTTAGTAGCAGTTAGGATGATAGGAATGTTGTGTGCCTCATCCTCTTCTCACATGGCTTTGTTTTCATCTTTTAGGCTTCTATATTTTGGAAGTTTTTCAGTCCATGTAATCTGGAGAGTATAAGTACTCATTATAGTGACATCTATTAAAAATGTTGTTCTGATTTTTATGAATTAATGTTACATCTCTGCTATTGTATAGGGCAACATTTTTATCTATAATGATGCCCTGGTTGCAGTATAATGCATTTGTTGAACTCTCAAGGATATTTTGAGATTTGAATTTATAGTTATGAAGATTTGTCATCTTTTGGCTTATAAAGTATAGCAAATTTATCATCATTATTCCATAGGACCATTCTTTTTTTCAGTTTTTAAAAAAGTTTCATTGATGTATTTTGCTTTACATTACAAATATTTACATTTCACCCTCACTCTGAGAGGTCTTTCATAACAAAATAAAACAGTTACTCAAAACTAACAATACAGTGACCTCATCTTAAAGTGCATGAAATATCCCACATCTGTAGCACTCTGCCAACTATTTTTATTTTTTTTAATTGACAGAAATCTATTTTCTCTCTCTATCACTCCCTTACTCCATTAAAATGAATAGAAAAGAAAAACAGATCCCTTGCAAAAAATATGCAGAAGCCAAGCAAAACAAATTCCCTCATTGGCTGTATACACACACACACACACATGCACACACTCATAGATTATATATACACATTGATTGGTTGGTTGTTATCCTTTGTGCTTAAAGGAGACTAAAATGACATCGCTATGTCAGGGTCAAAGTACAATGTGTCCAACTGTGGCTCATCAGACCAATATGAGCTTGGAAGGCTCTACCACAGGTTGGCCACACATGGTCCATATGAACATTTAGAGTAGAGATGTTTCTAAATTTGTATATCTCATGTTTCTTTTGAGCTACCACAATTCTGCTTTGCTCATAGAGCACAGCATCTGCTTTGGTGCAGGCACACCATCCTGGATGATCCTGTGTCACTGTCTCCCATGTCTCATAATGAATTTCTTCAGTTTCTTCATAATCAAGTTCTTCAGAGAGACCTCGAGAGTGTCCCTGTATTGCTTCTTCTGACCTCCATGTGAATGCTTTCTTTGTGTGTCTTTTAGGGAAACATTCATTTGCCGTTCAAACTCTCTGCAGTAGAATTTGAATGCTTTGGCAGTTCAGCTCAAGAAAGGATCTCAGTGTCTGGTACTTTATCTTGCCAGGTGATCTTCAGAATCTTGCTAAGACAATTTAAATGAAAGAGATTCCATTTCCCGGCATGTTGCTGGCATAATGTCCACATTTCACAGGAATAGAGCAATGAGGTCAACACAACAGCTCTGTAGACCTTCATTTTGTTAGGCAGCCTAATACCTCTTCTGCCCATACTTTCCCTCAGAGCTTCTCAAACACTGAGCTACCTTTGGCAATTCATGCACCAACCTCTCGGTGTGTCTATTCCTGGAAAGTATACTGCCAAGGTAAATGAACTTATCCACAGCATTCAAAATTTCTCTACTTGTTGTAATCAATGGTTTCGTGTATTGATGTTGTGGTGCTGCCTGTTGGATAACCTCTGTTTTCTTGGTGTTAATTGCCAGGTAAAAATCAGCACAAGCAGCAAAGAATAGATCCATGTTGCACCTCAGCCTCAGAGGTTGCACTGAGTACGCAATCATCTGTGAACATATGCATAATAGATAGATAGATAGATGGATAGATAGATATGTGTGTGTATTATATATGTATATGTATGTATGTATGTATGTATCTCATTCTGTGCCCAAAATCTATCACCTCTGGGTCAAGAGGTGGATCGCATGTTTCATTACTGGTCTTCTAAAATCATGGATGGGTATTGTATTGATCATAGTTCTTAATGGCTTTCAAAGCTCTTCAACTTTACAGTGTTGTCATTGCATTGTATCAATTGTTCTCCTGGTTCTGCTTATTTTATTCTTCATCAGTTTGTAAAAGTCTTCAAATACTCAAGGATAGCTATATTGACCTCTGCCTAACTCTTCTCTTCAAGCTAAACGTCCTCAGTTCTTTTAACTTGTTCTCCCCAGTTCAAGCCCTCAATCACCTCTTGCCTAGAATATTAAAATACCCTCCTCAATGACTTCTGTGCCTTGAGTCTGTGCCCCTTCCAACCTATCTTCCACTCAGATGCTAAAGCAATTCTCCTAAAACACAAGTCTGACCATGCCGCTCCAATTCCAAAAAAACTCCAATGATTCCCTTTCACTTCTAGGACAAAATCCAAACTTTCATTTGGCCTTTAAAAGCCTTTAACAACCTTTCTCAAGTTATTATTCATAACTCTCCTCCACCCACTCTACCTCTAGCCACACTGGCCCACACATTATCAGGAAAGTGCTGGAACCAGCACAAACTGGTGGATTTTAAAATTTTTAGTGTGAAAATTTACACCTCAGAAATCAGTAATAGCTACAAATCCAAGCTTAATTTATTGTTTTGGTTGCTTCTCTAGACTTACAAAGTGTTAATAACACAAATTAAACATAAAGTGTATATGATGCCTTTTTTCCTACAGAGCCTGTTGCTACATATTTGCTAGCGCACTCTGATTCTGCTCTACAGACATTGTTTGAGATCAGCAGGAGGAGAGTAGAAGGCTCAGGGAATGAAGTAATCACCAGATTGGATTCCTGGTGACTATAGGGTGACAACAACAACGAAAAACACCAGTAACTGGCATTTATATAGGGCTTTAAGGTGCTTTACATCCATTATCTCATTTGACATCATAGCACCTTTGCCCATTCTATTTCTATTTCTTTGCACTGGCTTTGCCCCATGCCTGTAACATTCTCTTTGCTCAGGTATCACCTTCTACAGGAGGTCTTTCACAGTCTCCCAGTTAAGAGTGTCTTCTTCCCTAAAGCTGCATTCTTTCTACTCTCAGTCTTTTGCTTATGAATTTATGTCCTATGTTGGTCTTCTTCATTAGACTATGAGGCCACTGAGGGCGGGGACTGTTTTTCTCTTTTTCTTTGTATTCCCAAAATCAGCACAGTGCCTGGCAAATTATGTCTTTAAAAGTGTTTTTTTTTTTCTAACTGTCCCCAGTGCCTAGAATGTTCTCTCTCCTCTTATTGGCTTCCTTTAAGTCCCAAGTAAAATCTCATCTTCTACAGGAAGCCTTTCCCAATGCCCCTTAATTCTAGTACTTTCCCTCTCTTAATTATTTCCTGTTTATACTGTTGATCCAATATATATAGCTGTTTTATACACATTTGTTTGCTTGCTATCTCTCCCATTAGATTATGAACTCCCTGATGGCAGGGAACGTCTTTTGCATCTTTTTTGTTTTCCTATCACTTAGCATAATGCCTGGAACATAATAGGTGCTTAATAAATGTTTATTGCACTAGGAGATGTGGTCTGACTATGTCAGAGTACAGTGGAACTATCACCTTCTTATTGCTAGAAGCAGGCCTTATTTTAAGTCAATCCAAGATTGCATTAGCATTTTTGGTTCACATATTACACTCCTGACTCATATTCTACTTAAAGTCCATAAAGCTGTTAATTTTTTTAGAAAAAAAAATATTGTCTAACCATGGTAGTAGCACAATAGATAGAGTACTGGGCCTGGAGTTCAAAAGACCTGAGTCTTTCTTACAAACTGTGTGAATCTGGACAAGTTTCTTAAACTCTGCCTCAGTTTCCTGAACCGTAAGATGGGGGAAATTACTACCCCTGTCTCCCAGGGTTTTTGTGAGGATCAGATGAGATAATATGTGTGAAGCACTTAGCACAGTGCCTGGCATGTAGTAAGAAGCACTTCCCTTACCCTTCTTTCCTTTCTGCTGCTTACCTACTTCTCCCCACCCCCTTCATCCCCACCATGCCTGAAATGCACTGCTTCCTTACCTCTACCTCTTAGAATCCCTAGTCCCTTTTAAGACTTAGATAAAGCATTCCCTTCTACATGACATCTTTCCCAATTCCCCAGCTGTCAGAGGCCTAACTTCTCCCTTTTAATACTTGTATATATCTCATAAATACCCATAAGTGTATAGGTTTTCTCCCTTTAATAATGTAAGTTCCTTATATACCAGTATTGTTTCACTTCTGCTTTTGTATCCCCAGTGCCTTGTGCACAGTAGGTGCTTAATAAATATGTGTTGATTGATTCTCATATGCCATGATCTCAAAACCCTTTCATTAATCATCTTCTGTATGCCTCTCCAGCTTATCTATGTATTTACTAGATTGAAAGTGGTGCCTGGAACTGGACACAACATTCCAATTGTAGTCTAACAAGGCTGAGCATAATAGGATTCCAGAGGATGTCCTTGCCTGGGTCAGGAAAGAAGAGGAGAAAAGTGGAGAATTAGAGACCAGTAAGTGGTAGAGAGATATACAAGGCTGCTATCCCAACAGCCTTCAAGTGTGGGCTGTATTAGACACCAAGTAGGATTGAGGTAAATCATTTCTTTGCCAAGCCTTAAACATAATATAACATAAGCAAACTGATAGCAGGGAACATCTCTCTCTCTCTCTCTCTCTCTCTCTCTCTCTCTCTCTCTCTCTCTCTCTCTCTCTCTCTCTCTTCTCTCTCTCTCTCTCTAATTCCCCTAGTATAGTTAGGAAAAAAATGAAGACAAAACTATGAGAAGATAAATACTTCAGGGAACAAAGAACTCTGTGTGTTTTGTATCCACATCTTTGATTCAGAAAAAAATGCTAAGGCTTTGTGTAGCCCTGGGTGCTCTGCCTCTGGCCTTCCTACAGACTTTAGTGTTCTTGTCTCAGGTGTGTGACTTAAGAAGAAAAAGCACGCTGCTATGAGTGAAAGTGGTAGAAACCATTGACTCTTTCTCCCTCTTTACGGCTTTCTTCACCTACTTTTCCCTCCACTGCTGGATTTCCAAATGGACCTTGCTTCTCACATCTCTGCAATGACCCCTTCTCAAACAGGGTGGTAACCATGGTGGCTCGTTCCAGTAACACTGGCCCTGGTGATGCAAGTACAAAGCAAGGAGGCAGGTTTCAACCTGTAATAATAAAATCTCACATTTATATTGTGCCTTAACCTTTTCCAAGAGCTCTTTTACATCTATTATCTCATTTTTATCCCTCTCTCAGCATTGCCCTTAACCTTGAGACTGGGAATTAAAGAATGCAGGAGAGATTAACAAAGAATGGCTGACCTAGTTCGGCAGAGATGGCATGAGGCAAACATGTTGGGGAAGGACTGCAACATCTGACTGGCACACTAAAATTCAGATGTCATTCAGCTATTTTGGGAGCCATGCCACATGTGTGCAGAGATGAATGGCAGCTCTGTTTCCTGGAACTGATTGCTATAAACCCAAACTTAGGTATTTGATGGAATTACATTGCAACACATGTAGCAAAAGGAAAAGCCAGAACATTCAAAGGGGTATTGTGAACTCATAGGATCCTCGATGCAGAACTGAAGGGAGCTTATGGGCCCACAAGTCCAACCTCCTCATTTTACAGATAAGGAATAAAGACCTGAGGGCTTATGTGGCTTCCCACAGTCACTCAGGTGCTTGAGCCAAGGCTCACACTGAGTTCCTCTGCCTTCAACTCCAACATTCCAGCACCCAGCTGCCTCCACCATGCTGCTGAATTACTTAATTCAATGTTTCTAGACAGACATAGAGACTCCTTGTGCAAAATAAACTTTTTTTAGGTGGAGGAATAGAGAATAGTAGATACATACGTAATGTAGGCTCTGGGATTACTTTTCCAATTTGCACTTACCTAGCAAGTTTTGGGTCCCCGAAGGGTGGTTATCGTTTCTCCTATCAGGGTTCTAGCAGCAATCATAAAGCATTTAGATTTTAATACTGTGACTCATAAAGTCCCTACTGGTGTGTTTTCTAAAATCAGGTGATATCATCCTGATATCAGTTAACCAATTAACATCAATTAGGTTTTACAAAGAGGTATTTACAAGGAAGGCATAGCAAGGACAGCAACATCATTCTAAAACTCCGGGACTCACTTTCCCACAAGTACATAGAGTCTAAAAAATGTTTGTTGACTTGACATACAAGTGATCTCATACTTAGAAAGCACATGTGGCAAACCTCCAGGTTGAGTGGAAATTTATTTCTCCTTTTATAGAATCACCATGGAGTTCTCCTGAGGTGTATGGAGTTCCCTGCAAAGGTTAGAACCCTTGTAGAGTACTGAAGCTGCCCTTCTGTCCACCTGTCATTTGTCCTCAATTCCAAAAATAGATGCTACCATCAGTCACTGTTGTTCCTGGGACATTCTTACTATTATTGATAGAAGGTTACATATCTTCTGACTTTTCAAAGTTTGTAAGGTCTTCCTTTGCTCAGGGTTGAGGAGAAGACAAAGTTTCCTTTCTCCTCGAAATGGCAATTCCCTCTCAATAGCCTGGATGAAACTGTTCCAGCACTAGACCAGCCTTGTATGTTAATCCCCAATTCTACACTACTTTACTGTTTTTATTTAAGCACTGTAGTAGCGTATGACTGATTCTCTTCAACCAGTACTAATAAGATTCCTTATTTCATACAGTGACAAAGAATTTCTCTCCTTCCAAACAGAAAGAACTTGTTTATACCTAGTTTACACCTTTCAATTGACTGACTCAATAGAGGTGTCTAGGAATTGTTTATATCTATTTTATACCTTTGATTAATTCTTTATCTCAATCAATCAGTGATTCTTGTCTGATAAAATTATCAGGATATATAGCTTATTTTGGTAAGATTGAGATAGACATGATTCAGTGATTCAGCTGAGAAGTCTGTGGACTCTCTCAGCCTCATACATATATAAAAAGTAGGAATAAAACAATTTAATTCAGTAATTCAACAAATGTTCACAAAGTGCCTGCTATATATTTAGCTATGCATAGATTTTTTTAAACCTACAGTCTATAGCTTCAAAGAGATTATAATTTAGTAGAGAGAAGAGCCATATACACAAATAATTACAACAGAAGTTATAATATGATTATATACATAAGGATTTAAAACAGTAGCATTACGAGATTTGAGAATGCAAACAGAGAGAGTGAAAAGGCTCGACTTCAAAAAGCAGAGAAAAAAAATTTAACAGCAGAGATGATGTTAGGAGAGGTCAGACAAGATTAAATAGTAGCAAGAAGTCTAGTTTGTCTGTAGCCAGAGGTAGATAAAGAAGGCTAGAAAAGTGGGTTAGATCTAGATTGTGGAAGGTCTGGAATGTCAGACAAAGAATTGTATGTTAAGTTTACTGGAAAATGCAGAGGTACTGAAGGCTTTTGTGCATGAGAATGCCATGGTCAGACTATTCATTAAGAAGTTAATGTAACAAATTTGTGAAGGACAGATTGAAGAGGAAGAGACTAAAAGTAGGAGGATCAGTTAAGAGGCCATTATAATAGTGCCGGTGAGAGAAAATGAAGAACTGAAATGGAGCGGAAATAATGAAAATGAAAAAGCAAGGATATATGTGGCGTTATTATTCAGATGTTTCAGTCATTTCTGACTCTTTGCAACCCCATTTGGGGTTTTCTTGGCAAAGATACTGAGTGCTTTGCCATTCCCTTCTCCAGCTGGTTTCATAGATGAGGAAACTGAGGAAAACAGGGTTAAATGACTTGCCCAGGGTCACACAGCTAGTAAGTGTCTGATATCAGATTCAAACTCAGGTCTTCCTGACTCCAGGGCTGGTGCTCCATCCACTGCACTACCTCTCTGCCCCTGAGAGATATTGGTAACTTGACAGTTGGTGCAATTTGTGGAGTGGGGAGAGGAAATCAACAACGACATCTAAGTTTTGAGCCCACATGACCAAGAAGCTGATGATGCCAGCATTAGAGACATGAAAGCTCTGAGCAAGTTACAGATTTTGAGGGGAACATTAGCCCAGTTTTGAACATAATGAGTTTAATGTATCCAAGATATTCAGAGATCTCTATTGGGCGGATGGAAATATGGATCAGAGTTTATGAGAGAGGGCATGGATGGATCTAGATTTTAGAGTCCACATGGAGATGATAACTGAAGTGATATTTCCAAGGGTGGGAAAATAGAGAAAAAAAGCAGAGGACAGAGCCTTAGGGGATATCCACACCCAAGAAGCAGCAGCAGGAGAAGAAATCAGGAAATGGGACAGCATAGCTTGAATTGTCAGAGCAGCAGATAGAGAATGAGAGCAGGGAAGTGCTATAGAATCCAAAGGAGGAAAATGTATCAAAAGGGAGAGGGGTGGTCAATAACAGCTAACATTTATATGGTGATGCCCTACCATCAGGTGCTGGAGGGCAATGCCCTATAGACTAGCAAAACCCTACTCTGAACCTTGCAAGCTCATGTTCCACCATAATCACACCTTACTAACAGTGAGTGCACAATCAAATACATGGACCTCACCATTTGCCCTGCTACTTCTTCTTAAGGGCTGCCAGGCCTTTTGGTCTGCTCTGTAGCTGAACTATTCTATATGTAGGCGAGTTCCCCCTAAACAGAATATGAATTGTTTGAGAGCAAGAGCTGTCTCAATTTTCTCTTTGCATTCTCAGAGCTTAGCTCAGTGCTTTAAACAGAGTAAGCATTTAATAAATGCTATTTTATTCCATTGCATAATTCATGAGGATTTATTTACAAAGCGCTTTATTTCCAACATGGTAGTAGTGGCTGTGGTGGTAGTGTGTTTCAGATCTGTATAGAACTTTAAGGTTTGTGAAGGACTTTGCACACAGGATCACACCAGATACTCCCAACAACCCTATGCAGTAGGTGATATTATTATCTCTGTCTCAGAGATGAGAAGACTGAGACTAAAAAGGTAAAATAATTCAGTTTCAGAACTATATTTAGAGCCCAGATCTCGGATCCCAAGAACAATAATCTTTCTAATAGCATTAAATACTGGAGACAGATAAGGGAGGATAATAGTTACGGAAAACCACTGGCTTTGGCAATTAAGCAAATCATGGCCATGGAAAGAACAATTTTAATAGAATGATGGTGATAGAGACAGATTAGACAGCATTTCAGGCTGAAAGGGTCATGAGAAAATAGAGATAGATATTATAGATCACTATCCTTTATAGAACTTGAAAGGTAGAGGGGAGAGAAGAAGCAAGACCAGGATTAGCAAGTACAAAGAAAGGTCTTTTTAGACATAGCAATGCCATTTGACAGTAAGGTACATAATGGCAATCATACATATTTGAGTATCAAAAGTTACTACATAGAATGCAGCAAAAATTCACAACACACTTGAAAGGAGATTAATAATAATAACATTAATAATAGCTCACATTCACAAAGAGCTTTGGCAAAGGGCTTTGATCTTATAATCTCATTGGATCTTTCAGCAACCCTGAGATAACTGCTATTACCATCTCCCTTTTATAGCTGAGAAGAATCAGAGTCTCTGTATTGGTTACCTGCCCTTTACTTCATCCCTGCAGCACCATCCGTTATCTCAGGTCTCATGTCCACACATCAGAAAGCCTTCTATCCTTTCTTTTCTAGGGGCTTTACTCATCCTACAAGGTAGAGCAAGGTCTCTAGGAGGTTAGAAAGGATAGGCACAGGAAATCAAAAGCTACAGAAAACTATTTATTTTGTCTTCCATCTATTCTAGCAAGAAAATTCTCCTTTTCAATCAATCAAAAAGTATTTTTCAAGCTCCTACTAAGTGCTGGGAACTATGCTAGGTGCTGAGATAAAAAAGACAAAGAATGAAATAATCTTTATTCACAAGGAGCTTACATGCTACCTGGCAGAGTAGAAGTGAGAAGAATTCTTCTTAGTCTAGGAACAAGTTTCTTTAATGTGTTTGCCTCACGGACAATTTGTACACGTCAGGGATGTGACTTAAACATAAGCCTTCATGGGCAAGTATAACACCAGATGTGATAAACCATGCTATCTCACAAAGATTATTTAACTGTGATGTTCAAGTCCCATCTCTGACACAGACAGATAATGTATGATCTCAGGCTAGTTGTATAAAATCATTGCCCTACAGCAAAACAGATAGCAGCTAATTCAGGTGAATGGGAACATCTTTTCACTTAGTTTCATGGCTACTGACTTAGAGCTCAAAGCCTACTTAGGCTTGAAAGATGACAGGCTAAGGGCAAGCACATCAAAGGTACTAGTCTTTAAACTAATAAGAAGATTTCTGCTCACCTCTATCCTGCAAAGGAGTAAAGGAAGCAATATATGTTAGCATGTGAGCTCCTTGTCAATAAGGATTATTTACCTATAAATCAATATCCTTAATGAACATTGATACACAAATGTAAATCAAATATTAGCAAGGAGGCTATTGCAGTATATTACTAAGATCATACATCATATTCATGCTAGGAATTCAGAGTTCATTCAATATTAAGAACATTCTAAACAAATTTCACTACATTAATAACAACAACAAACATGATTATGTCAATAGATACAGAAAAAGCTTTTGATAAAATATAATCCTAATTCTGTTTTTAATAGAAAACACAGGAATAAACAATGCTTTTCCTTAATATGATAAAAAAAAGTATCTAAAATGAAGAGGCAGCATTATTTATAATGGGGAAAAACTACAGGCTTTTCCAATAATAACAGGAATAAGGTAAGAATGTCAATTATCACCATTACTATTTTATATAGTGGTAGAAATGGTTGTTATTTCAATAAGATAAGAAAAAGAAATGGAAGAAATAAGCATAGCTAAAGAGGAAACAAAATTATCATTTTTTTAAAATAATATGGTGGTTTACTTAGAGAGTCCTAGAAAGTTGATTAAAAAACTAACTAAAATAATAACTCATCAAAATTTCAGGGCATAAAAAAGCAGGGGCAGCTAACTGGTGCAGTGGATAGAGCACTGGCTCTGGATTCAGGAGGACCTGAGTTCAAATCCAGACTCGGACACATAATACTTACTAGCTGTGTGACTCTGGGCAAGTCACTTAACCTCATTGCCTAACCAAAAAAAAAAAAATTCAAGGCATAAAATAAAACCCACATGAATCATCAGCATTTACGTATATTACCAACAAAATCCAATGGAAAGAAGTAGAAAGCGAATTCCATTGAAAATAACTACTGTAAACATAAAATATTTGGGAGTCTACCTGCTAAAACAGAGAGAGAAGCTAAATGAACACGCATTCAAAATACTCTAGACAAAAATACAGATCTAAATAATTGAAGAAACACTTGCTGTTCATGAGTAAGCCAAGAAAATATAACAAGAATGATAAGACTACTTAATTTACTTTTTCAGTGCCGTATCAATCAAACAATCAAAGTATTACTTTAAAGAGCTAGAAAAAATGATAACAAAATATATCTGGAGGAGCAAAAGGTCAGGAATATCAAGGTGATTTATGTGGCAATTAAAAGTGGGAAGAAAAAGGGTGATCATAAAAGCAATTTGGTATTGATTAGGAAATAGAGAAGTTGATCAGTTGAACAGATTTGGTATAATAATATACTGAAGCAAATGAGTACAGTGGCTTAGTGTGTGGTGAACCAAAATTATCCTAGCTATTGGCCCAAGAACCCACTCTTCAACAAAAACTATTAGGAAAACTAGAAAGCAGTCTGAAAGAAACTAGGTCCAGACAAACATTTTATACCATATACTGGGATAAACTCCAAATGAGATCATGACTTAGACATTAAGGATGACATAATAAAGAAATTAGAAGATCAAGTAAAAAAATTACCTGTCAGATCTACAGATAGGAGAAGAGATAGAGAGTCAGGGGCAGAGTCAAGATAGTGGAGTAAAAGCAGTGACTTGCTTGAGCTCTCCCCCAACCCCCTCCACATACCTGTGAAAAATGGCTCTAAACAAATTCCAGAGCAGCAAAACCCACAAAAAGACAGAGTGAAACAAATTTCTAGCTCAAGAAAATCTGGATGGTTGTTTAGAAATGTCTATTGTGTGGGGCTAGGAGAGGAGCACAGCAGTTCAGTATGGCCCCACAGGCAAAGATCAGGCCTCAGTGAACCTGGAACAGGCCTCAGAAGACTGAATCACCAACAGCTTTGGAAGTTTCCAGACTTCTCAACCCACAAACACCAAAGAAAACTTACGTCAGTAGGAAAGGTTTGTGACCAGCATGAGAGAGAAGCTGGGTTCCAGCCCCAGTCCTGGCATAGCCCCAGAGTGGCGGCTGCTCCCAGAGCTTCTGGCCCACAGACTGAGGGGAATTGAGTGGCTGATCAGAGGGGGGTTGCAAGGATCTCTTTGCTGGTGCAGGATTCTCTTGCTTTGCCCATGCTTGGATCTTCTGGGTGGTGGTCCTGGGGCAAGGAGGAATACTGGCATGGTGGAGTTTGTAGTGGTGGTACAGAGAAAATCCTCCTCACAGTTGCAAGGCAGAAAAGAGTGCTTATGGTCACTCACAGACCAAAGCCCAGGCCAATAAAGGAGTAAACACCTTGCCCTTGATAATACCACCTCGGAAGGACTGAAAATTTACAGGTCCCTAGAAGTATCTTTGAAAACAGCTGCACAAAACCCCCGAAGCTTGGAACAGGACATTCCCAGACCCCTACCTTAACAAAGAGTTTAAAAGTTAATTAATTGGCTGAGAACATGAGCAAACTGAGCAAAAATATCAGACCATAAGAGAAGTAGAGGAAAAACTGGGAAGAGAAATGAGAATGATGTAAGAAAATCATAAAAAAACAAGTCAACAGCTTGCTAAAGGAGACCCCCCCAAAAAAAAAAAACAGGAAAATAACACCTTCAAAAATAGCCTAACCCAAATGGCAAAAGAGGTCCAAAAAGCCAATAAGGAGAAGAATGCCTTAAAAAGCAGAATTGGCCAAATGGAAAAGAAAGTCCAAAAGTTCACTGAAGAAAATGCTTCCTTAAAAATTAGAATGGAGCAAATGGAAACTAGTGACTTTATGATAAATCAAGACATTGTAAAACAAAACCAAAAGAATGAAAAAATAGAAGACAATGTGAAATATCTCATTGGAAAAACAGCTGACCTGGAAAATAGATCCAGGAGAGATAATTTTAAAATTATTGGACTATCTGAAAGCCATGATCAAAAAAAAGAGCATAGACATCATCTTTTAAGAAATCATCAAGGAATACTGCCTTGACATTTTAGAGCCAGAGGGCAAAATAGAAAAGGAAAGAATCCACCAATCACCTCCTGAAAGAGATCCCCAAAACAAAACTCCTAGGAATATTGTAGCCAAATTCCAGAGTTCCCAGGTCAAGGAGAAAATATTGCAATCAACCAGAAAGAAACAATTCAAGTATTGTGGAAACACAATCAAGATAACACAAGATTTAGCAGCTTCTACATTAAGAGACTGGAGGGCTTGGAAAATAATTTTCCGGAGGTCAAAGGAGATAGGAGCTAGAGAGTCACAGAAGAGATGGAGCCAATATGGCAGAGTAAAGCAGCAACCCAGCCAAATTCTCCCAACATTCTCTACCAAAGAACTTCAAAATAAATATAAAATCAAATTCTGGAGCAATAGAGCCAACAAAAGGTCAGGGTGAGACATTTTCTCCAGCTCAAGACAATTTAGGAGATTGCGGTACAGGCCAGCAGGGAGCACATGAGACAATGACACCATCAGTAGGCCTCAAAGGTGGCTGTGACAGTAGAAGCAGCAATTTTAGGAGCTCTCAGTCCAGAAATCATTAAGGAGTTTGGACAGCTAATCAGAAAGGGATTACAGGGGATCCTGTGCTGGCACTGAGTGCAGGAACGGGCAATGTTTGGCAGCTTCATTTCCCATTCAAAGTCCCAGGTCACAGTTACAAGATGGAAAGGAACATTTACAGATGCAAGGGATCAGGGACCTTGGTTACAGTTCAAGGGCAGAGAGAAGCATTAGCAGGTGTAGCTATAGGTGAGCAGGGGCCCTTCCTGGGTAAAGACCAGAGCAAGACCAGGAGAACAGTGACCATACCTCTCCCTGGATCACAGTACCTTGGAAGCACTGAAAACTTAACAGCAACAAGAAAAAATCCGAAGCTTAGAACAGAATGTCCCATACTCCCACCTCCCTGCCCCACTGAGCAGAGCTTAACTTTAAGTTCAAAGTCAAGAAATAGATTGGGAAAATGAGAGAGAAAAAATACACTAGATCAGACAAAAGCTACTATGCTGACAGGGAAGATCAAGATTCAAACTCAGAAAGATTTTTAAAAATCCATGTGAAAAAAGCTACAAGCAAAGCATCAAAAAAAAAAAAAAAGAAAAGAAAGGAAAAAAAACCTTGCAAATTGGACACAAACCCAATAAGAATACCTGCAATAGCTAAAGAAAGAGATAAAAGTAGTAGAGGAAAAATTGCCAAAAGAAATTAGAGTGATGCAAGAAAATTGTGAAAAGAAAATTAACATCTTAATAAAAGAGTCATAGAAAAATACTGAATAGAATAACACCCTAAAAACAGAATTGGTCAAATAGAAAAAGAAGTACAAAAGCTCACTGAAGTAGATATTTCCTTAAAAATTGGTACTGGGCAAGTAGAAGCTAATGGCTCCAGAAGACATCAAGAAACAATAAAACAAAGTCAAAAGAATGGGGAAAAATATAGAAGAAAATGTGAAATATTTCATTGGAAAAATTGTTGACCTGGGAAATATATTGAGGAGCAGTAATTTAAGAATTATTGGACTATGTGAAAGTCATGATCCAAAAAAGGAACCTAGACATTTTATTTCAAGAAATTGTAAAGGAAAATTGCCCAAATATCTTAAATCTAGAGGGTAAAATAGAAATTAGATGAATCCACCAATCACCTCCTGAAAGTGAAAACTCCCTGGAATATTATAGTCAAATTCCAGTGCTCTCAGGTGAAGGAGAAAATATTGCAATCAGGAAGAAAGAAACAATTCAAATATCGTGGGCTCACAATCAGGATCACACAAGATTCAACAACCTCCACATTAAAGTAACAGAGGGTTTATAATATGATATTTCAGAAGGCAAAGGAGCTAGAATTTAAAAAAAATAACCTACCCAGCAAAACTGAGAATAATCTTTTGAGGGGGGAGGAAAATGAGGGATAACTATTTAATTAAATAGAGGACTTTCAAGCATTACTGATGAAAAGACTGGAATTGAATATAAAATGCAAGACTCAAGAGAAGCGTGAAAAAGGTAAATGTAAAGAGAAATTATAATAAATTTATACGATTCATGTAAGGTTAATAAGGTTAAATTCCTTATATTCCTATGTGGGAAGACGATGCACATAATACCTTAGAATGTAATCATTATTAGGGTAAGAAGGTCACCGGAGTGAGCTGATTATGTTGGGATGATTTTATAAAAAAAAAATGAAGAGATTTACTGGGACAAAGGGGAATGGAAAGGAAGAATAGGAAAAATCATGTCATAAAAAGAGGCATGCAAAGAGGAACTTTTACAGTAGAAGGTAACATGGGTGGGGAGCAGTACTTGAACCTCAATCTCATTGGAATTGGTTCAAAGAGAGAGAAATTGTGTGCATGTGTGTGCATGTGTGCACACGTGCGTGTACCCACTCACTATGGCATAGAAATCTCTTACCCAATAGGGAAATGGGAGGGAAAGGGAATAAAATAAAATGGGGGAGAAGTGATGAGGGAGGGCAGATTAAGGAGTCAGTGGTCAGAAGCAAGAGACTTTTGAAAAGGGACAGAGTAAAGAGAGAGAGAGAGAGAGAGAGAGAGAGAGAGAGAGAGAGAGAGAGAAGGAAAAACAAAAGAAAATGGGAAGGCAGGAAATACACTTAATAATCATAACTGTAAATGTGAATTGTATGATAGAAGTGGATAGTAGAATGAATTAGAAGCCAGAATCCAGCAATCCAGTCATTTACAAGAAACACTCTTGAAATAGAAACACACAGTGAACTAAAAGTGCTGGAGCAGAATCTATTATGTTTTAACTGATGTAAAAAAAATAAAAAGCAGGAGTAGTAATTATGATCAGAGACAAAGCAAAACAAAAAGAACTAATTTAAAGTCATAATCAGAGAAGTTACATTTTGCTAGTACTTATGACAGACAATGAAATAATGTCAATACTGAAAACAGAGACACCAAATAGTATAGCATCCAAATCCTTTAAGGAACTGTCAACTGAATTATAGGAAGGAATAGACAGTAAAACTATGCAAGTAGGGGACCTCAACTTTCCCCTCTCAGAACTAGATAAATCTAACCATAAAATGAATGAGAAAGAAGTTAAGAAAATAAAGAGGATCGTTTGAGTTGGACATGTCAGATATCTGGAGAATATTAAATGAGACTATAAAGGAACATACCTTTTTCTCATCTGTACATAGCACCTTCAAAAAATTGACCAGGTATTAAGTCTCACCAACAAGTGCAGAAAAGCAGAAATATTAAATACAACCTATAATACAATTAAAAAATTCATTCAATAAAGGGCCATGGAAACACAAATTAAAATTAATTTGAAACTAAATAATATAATCCTAATGAATTAGTGGGTCAAAGAACAAATCAAAAAGTCACAGAAAGTAAAATAGACAATTTTGCTCACATAAAATTTAAAAATTTTCATATAAACAAAACCAATGCAACTAAAATTAGAAGAGAAGCAGGTGAACCTGTTTTGCTGCAAGCTTTTCTGATAAAGTTCTCATTAATAAGTTATAGAAACTGATTCAAATTTATTAGAGTCAGAGTCATTACCCAGTTGATAAATATGATATGAACAAATAGTGGTCAGAAGAAGAAATCCACACTATAAATAGCCATTTTGAAGAAATGTTTTAAATATAACAATATTGTAAAGGTAATCAACTTTGAAAGATCTAGGAACTCTAATCACTGTGATGACCAACCATAATTCCAGAGGACTCATGATAACACAAGTTACCCACCCCTTGATAGAGAAGTAACAGACTCAGAGTGTTGATGAATTTTGATCAAGATATGACTTTTTTTAGACATGGCCAATGCAAGAATTTATTTCATTTGATTATATGTGTTTGTAATAGAAGTTTGTTTTTTTTCTTGCTTTCTCAATTAGGAAGAGAGGAATGGAAGGGATAGGAGGGAGAGAGTCAGGTCTTCATTTAAAAAGTCAAATTTAATTTTAAATAAAATGTTCTTGAGTTTTGTCAGGAACTGAAACCATGTTCATTTAACTTAGCTATTATCTCCTTTCTTTCAAAATTGGGGAAAAAAAGAAAAAAAGAAAATTGGGACAACATGGGCTCTTATCTAGTCCTGTGATAGAGCCTCATTTTCTACAATCTTTCAAAGATCATTGATAATGGATCATACAATTATAAACATAAGAAACCTTAGAAGTACTATACTGGTCTAAGCCAATTCCTCATTTTACAAATTAGGAAAATGAGACCTAGAGATGTAAAATAACTTGCCTAAGCTCATACAAGTGACAGAGCTGGTATATGATCTCAGATTCTCTGACTATAAGTCCAGTGCTCTGACCTCTACTGGCTCAGAAATCACATCTGATAATGCATTCATTATCCCCACACAAATTAACTTGAACTCACAGAATGTAACTAGGTATTTTCTTGTTATAGCCTGACTTATTGATTTCAATTTCCTATTGACCATTTTTGTTATGTCATCTCCATCCCAATGATCATTCTCCTTTCCAGAGAAAATGCAAGAATTAAGTAGTTCTTCCTTTTCTTCATCTACTATTTTCCCAACCATCCTGAGCATCAGCCATACATTTTTTTGCTCTTCTTCTTTTCCACAGTATAGCTAAACATCTTCTTTGTTGCCCTAAGCAGTCATCTCTACCCTTCATTCATTCTGTACCTTAGTAATCCTAACATTTTACAGAAAGAACCTTACATATTTCTGTGTACATATTCTATTACTTCCCTTATTTTATTATCCTCCAGTCTTTCTAAAAATCCAATTTGGTCAATGAATTCCATGTTAATTGGCCTTTTTGTGTTTTATTGGTTTCCTTCTTTTTTATTGGAACTTCCCAGTGGTTCCCTCACCTTTACCATAGAACCCTCCCTCATAAAATGTACATCTAAGCAAAATAGATCAGTACATTTGCCATGTCTAGAAAGGCACATCTCATGCCATACCAATAGTCTGTGGCTCATTTGTCTAGAGATGAGAGACATTCTTTACCATCATCCCTCTGAAGTTACAATTTGAGGCCACGTTGATCAGACATCTGAAATCTTTCAATGTTGTTTTCCTTTGGTTTGGCAGTTCCCTTTGGACAGGCTCCCCTGTTCTTCCTCATTGGAGTTATTTTATTTGCATATTAAGAATTTTATTCTTTTTAGCTTCCCTTCCCTCATGAGCTGATTTCCTCTCTACAATTTTAGGCCATGGGATCCTGCCTACTCCTCCTTTAGATAACCACTGTCACTACATGCCAACCTAAGCAGTGCTTTTCAAGCTTTTTCCATCCTGAATGCTAAAATGAAGCCACCCCCTTTCCCCAAGGTCTCCATTGTTTCTACTTCAGAACCAATTCCTCTGTGTTGGTCAGAAATAAATCCAGAAGGGGATTTTCCTCATTGCTTCTTCTACCATTTAGTGGATCATTAATTTTTTTTCATTCTAAATCCAGTTCTTCTTCTACTAAATCACTTCACTTTTTAAAGCTGGCATTTCTTTTTAAATGGTATTAAAATTGGATTTAATTGCATTTATAGTTTATAAAGGTCAAGAGTAAGTGCAGTGTAGGAGTGGGAGGAAAGGTTAAATATGTAATTGAGGGGAGGACAGGGAGAATAGTCTAGAGTTCAACATCCAAGTAAAACAGGGTGAGAGGTCATTAGTTACCAAACATATGTTGAACACCTATTATTTGTAGAACACACTTGGAAGGATTTCTCTGCTGGCTGTCAGCTCATCTCTGATGAATGAAAACTTTTCAGAATAAGTTGGATGTCAGGGGATAGCTAAATGATAGAAAAAGATAATTCTGACCAAAAGGATGGAAAAAATAAACCCAAGCATACAATGTAGGTTTTGGTGAAAGTTCAATTTAATTTAATTCACAAGCATTTATTAAGTACCAGTTATATACAAAACTTTGTGCTAAGCTGTTGACACAAACTCTGCTCTGAAGGAGCTTATGATCTAGTAGGGAGCAGACTTACACAAGTAACTATGGGAGGGGGATAATAAGATAAATGAAAAGGACGAAAAGACAAAACATTATGAAAAATCTAAAGAGGGAGAGATCAGTTGCGTTGAGAAGTAAGACAATAGATCAAGGAAGGCTTCATAAGAGATGAAGCAATTGATCTAGGCCTTGAAAAATGGAGGGACTTCAACAGAGATGTGGGGAAGAGAAATTTTATAAGTACATGTTTTTGTTGTTGAGTCATTTTTCAGTTGTGCCCGACTCTTTGTGATCCCATTTGGGGTTTTCTTGGCAAAGATACTGGAATAGTTTGCCATTTCCTTCTCAAAATCATTTTACAGATGAGAAAATGGAGGCAAACAGAGTTAAGTGACTAGTGCAGGGTCACACACAGCTAGTAAATATCTGAGGCCAAATTTGAATTCAGGAAGATGAATCTTCCTGACTGCAGGCCAAAATTCTATTCACTGCACCACCTAATATGTACATATATGTATGTGTTAATCTGTGCTATATAACGTACATATATACATATATATGCATATGTGTGTGCATACTCATGTTGTCCCCTTTGATGGAATGTAAGTTCTTTGCAAGTAGGGTCAGTTTTACTTTTGTCTTTGTACACCTAGTACCTGGCACATAGCAGGTACTTATTAAATGCTTGTTGATGGGTAGATTCCTGTGGCTTTGGTTTCAGGAATTCTACTTTCTACTTAACTTCTGGGGCAAGGCCCATTATAATGGAAGCAGCAAAACTGCCTTAATACAAATAATAGAATTAAACAGTTGGTAGATGCCATAAACAGGCTATTTTTTAAACTAGATACAAATTTGACCTTTTCAAATGCTGTAATGAATATGGGGCCTCATGATGTAGGTACTCATTCTTTCCCATGGTATAGATGGCAAATCATCCCTGCCTTCCCATTCCATGAAGTTGTTATCCATAGGCTTACATAAATCCTGTTGAGCTTGTAACTGAAGTTCTAGAGGCATCTGTCTGGGTCATTTAACATTCTGTGCGTAACTGTGCAGCTCTTGAGCTGTCAGTGCTGAAAAGTGACATCTAGTGCCACAGAGGACCCAAGGCTCATTAGCAGGGTCAACCCCACTGAAATCCCCAACTCTCACCAGGCAAAGTAGGTGGGCTTTTTTCTCCTTATTTTCTCCTCACACTTCAGCTGAATTTGCAGCAGTAGCTGTAGTTGTACTAGTAGTAGTAGTAGTAAGTAGTAATAGTAATAGTAGTGGTGTGGTGTAGTAGTAGTAGTAGTAGTAGTAGTAGTAGTAGTAGTAGTAGTAATGGTGGTGAAGAAGGAGGAGGAGGAGGAGGAGAAGGAGGAAGAGGAAGAGGAAGAGGAGGAGGAGAAGGAGGAGAAGGAGGAGGAGGAGGAGGAGGAGAAGGAGGAGAAGGAGGAGGAGAAGGAGGAGGAGAGAGGAGGAGAGGAGAAGAGGAGAAGGAGGAGAAGGAGGAGGAGAAGGAGGAGGAGAAGGAGGAGGAGGAGGAGAAGGAGGAGGAGAAGGAGGAGGAGGAAAGGAAGAGGAAGAGGAGGAGGAGGAGGAGAATATAAGTTTCTTGAGAACAAGGAGTGTTTGGCTTTATTTTAGCACAATGACTTGCACATAATAGATACTTAATGAATGATTGTTGAATTTAGTTTAATTTATCAACTTCTTTTCCCTTCAAAGTTGGTCTTTATTCACCTCCTAAAGTATAAGTTCCAGGTTTTGCTTTTGCTTTCTATCCCCAGGGCTTAGGACAGTCCCTGGCATATAGGAAGAATTTAATAAATACTTTCTGGTTAATTGATTGATTTATTATTGAGTGCAGGGACTAAGTCTTTGTATTTCCTCATTAACATCTGGCAAATTAGTAAATTAGTAAAATTAGGAAATTAGTAAAAGTTTGTTATTGTTAACGAGACATAAGCAATAGTAAAAGAAACATCAAAACTGGAGCCAAATAACCAGTGTTCAAGTACTGGCTATCTTTTTACTAACTGTGCAACTGTGGGAAAAGTCACAGCCTTTTGAGCTTGAGTTCTCATCTGTAGAACAGACAAAACATTTACACTACTTACCTCACAAAGCTTTTAGGTGAAGTGTTTTGAAAACATTAAAATGTTGCATAAATGTATTATTATTCCTTTTAACCTGACTTTACCTGCATAAAAACATTGATTCATGACATCAATGAGATTTATGATAAGACTTATAACTCTCTATAGATGACCTTGAATGAATTGAATTAAAAAGAATTAAGCCTTTGACTTCCCACCTAAATTATATTGATGAGAGATACAGAATGGAAGGGATATTAAAGGTAGGTCATATAGTCCAATCCTATCAGTTTTACAGTTGAGAAAGCCTAAACTCAGAGTCCTATAGTCACAAAGATAATAAATAAATAGCGGAGCCAAAAATGCTGAGGGTCCCAGTTTAAATGTGGGATCCAGGGCCTATCCATCTCTCCTAATAGGCTAGAAACAGATCTTGTTTTTCCATATTTAATTAACCTTCACAGTTAGTTTTACTTTGGGACATATATAAAGTCATTTAACCTAGATTTCAACAGAAGAGACACCATAGAGTCACGTGCACTGGGGGCAATTCACAGACTTGCCTGGGCATGATCAGTAATGTATAATTGTTCATAAAGGAAGTGTTAGTACACTGAGAAATCCCTTTAACAAGTTATTAATGAAAGTGAGTCTGGTGATCAGAGCCAAAGGCAGAGATGACAAACTTTGCCGTGGTGAGAAGACATTCAAGTCAGGGAGGGGTACAAGGAAGCCTGGGAAGGTAAACATTGCAGTAGTCGGGTAAGACGCAGTGAAGGCCTATATTCAGCCAACTTGGACAACAATCTTTGACAAGCCAGGATTCCTCCCTCCCCCCACGACATGGGTTAGGCTACTTTTCCTTAGTCAATCAATCAGTCAATAAACATTTATTAAGTGCCCACTATTTGCCAGAGCCTGTGCTTAGCTATAGGAATTCAGACAAAGGCAAAAGGCAGCCCTTGTACTCAAAGAGATTATAGACTAGATTCAAATAGATTCTAGAGGGGGAAGACAATATGCAAACAATTAGGTACAGAACAGCTATCTACAGGATAAATTGAAGATAATCAACAGAGGGAAATGCTTTCTGTAAAAGAGACAGCTAGGCAGTCAGGTCTGGAGTCAGGAAGGTCTGAGTTCAAATCCAGCCTCAGACACTTAACAAACTGTGTAAACAAAGGCAAGTCACTTAACCTCTGCATCAGTTTCCCTATTATTACATGGGTGTAATAATAGCACCTACATCCCAAGGTTGTTGTGAAAATCAAATGAGATAACATTTGTAAAGCACAGAGCACAGTGTCTGGCACAGAATAGATGCTATATAAATGCTAGTTATTATTATTATAAAAAGTGGGATTTTTAGCTGGTACATCAAGGAACCCAGGTAAACTTGGAGGAAGAGATGAGAAGGGAGAGAGTTTCAGGCAAGGAGAAAAGTTGGTGAAAAAGTTCAGAGTCAGGAAACAAGAGTGTTTTCTACAAAGAATAGCAAGGAGGTCTGTGTCATTGGATTGCAAAATACATGAAGATGGGTAGGTGGTGGTATAAAGTATAAGAATCTGGAGAGTAGAAGAAAAGGGGAAGGTTGTGAGGGGTTTTAAACACAAAAGAATTTTAGATTTGATCCTATAGATGAGAGGAGGCCATTGAAGTTTATTGAGGAGGGCAACATGGTCAGACCTTCATTTTAGTAAGATCACTTTGACAACTGAATGGAGGATGAAACGGAGTGCAGAGAAATTTGTGGTAGGGAGATGAACCAGCAGTCTATTGCAATAGTAATAAGGGCCTGTATCATGGTGGTGGCAGTGTCAGAGGAGAGAGGGGAGAGAAGATACAAGGGAAATTTTGAAGGTAAAATGGAAAAAAACTTGTCAACAGATTGGATCTGTAAGGAATCAAGGATGATGCCTAGGTTGCAAGCTTCAGTGACTGGGAAGATGGTAGTATCTTCAACAGTAATATAGAAGTTAAGTTACGTTATATAATTGTGATAGAGTACTACTGTACCATAAGAAATGATGATCTCAATGACCTTAGAAAATCATAGAAAGATGTATAGCAAATAATGAAGAGCAAAATGGGTAAAATCAAGAGAACAGTGTGTCAAGTAACAGCAATATGTTTTAAGAATGACCTTGAGTGCATAAGTTATTTTGACTATCATAAATACCCAAATTAATTATGAAGGACATACAAAGAAAGACATTGTCTACATCCAGAGAAAGAACTGATAAATAGAAATATGTATAGAGTAATTGTGTGTGTATATGTACATAAACATACACACAAACTTATTTGTGTCTAATGGTAGCCTTCTCTACCATTAACCACTGGCAGAGTAGGGGGAAGGAAAAAATTTACATGATGATCTTGTATATTTGAAAGAAATAGCAACTTGTGTGTGGTAGTTTTGCAGTTTCATCTTCTTTACTGTATTGCACGATGGAAATGCTTGTTTTATTTCATCAATTAAAAATATTTTTTTTAAAGAGGGAAGAGTTTGGGGGGAAATATAATGAGTTCAATTTTGGACATGTTAAGTTTAAGATGACTACAGGATATCAAGTTAAAAATTTCCAATAAACAATTGGAAATATGAGACTGGAAGCAAGCAGGTAAATTAGAACTGGATAAATGTATTTGAGAATCATCAGCATAGAGATAATATCTGAATCTATGGAGCTGTTGAGATCATCATCTGGAGCAGTACAGAGGAAGAAGAGAAGAGGACCCAGGAAAGAGTCTTGTGAGCAGAGACTGAGAAGGAGTGGCCTGACAGTAGGAGGAGAACAAGAGAAAGTAATGTCACATAGGCCTCAATAGAAGAGAGTATCTAGGGAAAGAGGGTGATTGACAGTATCAGACGATGCAGAAAAGTCAAGAAGGATGAGAATTGATTTGGCAACTAAGACATTATTAGTAACTTTGGAGAGAGTAAGTTTGGTTAAATGATGAGCTAAGAAGCCAGACTGTAAAGAGAGTGAGAGAAAAGAAGGTGAAGACATCAATTGCAGGTCACCTTTACAAGAAGTTTAGCTTAAAAAGTAAGGAGAGATATGGGACCATAGCTAATGAGGTTGTTCAGGTAACATATAAAGTAGGAGGGTTTTTTTGTTTGTTTTGTTTTTTTATAGGCAATTGGAGTTAAGTGACTTGCCCAGGGTCACACAGCTAGTAAGTGTCAAGTGTTTGGTCTGAGGCCAGATATGAACTCAGGTCCTCCTGACTTCAGGGCCAGTGCTCTATCCACTGCACCACCTAGCTGCCCCAAAGTAAGGGTTTCTTGAGGATGGGGGAAACATGGATATATTTGTAGGCAGTAGGGAAAGAGGCAGTAGACAGAATGAAGATAAGTGAGAGAGTAGAAGTGATAGAGAGGGACAATCCACTGGAGAAGATAAGATGGAATAGGATCACTTGGCCATATAGAAGGGTTAGCCTTGGAAAGGAGAAAGGGCACCTCTTCATATGAAACAGTAGTGAAAGGGAAGATAGTGGCAGAAGGCATCTGAGTGATGTGATATGAGGGACAAGGAAGAAAAAGTAACGAGCTCCTTGGGAATGGCTCCAATTTTTGTTTTTAGTGAAATATGAAGTAAAGTTCTTAGGTGAGAGATTGGAGAGGTTGAGGAGGCAAAACCATTGGAGGTTTGAGAAGGGATGAAATTATTTGGAATAGAAAAGTCACTGTAGCAAGTTGAATACTGAGTCAAATAAGAAGGTGTGAAGGGATTGCCTTGTAGCAATCAAGTCCCAGTTGCAATCACCTAAGATACATTTGTAGTAGATCAGTTAGCATTGTTTTATGATTTTCTCCAGCTTCATTGGATGACTTATTGGTAGTTGTGAAGGTATCGGACAGTGTAAGTAATTCAGGGCTGAGCAAGATTTGTCAGGGCAATATCAGGGATAGAATAAGGGGGTAAGGGATTCGAGAGAAGAGGACAAGGTAGAATTGAACTGGTTCACTAAGGAATCAAGATGGTGAAGACAAGAGTGTAGCCAGTACAGTGGTCATGGCCTGGGAAAGAACTAAAAGGTCAAGAGATTGGCTGTCACAGTGACAAAAACACAAGGTTTGGGGTTGTAAGGCAGAGAGAGAGATGGAATGACAAATGGAATTTCAGAGTTCATAAACATACAAGTGGAACATTTGCTGGTGATGGCAAAATCAAGAATATGACCACCTCTCTTTGTAGCTGAGGTGGAATGGAGGAATAGGTCATGGGAAATTAACAAACTGAGGAGCTGGAAGGGAAGGGAGTTTGAGGAAGCATATATGTATATCTCCTAGAACGAGTGCAGGAGTTGAGAAGGAGAGAAAGGCTCAATGCCAGGGACTACTATTGAGGAAGGAAGGAGATTTGCACTGAAGGTATGTAGAAAACAGCTGCCACTGTCGTGATTGCGTGATAAATAGGGATTGAATAAACCTCAGAGGAGAAGATGTCTCTGAGTGATAATAGTAGAAGGAAACCCTAGAGGTGGCAATGGAGAACAAAGAGTAGTCCAACTCCTTCACTTCAACTAGTCTTGGGGGAAGCAGAGGAAATGCAACCAGTGCTAAAAAAGGTGGCTGGGCAGAGTGTGTCATCAAGAGGGAGCCAGGTCTCAATGAGAGCCAGAAAATGAAAGGAGCCAGAAAGGGGGGAAATAGGAAAGTAAGTTTGTTACCTATGGAGCAGATATTCCAGAGAACACAGTGGAAGAGGTGACTAGCTTTAGAGTGCAACATTGATAGGGTAGGTTGGATTGAAAAGAAGAGAATAAGAAAAAGGGCAGTAAGGGGTAGAAAAAGGGATTTTTGTGACAGGAAGGTTCATTTTGTACCTAGGGAATGAGAGTTAGGAATCAAGGATGACGCCCAGGTGTCACGCTTGCAGTGGAAGTTTGTCAATTATTGCCCAAGGAATGAGTTGGGAGGTGTTATTAATACTGCTAGGGTTTTGGACTCTGGGTGATGAACTCTCAGAATGTTAGGCAGCTTGTGCAGGCTGGTCAAGTCAGGAGATAGGTGGAAGGCTGTCTCTCTGTCTCCTGCAGACAGGAAGAGAGTCCCCTGTAAAAGGGATGAAACCAAATCAGAGGATCATCAACCAATGGAATGACATCTCTCTAATCTCAGCCAGTAAAAAGGAACCCCTGTACAAGTAGAGAACTTTTAGCAGGTCCATGAATTTGGTTGGGAAGTTAAAATCTATATTTTTGTTTTCATTAACCTTAATCAAAATTTAGCACTTCCTTCAATTATTCAAAAACATTCCAAGAAGGGATCCATGACAAAACAAAAAAAAAGTTAAAAATTCCCAGTATTTGGATCAATGTAATGAAGAAAATAATAACTGACATTTATATAGTATGCCATCTGATGTGGTAGAGAAATATAGTTATAATTGTTCTGATATTCACAAAGGAGGAAACTAAGACCCAGAGAGGTAAAATGAGTATCTGTGACTTGAGGTGAGATCTTCTTATTCCAAATACATGTCTTTCTTTTTCACTGTTAATGGCACCCACGGTTAAGTGAGCAAATAGCCAATTTCTGTGTTTTGTATGGTCCTACTAATAATGCCATTGGGAGCAGTTAGGTGGTACGGTGGGTAGAGTGGTAGGACTGGAATCAGAAAGACTCATCTTCCTGAGTTCTAATCTGACCTCAGATTCTTGCTAGCTTTGTGACCCTGGGCAAGTCACTTAGCCCTGTTTGCCTCAGTTGCCTCATCTGTAAAATGAGCTGGAGAAGGCAATGGCAAACCAGTGTCTTTGCCAAAAAAATCTCAAATGAGGTCACAAAGAATTGGACACAACTCAAAATGACTGAACAACAAGTAATATCATTGCTTCCATTTAGGCTTTCTTTTTATATCCTAGGCTTCTCTTACTTCCACCCTTTCTGGAAGGTTATCACTATGCCTGAGGCAGCAGGCCTCACAGCTTAAAGGATGTGCTCACAGCTGATAAAAGAGAAGCTATATCCTTTAAAAAATGGCAAAAATATCAGTACTCGTTAACCCAGAGTTCTCACTGCTAGGAAAAAGGAAAGGGAGGGAAGGAAGGAAGGAAGGAAGGAAGGAAGGAAGGAAGGAAGGAAAGAGGAAGGGAGGGAGGAAGAAAGGGAGGGAGGAAGAAAGGGAGGGAGGAAGGGAGGAAGGAAGGAAGGGAGGAAGGAAGGAGGGAGGGAGGAAGGAAGGAAGGGAGGGAGGGAAGAAGAGGGCATGTAGCCTTGGCAAGGGAAAGGATACCTCTTCATGTGAAACAGAGGTGAAAGGGGAGATAGTGGTAGAAGGCTACGGCTGATGTGAGATGAGGAACAGGGAAGAAGAAAGAACTTTCTGTGAATGGCCTCATTTTCCTAGTGAAATATGAAGTAAAGCTCTCAGGAGAGGGAATTGGGAAGATGGAACCATGGGGAGGTTTGAGGAGGGATGAAATTATTTAGAATAGAAAAGTCATTGTGGTGAGTTGAATAGTGAAGTCAATTAAGAAGGTATAAAAGGGATATAACCCACTTTCTATGGTATAAAAGTACTGGAAACAAATGGGTGTCCACATTATTTGGGAAATAATTAACCAAATTATGCTAACTGGTGCGATGGAATATTATCTCATCTTGAGAAATAGCAAATATGAAGAATTCAGAGAAGGGTGGGAGGACCCATTCACTGACACACAATGAAAGTAAAACCACAAAAGTACTGTACATGATTACTATGAATGCAAATGGAAAGAAAACAACAACCATATAACTGAATTCTATGTATAATAATGACCATATTTGGACCTGGAGAAAAGTTGAGATAATAAACTCCCTTTAACTAAAAATAACAAACACTATAACTTATATGCCTTTAAGGTTTATAAAACATTTTACATGTATTATTATTCTATTTCATTGAAAAGGTAGAAGATTACACATATGTCTGCATTCTGTCAGATAAGGTGATTAACATTGGTTAGTTGTGTGGAGATCCTATTTTTCCTCTTTTTAAATCTTTTTACTAGGGATGGCTCATTGATTAGGGGTATATTTGGAAATTAATATGATAGAAAAGCACAAAGCATCAATAAAAATAAAATGGGGGGGTTTTGTTTCTGTTTTTTTTTTTTTAAGAAAGGGAACCTAGGAAGACTTTGCTCAGTGTTGAGATACCACCTGAATGGGCTTTCCTTGTGAAATTATAATTTAGTAGGTATACTTGAGTCTATAATACTAGAAACTTGAGAATAAAGAAAAAAGTTTTTTGAACACAGAAGAATCTTAAATGACAAAACGATTGAAAATTTTACTGTAGAGAAAAAGAGGCCTGAATACTGAGAAAGCAATAATTATGGTAATCATAAAAATGTCACATTTTAAACATAACAGTGAAATGGCCATTCTTTTTTATTGGCCAGGAATCCAACTCACCAGGTATGTGAATATAATGGATTCTCTAATAACTTAAACATATTGTTTTGAATAAAAGTCAAGAATGTTTCTAATTCCTGAGAATAAAGCTTCTGAAATACTCTGCTAAAGCAAGACATGCTCTCATTAAAGAAATCTAATAAAACTTCTGCTTAAAACTCAGATTTTATATCAATGTCTTTCTTACATGCCTCATTTTGAAAGCCTTCAGGTGTCAAACACATCAATACATCCCCAAGTATATTCAAAGGCCTTTCCTCTTAAGCATTATATCGTAATTTGGAGAAAATTGGTACTTTTTGTGCCCACTGAATCCCGTGTCTCTTCTCAGTTTGGTTTAGTTCAATCCTACAAGCATTTATTAAGTACATGCATTGTCTTGTACTTGGTACCTTAGGGAATACAAAGGAAGTAGAAATGAGATATTCTATCCAAGAAACAACTAGACAATAGCTCTAAGACAATATATTATCAAGGGCAGGATAGAGTAATACAGACAACATGTCTGTCTTCCCTTATGGTAATTCTCCCTCCCCCAGATGGTGAAGAATGAATTTATTTTATTTTGTTTTATTTAGCACTGGGCCAATCCTAAGCAAAAATTTGAACAAGGCAGTTTTTCTTTGGCAATTTTCCACCTTCCAATGTAGCTCTCTGCAGACTCCCTAGACATCCACTGCTTGCAAGCTGGCCAGATCCCACCACTACAGTAGCAAGACTGAGCATGCCTTTTCCGACAAAAGTGATAGTTGGTGAAAAAACTCCTATCCCTCCTCCCCCACTGATCTCAAACAATCTCAGCTAGTGAAGAAGAAAGCAATCTGACTGAATAATTCACACTAATGTGTGAATGACTATAGCACCCTTGCTGGCTTTAAAGATTTATTTTATAAATAAGATTCTATTGAACACACATGAAATTCTCATTAGAAAGATATTAAGGAATTTGGCAAAGGGAGAGAAGCCACATCACCTAGGATGAAAGCCATTCTTATAGTTTGGAAGACCTGATATGTTCTGGTTATGTGACCATGGCCAAATCACAACCTTGTGGGAATAACTCAACTCCCTCGACTCCCAAAGATTGCAAGTTGCAGAAGTCACATTTCCTCATGGTAGTTCCCCAAACCAATTAAATCAGAGGCTGTTGCTAATAATAAAAATGGAAAGAAATGAAAATTTGAGGCTAGAGATCAAAGGCTCCTGATCCAGCTTGGACCTCAGATAATCTGACACTCCCAAGATCCACTCTGACTTAGTTTGCAGATGAATTTGAACCACAGTAAAAATTAGAATAAAGAGGCAAGATCAGTGTTCTGTATATACCAGGATTAAGTTGCTGTTTTAATTGTACATATCTATCAGTAGCAAACCATGAATAAATTAATATTTTATTCTGACCAGTAAAAAAACTTAATCTCCCTACAGATACTTTATAGAACTAGACAGAAGTGGGAAGAATGGGGGCAACATAGTGTAAAAAGACCTGTGTTCAGATCCCATCTCTAACATTTAGTTAGCTGTGTGACTATGGGCAAGTTATATAAATTCACTGAGTCTCAATTCCCTTATTTATAAATTAAAAGGATTGGATAGATGGCATTTACAGGACTTAAATTTGTGGTCTCTATGAAAATGATAAAAATTCATTTGGAAGCATAAAAGCTCAAAGATAATAAGGAACAGACATACATATATACATATATGTGTGTACATATGTTCCTATACATATGTGTATGTGTGTCTGTTTAGTGTAGGAAGGGAACGAGCTTGATGCTACCAACTTTCAATCTATATTACCACACTTATTATCATAACTGTCTGGTACTGGATCTTTTAAATAGATTATGCTTTTCCTTGACTAACAATAATACAGCATCACCAGGAAAAAAAAATACTGTTTAAAAATGGACTTTTGCTTTAGGAAACAGATTGGGGGTCATTAAAAAAGTTCTGTGCAATTTGTCAAAGGAAATTGCAGCCTGTTCTATACCTCCTGTTCAGTTCTGGAGCCAATTCATCATTCAGAAGTAGTGTAGTCCAAGACCCTGGACTACATATACATATAGTCTGGGCAATAGGCCTTCTTTATCCACTTCATCTCTCTGTATGGATGAGTATGGAACTCATTTATGTAATTATGGACCTTGGGAGTCCCTTATATACCTGTTTGTTTTTCATATTTAAATGTTTCCCTTTATTTTTAAAATCAGCACAATGCCATCTGAAAAGAGGAACATCTGGAGGACCTACCCATTCTTAGGGAATTCTTCTTCACTTTGGCTTCTGTAATGGACATCCTCCAAGACAGTGACAAACATCTTTAGCATGCATAATAATGATTCTGAAGCAAACTTCTTGGGAAATTGTAATAATGTGTACCTATATTAGTTCTTTTATCCATTTCTCATATTTCCAGCTTCAATGTCCTATTTAGAAATTTTGGTTGGAGTCACTTCAAATGGATACATTTTAATTTTTTGTGTGTTTTCTTATTTGATATTGATTTTGATCAGTTGGTCTGACTCTACATAGATGGTGGATTTGGAAGGAGTTCCCACTTCAGGAACTAGTTGTTTTCTATCTGTGACAATATAATCACCACAGATAAAGGGCTGGCCTCAGAGTCAGGAAGACCTGTGTTCAAAATCTCATCTCTTATATGTACTTGATGTGTGGCTCTAGGCAAATGTGCTAACCTTTTAATGACCTGGGCAGCTCTCTAAGCCTTTAAGCTGCAGATCGAGGTAGATACATATTGTTTCCTTGCTGGTAGTTCTCTATACCAATGAAATCAGAGATGTAGAAAAATTTATCTCTATGCATGTGTGCATATTTGTGTATACATATGTGTATGTATGTGGATGACAAATCTCACGTATGCAATGAAGTAAAGCCATGCACAGTAATTTCTTTTCCAAGATCATATTCACAATACAGGAGCATAAGGCTTCTCTGTGTTCTGTAAGCCTTTCACCGCTCTCATTTCTTTTTACTTTTAACCTTCCAATATATTTCTTTACTATGAAATGAGTCATGAAGGAAGTTGTTATACTACAGTAACAGGAGGCAAGGAAGAAGTATATTTCAGGCATAGGAGGCAACTTATGAACTGGCTTAGAGAATGTCATATTCAGGAAATAGCAAGAAGGTAATTTAATAAGAATGCAGAGCATGCAGATCACAAGCTCTTACTACCTGTGTGGCCTTGGGAAGGTCACATGACTCCTCTCTCCCTCTGTTTCCCTGTCTGTAAAATGAAGGGCTTGGACAACCTCCAAGATCCCTCTCAGCTCAAAATACTATGATGCTATGATTTCGCTACACATTCTCATGCCTGTGATGTCCATGACTATCCATAAAAGATTCTCTCAACATACTGGAAACTTTTCTGGTGTTTTTACTATTTGTCGGAGGTGCTGGTGCAGTACTTCTCCTTTTCAACTTCTACTTTTCAGACTCACCATATCCTCGATCCATCTTCTTTTCTAATTTTATAGTACTTCATAACATAATTCAGCTGAAGTGAGGTTCAGACACATTTATATTGCCCTTTGGACATTACTTATAATTTTGATTCTTTTAAGGTCATGGTGTTTCAGGATTCAGAGCGATGTATGATAACTGGTAGAACATTATATGGGGTGTCTAGAGAAGACTAGCACCTCTGGTGCAAAGCCTTGCTGAGCCCTTTTTAGGGCTGCTAATCCACCTTTGGTGTCCAACTGTCACCCAACTGTCCCAAGAACAAACTGTAGCATGTATATAGATATACACAAGTTGAATCAAAGTACTATTATTCTCGGCTCTCTGTCATAGTTTAAGCAATATTTATTACTTTGTTTTTCTAGTCTGGATGACTTTCATTTCTTTTCTAGACATTTCTTATATATTAGATTAGATTTGATGCGCCCTATCATAATTTACTGAATAATATCAGTTCTTGTCCACTTGTTATAAAGTATCTACATATGATTTATTAGGGTGAAATTGAGTGCGTTAAGATCATACATAGGAAGAGAATGATTATCACGGGATGAAGTTAGTCAGGGAATGCTTCTAACTGAGAGAAGGGTAGGATTTAGAATTATGGGGGAAATGGCAGAAGGTATATCTGGCATGAGGCATAAGCTAAAAACATTCATGACTGAGTATCAGAATAGCATGTGCAAAAGATGATAGGAAGACCAGTGTGACTAGAGCAAGAGGGTGTTATTGGTTCCTAGAGAAAGATGAGGTAGGATAGATTAAAATTGAACCTGTTGGTGGAGAAAAATAAATACTAAATAAAAGAATTTATTTAGGTTTGATCTTGCAGATGACAGGAAGCCATTATAGGAATGGCATTGCTACTCTCAATCTGATAATGAGTATCTTCCATGCCTAAGAGAAGAAGACAGGGATTTGTAGAACCTTAACCTATTCTTCCACATGAATTATTGAAAACCCATAACCACACAGTCTTCTCCCTATAAAAAATGGTACATTTTAGTCAGTGGCCTCATGGCTAACCCATGGTAGATAGAAAAGTGTAAAGAGTGGCACAAAAACCTAAAGGTTTCTCTTTTGTGTGTTTTTTTTCCTGAGCATTCACACACACACACACACACACACACACACATCACTATGCTATATTTTCTATGTTTTTCATCTTCTCTACCAGAGTTTACCAGTGTCTATTTCAATATACAGTGTTATATTTGCTTCATGAAAAATGGAAGGGTCAATTTTTGTAATAAGTAAACAAAAAAATGAGTACCTACCTGCCCGAACTGCTTAGAATGATACACTTAGTGATACAACCCATGATTCACAAATGAAGAAAGGGCCAAAGGCAACTCTCATTCAGGGATAATGAAGCATGAAATGGTGTTTTGGAATTAAATTTACATCGAGAGAAAAAGCATTTCCAAAATGCAAAAAAATAATTAGCACTGAAATTGTTGAATGAAACTACATAGAGTATGCATTCACAGGTTATTAGCCAATATGTAGTATGTTGTTCATTATTTTTTCTTCCAATTTGCATGTATCTTTATTTTGCCTAAATGGCGTAATACTTAGTAGTGATTTCTTACGAGAATCATTTATTGATAGAATCAATTTAAAAGAATTCCCAGAAATAAAGACATCAATGCCTGGTGCTTCACTGCACCATGATGGTTATTGTAGGTGAAATAAAGAGAAGCTCTTTAGGGAAGCTTGATGGCTATAGTGGGGAGAGTGGGTTGCAGCATCTCTCTGCTACCTATTGTGTCCTTTGGAAGTTTGGAAGGAAGTTGCCCCTTGATGTAGCTGTGCTTTGCCTTAACTCTAAATAGAATGGTATTAAGCGTTGCTCAACTTTCCAAAGTACTGAAGAAAATGCTTAGTACTCCAGGAAGTTGGAAATTCACACATATCAAGGAGAAAAAAGCTAATCCTGATGTTTTGAAGTTATTATAAAATGTTTCCTCCTTCAATTCTTTTCTGTTTGTCTGGCTACCACTCAGGCTAATTCTCCCTGGCATTCTGGCATTTGTCTTTGTAATTATATAACATCTACATAGTGCATCTATTCAGGAGTTTTGCTGATTTTTTACATAAGCAACATTCATTCTATACAGTAGGGGATGAGAAATTAATAGGGATGTAATTTTTTTTCCTAAGTAACAGAAAACATTTCCAGTTACTCATTGGTGCAGGACATTTGGTACAGATAATGTTGCTATGGCAACTTTAGAACAAGACTTAATTTGGGCCACAGTGAGAGCACCAACTTGTTTTAAATTCATCATCTAGTCTAATCTAGCATGTACATATCGCTTTGTGTTGGCAAACACTGCTGCAGTGGTGCTCGTATTGAAAGTTGTTTTAAAGACGGCACCCCTCCAATCTCTCTTTATGTTCATGGGATACTTTCTTAACATACTCACCAGGACAAGTTATAATAATCTACATTAAGAAAAAAAAATCAACGCTTATTATGTTTTTCCTCTAGCCTGAAAGCTTTGAAAATCAATTTGACCTTAATATCTGATATATATTTTGACATTAAAATATTTTCCTTCAGATGTTGAATCACACAAATAGCCAGAGGAAGAAATTTAAAGTATTTACCTGTAGATAAGTATTTTTGTTCAATATGCATTAGTACTTGCCTATGGTTGGCATAAACTTGGAAAAATTTTACGTTTGAGCATGTTTTTAGGCAATGTTCTTCAAGTCTCTTCCCATGTGGTACAATAAAAAAAAGGGACCAAGTTCTTTATACACAATACCCATTATCCTTTCCAAGACACTAGTATCTACTAAATCTACAATTGCCTCCTGAGCCCAAGCTCATAAAGGCCCAATGTAAACTCATGGAACACTAGTGAGGAGCAAGGTAGGCTACACCTGGGGCAAGACCTTTAAAGAGCAGTACATGAAGCCATCTGCAAATATTTATTGAGAAACCACTGTGTGAAAGACACCATGCTAGGTACTGTCAGACATTTTATCAGGTAGGTAAACTAACTAGGTCTAAAATATAATCCATACCTATCACATACGTTACAGTCTATCTTTTGCCTCAAGCCTATCCTCTTCCTAACTTCCCTTTTTCTGTCTATGACACAACCATACTTCCCAGGTTCATCCACAACTCTTCAATCTCCTTCACTTTCCATATGTAATCAGTTACCAAGTTAATTACAGCTCCATACCACCTTTTAAATCCATTCCTTCTCTCCCCTAGATCAGGTCTTTATCACCTCATGCATTTATCAATCAAAAAACGTTTACTGATTGCTCATTTGCTAGGCACCATGATAGGCACTGGGGATAGTTAATAAGAAATTAACCAGTCACTGTCATCAAGAAACCCACACTGCATAAGAGGGGATAATATGTTCACCTATAATTATGCACAAAATAAATACAAGGTAATGGGGGCAACCTAGTTGCAAAAGGAAAGAATTAGGAAAGAAAAATCTTCATGTAGGAGGTGATAGAATCTAGGAGAAAGTGCATTTGAGGTATAGAGGTCAGTCTATGCAAAGGTGTGGAGGTGGGTGATGGTCATAGATGAGAAAGAGCAAGAAAGCCAATTTGGCTAGAAGAGTATATGGAGGTGAATAGTAATATGGCAACAGCCTTGAGTCTCTCTCCTCTCCTATCCGTCCTCTACATAGCTGCCAAAGCAATTTTCCTAATGCACGGCTCTGACCATATCATTTCACTGACCAAAAAGCTCTAGCAGTTCCCTCTCAATTCTAGGACAAAATACACTCTTCTCTATTTGGCATTCAAAGCCTTTCACAATTTGACTTCAGTCTACCTTTCTAAGCTTTTTGCACTTTACTTATTCCATTCACACATTATAGGTTCTACGTTCCAGGCAAACTGGCCTACTTACCATTCCTTGTACCCAACTTTCCTCATCTCTCTGTTTTTCTGGTCAGGGTGTCCCCATGCCTGAAATCTCATGTCTGTCCCTTGGAATCCCTAACTTTCCACAAATCTGAGCTCTAGCACCATTTCCTACATGAGGCATTTCCTGATCCCCCATCTTCTTTCTCTGATAGATAGACAGATAGGCAGACAGACAGATGTATACATACATACTTGGTATATATTTTGTGTTTACTTATATGTGTACATATGTATGTGTATAAATTAATAGAATGTAAGCTCCTTGAGGGCAGGAACTGTTTCACTTTTGTCGTATTCCTAATATTTAGCATAATATTTAGAACATAATAGGTTATTAATTAATGCTTATTAAATGAAATTGAATTGAAACCTTGTATGGTTTTGCAGAGAAAGAGGCTATCAGTTCATGAACAAGGACACCATATTACAATACTACATAAGCTGTATCTTCTTAATACCAAATGTCCTAGACTCCATATATATATAGAAATAATGGCTTCTTAATAGCACCATATAAGTTATATATTTGTTTTCTCCTGAGCCCACTCTCATGTATCTGTTTTGTGGGTCGCTAATGATTGCTTTTCAGATATAGAACTTGTTAACTTTCAATATTTATTTATCTAAATAAAAAGTAGCAAAGCAGAATAAGTTATAAAAGGATGTGTAATGCAGCATGCTCACCATCTGTGAAGGAGTTCACAGTCTATCTAGCTGAGGTGAAAACATATGTGAAAAGTTAAATGTCTACTTGAAGGTAGAACTAACAATTCAAAGAAATAGTATCCAGTGAACGATGCAGATGAGAAGCAATCAAAACACTGAAAGGCACTAGGTGGTAAAGTTCATAGAAGTCCTGGACTTAGAGTCAGAAAGAAGCAAGCTCATATTTGACGCAGATACTCATTAGCTGTGTAACCCTGGGCAAGTCACTTAACTTCTCAGCTTTAGTTTTCTCATCTTTAGAATGGGAAATAATAGCAGCACTTATCTCACAGAGTTTTTGTGAAGACTAGATGAGATAATAGGTACAATACTCTGCAGACCTTGAAAGAACTATATCAACACTAGCGATTATTGTTAGATCCAGCTGGGTTGGGTGGGGAGGCCAGGAAATAGGGGGGGAAAGAGGTAGGATTGAAGCTGATACTTGAAAGAAGGGTTAGGTTTGGGATGGATGCATAGGGCTTTATAGACCAGGGAAACAGTAAGAGCAAAGATGTAGAGGGGAGCAATTTTGACCTTTTCATGGAGCAGAAGATATATCACTTTGGTTTGGATCTGGAAGATTAAATTAAAATATACATATATGTGTATGTATATACCAACATATATTAACATACATGTACACACACATACCATTAGGGAGTTTGGAAACCTAGAACTTGATCGTATGAAAAGAAAATAGTCTATAAACTACAGAGACCGGAAAATTGGCATCAGAGTGCTTCTAGTGACAAAATGCTTAAACCTCCTTAATACATTCCTTCAGCATACCTCTATTTATTCTTTCCTTCTTTATTTTTACTTGTGACTACTAACAAAGGCACACTTCCTCATTCCTATCTGTGTCTTCCTATGCTCTCATTTCCATTTATCCCTGTCACCCAAGTCCACCCCAAGCCCTGTCCATCCTTTTGTTCCTTCCACTAAACTTAGGAAACTGCTGTTCTATTGTGAGTAAACTCCCCCCTACAACCTCTGCACCAGAGGTGTCAAACACGAGGCCCACAACACTCCCAAGGGCTTTGGAACCAAATTAAAATATAATATTAGGAAATAATCTCACAAAATAATTTAAAAATACAATAAAACATAAATAATGTTATTATGTGATTTTCCAAGTCAATACATGGCATATAGTAATCATTTCTATTTGAATCTGGCACCACTGTGATACACTTTTCACTAGCACTCCCTCTATTGACTCCCTCTAATTGAGACTTAGTTTATGTAACATAAACTTTCCTGGAAACCCTATCTAAAAGAGGGAATTCCTTTTCTTCTCCCCTACTCCACCTCCAACTCTCAAGGTGAAGATGAGATAGCATGCATCTTGTTCACATTGCTACTTCCAAACCACTGATCCCCCAAAATCTACCAACAGCTCTGTCTCAGAAAGTCACACAATCATAGAATTTTTCAGTTGTATGGGGACTTCAGGGGTCATCTATTCAAATTTCCTGACCAATATAGAAATCTATTCCATGTTCTAGAAAAGTAGTCATCCAGTTTTTGATTAAATATATTGGCTAATCCAATCTCCCAAGGTGGGTCATTCCATTTCTGCAAATCTCTAATTATTAAGAAATTATTCTTTATATTGAACCAAAATATGCTTCCACCCAATGGCCCTATTTCTTCCTCTCTATGACCAACATGACAACCTTTCAAATACTGTAAAACAATGATTATGTTCTCCATGAATTTTCTCTTCTACTGAATAAAAATCCCAATTCTAATTATTTTCTTATGGTATCATTTCCAGTCTCCTCTTCATCCTAGTATCCACCCCTATACAAGTCTTAAGCTTGTCAGTGACCCTTTTGAAATATGTCAGGCAGAATGAACCTTTCCAGATATGTCTACTCCAGATGTGGTCTGAGATAAGTACAATGCAACTATTATATCCCTTGCTCTGGACTTTATTACTCCATTATTATAGAAGTAGCCTAAAATGATTGTTTTCTGGAAACTGCGCCATAGGATTGACAAAATAATCTAGAAGTAAACTAAGACCTCCAGATCTTTTTCACATGAACTACTATGTATTCATATTTCCCCATCCTATACTTGAGCAGTTGATTGTTTTAATTTAAATGGTTATTTAATTTATTCCTATTAAATTTATTCTTATTAGTTTGGCCAATCATTCTTTAGATGTTGATTTCCTCATCCAATATAATAACCTTTTCCCAAAAATTTGAGTGTTTTGAAGATTAGGTAATCATGTCTTTTGCATCTTTATTCTTTAACAACAATTTCAGAATAACAGATTTTTAAAGCTTCCTAAAATGTAGTTAGGTGGCTCAGTGAATGGAACACTGGACCTGGAGTGAGAATACTTGATTTCAAATATGACCTCAAATACTTACTAGCTGTATGACCCTGGACAAGTCACTTCACCTCTGTTTTCCTCAGTTTCCTCAATTATACAGTGGGAATTGTAAGAATGTTTGTTGTTATTGTTTAGTCATATCCAACTCTTCATGACTCTATTTGGGATTTTCTTGGCAAAGATACTGGAGTAGTTTGCCATTGCCTTCTCTAACTCATTTTACAGATGAGGAAACTGAGGCAAACAGGGTTAAGTGACTTCTCCAGGGTCATACAGCTTACTAGCTTACTAGTGTCTAAGGCTGGATTTGAACTTATGAAGATTAGTCTTCCTGATGTGCAGTCCAGTGTTCTATCCACTGTTCCACCTAGCTACTCTATATTGTAAGATTGTTCTGAGGATCAAATGAACTATTATGTGTAAAGCACTTAGCACAGTGCCTCGAATATAAGTTCTTTTGAAATATTAGCCATTATTCTTATTACCAATGTAGATCAGTACCTTCCCTGTAACTTGTAGCCTTAGAGAGGTTCCTGAAGCTCCACGATGTTGCAGTTTGCCCAGTGTCACATAGCCAATGTGTGTAAGAGGTGGGGCTTGAACCCAGATGTGTCACAGCTTCAGAACCAGTTCTGGTAACCACTATGTCAAGCTGCCTCTCCTATGAAGCCTCCTTCTCCAGTCTACATATACAGTCTATAGATAGATAGATAGATAGATAGATAGATAGATAGATAGATAGATAGATAGATAGACAGATAGATAGATACAGATATATAGATAGATATAGATATAGATATAGATGATATAGATATATAGATATAGATATAGATATAGATAGATAGAGATAGAGATAGAGATAGAGATAGAGATAGAGATAGAGATAGAGATAGATATAGATATAGATATAGATATAGATATAGATATAGATATAGATATAGATAGATATAGATGCACACATTGTACATATATATATACACACATATATGTGTGTGTACATGTACATATACATCTGTGGGTATATACATGTGTGTATGCATGTGGATATGTAGATATACATACATACATACATACATACATACATACATACATACATACATACATACATACATACATAACTTTCTGGATAATTCCAAACCATGCTGCCTCTACTCTGGCCATCAACTTCACTTTTCTTAACCTCTCTTCCACCAGAATCTTGAATTCTGACTCTGAGACCATCCTGGGTTTCTATAGATAAGATTTTAACTTATGTTGCCCAGAACCAAGACTTCTTATTACTTCCAAATCACACTGACCTACACTGTTTGTCTCTTTCCAACTTTTCTAGCCCCATTTTATGTGTTGGATTCCTCCATTAAGATGTAAACTCCTTGAGGACAAGGACTATCTTACATTCTTGTATTTGTTTCTCCAGTACTTAGCACAATTCCTCATACATAGTAAGCACTTAATAAATGCTTTTTCATTCATTTATTCATTCATAATTTACCTCCTCCCCTTTTTTGAAATTTCAAAATTCTCATAATGACATTCACCCACCTCCAGTCCTATTTGCAACACCCCACAAAGGAACCTTTGTAGTACTATGAAAAGCCAACTGGTCTTAGAGTCAGAGGAAATGGGTTCAAGTCCTACTTCCAATATTAACTACTTTGAGAAAATTTCTTAATTTCCTGGAGCTTCAATTTGATCATCTACAAAATGAAAAGGTTAGACTATATACCCTCTGAGATCCCTTATTAGGGGTCTACTTCTACGATTCCTTGTCCTACTGTATCTTTTTCTCTATGATTATTTAAGATGCTGGACAATGGTTTAGTAACCATATCTATGATTCTTTCAGTAACCTGAAATGTAATTCATTCAAGCCTAGTTAACTGAACTCATTTAGATCACCCAGGTGTCCTCTTATTATCTCCACACTTAGCTCAGGTTTCAATTCTCTTTTAGCTATTTTTGTTCTCCACTCATGTTTGAAAATTGGTCTCCTTAGTAAGACAAAAATTGAACCAACAGAAAAATTGGGGAGTAGTTCCTCTTTTCTTCTGTCTTCTGTTAACATAATCCCCTCCTGCCACAAGTTATATATCAATACCTTCATTATTTGTCTCCTTGGCCCCACCATAGGTAAAAGTCCTTCTGGTTCACCTGTAGTTCACAGATATTATTTGACCATGGGCTCAATCTGAGGCAACAGTATGATGTGGCTGCCACGAAAGTTAATGGGATTGCATAATAGGTAGCATCAATATGAGCATCTACAACAATAAAATGATGGACCATATGTAAAAACAAAAGGCATATAAAGTATTTTTAAAAAGAGAAAAAAAAAGGAATGATCCCACTGTACCTTGCAAAAATGAGACTACCTATGGAACATTGTATTCAATTTGGTGCCATATTTGCTTTTTATACAACAGTAATTTCCCCACATCTGCTCCATCCCATCCCCCACCCTAACCCCCCCAAAAAACCCTTCCCTTGTAATGAAACAAATCTATGGAATGCTTCACAAATATATGTATGCCATCTTTATATTGGGGCCATGCTAATCTCTGTATCATTTCTGTCTTATTATATGTGCTCCCGGAGAAGGCATTCCAATTTGGTACAAGAATTATATTTTTAATGCATAAATCTAGCTGGATATGTCACTCTTTTGTTCAAAATATGTCAGTTGCTCTCTATTTTCTACCTGTGAATTCAAACGCCTCTGCATTTTATTCAATAGAATTAAACAACCGATGTAAAGATTTCTGAGCAAACACCATACAAGGATCTGGGGAACTTCAGTGTTTAGTCAGGACAGTCTTTGTCCTCATGGAGTTTACAGTTTAGAAGGGGGATAAGAAATAGATATGGGTAACTGTAATATATGGGGCAGCTGGTGGCATTGTAGATAGAGTTCCAGGCTGGGAGTCAGGAAATCAGGAGTCAGGAAGTTCTGAATTCAAATACGGACTCAGACATTTATTAGCTGTATGATCCTGGGCAAGTCACTCAGTGGTGTTTGCCTCAGTTTTCTCATCTGTAAACTCAGCTAGAAAAGGAAATGGCAAACCACTCCAGCATCTTTGCCAAGAAAATCCCAAGTGGGATTATGCAGTCAGACACGACGAAAATGACTGAATAATAACTATAATATATAACATGATAAATACATTCAAGAGTTCCATAACAAAGCACTTTATAAGGTCTGAGGAAGAAGTCCAGGCTGATGTCAGGAGTGACTCACCTTCCAATCTCTGAATCTCTGTCCTATATAACTAGTTGGGGGACTAAGCTATGAAGTTAGTATAGGGGAAAGTATACTGGATTTTAACATAAAGGACCTGGGTTTGAACACCCATTCCTGATACTTGGGAGCTGTATGACCATGGGTAAGTCACATAAACAACTACTCATCTGTCCCTTTAACAAAATGAAGGGACTGGAAAAGTTTGCCTTTAAGGTCCCTTGGCTCTACATTTCTGATTCTATAAACTTCTCCCCTATTAATGGGTGAAGAGGGTCCCTATTCCCAGTTTGGTAAGGCAGGCAGCTACAGGACAGGTAGCAAGATATCCAACATAGTGTCTTGGAGAGAACCCTCCCATGTTCCTATGCTGTAACACTACCCTATCCTACATGGGAAAATATTAACAAGAAAAGAGACTAACAACATTACTGAAAAGCAATTGAAATAATTTTTTTAATAGAATGACCAATGAGAGAGAAACTGCAAATCTAATTTATTGAGCAGTCAAGAACAACATTATTGCATAAAGAGACCAGTTCTGAAGAGAAACATAAATGTTAGAAGGGAGTCTTCTATTATAATGAATGAGGACCAGACAGAAAGAATGACAGAGAATGAAACACTTGAGGCTGTAGGTGCGAAATGTGCAACATGTATAAAATCCTCATGTTCCTCTTTCGCATCAGTGATATGGCTGGGTAGGTGGGCTTCAAGGGAGGGAGGAAGAAAGAGAGAGAGCGCGAGAGAGAGAGAGAGAGAGATTAAAGAAAGAAAAAGCAGCATGAAGGAAAAAGAGCCAAATGAAGGTGGTGTTATGAATCTGGGTGGAAAAATGCAAACCTACCACACCAAATAAAACCACTAAAATAAAACCAAAAAGAAAAAAAATCATTAGTAAAGAACTTACATTTAAATAATGTGATGTTGAACCAATTAGGAGACACAAACTAAAAAGGATATAAAACAAAAATAATTGTACTTACATGTCTCTCAGGAACCTTGAGGATTAATGAATTGCTGGTATGTAAATATTTGCTGTAAAAAGCAGGTAATGGAACTGCAAAGTATGTGTGTCTTTATTAATAAGCATTCATTTTATTTAATTTAGTATTGGAAAATCCAGTGACCTATACTTAAATTCATTGTACAGCCACAGACTAGAGTTCCCCAAAAGGTTATTCTCTGCTATTTTGGATCCATATGTTTCCATTTTAGAAAAATAATAGAATCACAAGGCAAAAGTTTCCCTAAACAATGCCAAGCAAATGTGTCTTATTGGTTCTCCAAACCTGCCCCTTATCCAAACTTTCTAATTTCTGTTGAAGGCACCATTGTCCTTCCAGAAAGCAGGGAAATAAAACACTTATTTAGAGCTTACTATGTGCCAGACATTTTACAATGCACTTTACAGATATTATCTCATTTATCCTGACAACAACCCTGGGGAGTTAGGTTCTATTATTATCCCCATTTTACAGTAGAGGAAACTGAGACAAACTAAGGTCAAGTGACTGGCTAGGAGAGACACAGCTAGTAAATATCTGAGATCACATTTGAACACAGATCCTCCTGCCTCCAGGCCTAGTTGTCTATCCACTCTGCCACCTAGAGGCTTCCAGACACTCAGCTTCATAAGCTGGGACTCAGTTCTACTTCAGATACTTGAAAGTCATGGATTTAGAGAAGAAAAGGACCTTAAAACTCTTGAAATCTAACCCTTTCATTTTATACATGAGAAAACTGACATCCAGAGAGGTAAAACAATTTACCTAGGGTCGCACAGAAAGTATATGAGATAGGATTGAAACCCAGGCCTTCCTGACTTCAAATCCAGAGACTCATATAGTATACTCTACTGCCTCTCAATGAGTGGAGGATATGAGTATTTCCTAGGCAAAGTCACTTAACCTTTCTATGACTCAGTTTCTTCATTTGTAAGTTGAGAGAATTGGAATTAATGAACTCCAGCTCTAAATCTATGAATCTGTCATTTTTTTACTTCTCCTGTTCCTCAGCCCTCATAACCATTCAGTTGCCAAATCTTATCATTCTAATTCCATGCTATTTCTGGAATCCCTCTGTTCTTTCCACTCACACAGTTTATTCCCAGGCTCAGGCCCTCATCTCTTCTCGCCTATACTAACTCTGGCATCCAGGTGGCTCAATGGCTAAGGCAGTAGTCAACAAGACCAGATTTCAAATTTGACCTCAAACATTTATGAGCTGTGTCACCCTAGACAAGTCACATAACCTCTGCCTGCCTCAGTTTTCTCCTCTGTAAAATGAAGATGATAATAACACCTACCTCCCAGGATACTGTAAGGACCAAATAAAATAATACTTATGAAGTACTTAACACAGTGCCTTGCACATATTAAGTGCCATATAAATGCCAGCAATTTCTTATTATTGCTAGTGCAGTAGCCTATTAAATGGTTTCCCTGACTCCAATTTCTACAGTCTCTGTTCCATCCTCCACACAGTGGCTAAATCAATGTTCCTAAAATGCAGCTATAACCACCTCACCCATCTTCGCCATCCCCCCCAAACACACATATTCAAACACTTTTAATGGTTCCCTATTGTTCCTAGCATAACATATAAATTAAAAGCCATCACCCACAATGCTCCCACCTACTTTTCCTGTTTTATATCATGCTATTCATCAATCCATACAGTCCATCCTAATGAAACTGACATTATTGCTGAGCTACATTTTCTACCTTCAGGCCTTTCCAGATCTAGAATGTGCTCCTTCCTCAGCTGACCTTGTCAAAACCCTGGCTTCTTTCAGATAGCAGTTCAGGCACCAGCTTCTGCTACATAAAGTCTTTCTGAGTTATCAGCACTACCTACCTCTTGAAATATCTTTGCAGCTTGGTGATAGAATATGAGATTTAAGAGGTCGGTTTAAATCCTGACTCAGACACTTATAAATTGTGTGACCTTGTACAAATCATGTAACCTCTCTCAGCCTCGGTTCCATCTTCTATAAAATGGGATAATAATAGTACCTACTGATAGCATTTTCAAAGGCTAAGGGAATCAAATGAGATAATATATGCAAAGTGCTCTTCAAACCTTAAAATGCTTTAAAAATGCTAGCTATTACTATATACTCAATATTTACTTATTTGTATATACATAATATTCCCCCCACAACCCATCAGATATGTTCCCCAAGAACGTAAATTCCTTGGAAGCTGGGATTGTTCCATCTTTTGCTAGTATATAGTCAGTTAATAAATGATAGCTAAAAAATAGCTAATACTCCATTTCAAAAAAAAAAGAAATTAAACAAGCCATTAATGAGAAAAAATCTCTGGGGCCAGATGGATTTACAAGTGAATTCTTTCAAACATTTAAAGAACAACTAATGCTAATACTATATAAACTATTTGAGGAATAGGTGAATGAGTCCTACCAAATTCTTTTTATGATACAAATATGGTGCTGATACCTAAACCAGAAAAAGCCAAAACAGAGAAAGAAAATTATAGACCAATTTCCCTAATGAATATAGATGCAAAAATTTTAAATAAAATATTGGCAAAGAGATTACAGCAAGTTATCTAGACGATAATACACTATTACCAGGTAGGATTTATACTAAGGATGCAGGGCTGGTTCAATATTAGGAAAATTATTAGCATAATTGACTATATTAATAACAAAACTAACAGAAATCATATGATTATCTCAATAGGTGCAGGAAAAGCATTTGACAAAATACAGCATCCATTCCTATTCAAAACACTGGAGAGCATAGGAATAAATGGAGTCTTCCTCAAAATCATAGGTAGCATCTATCTAAAACCATCAGCAAGCATTATATGTGATGGGGATAAGCTAGAAGCATCTCCAATAAGCTTGGGGGTGAAACAAGGGTGTCCATTATCACCACTGTTATTCAATATTGTACTAGAAATATTAGCTTCAACAATGAGAGAAGTAAAAGAAATTGAAGGAAATAAAATAGGCAAAGAAGAAACAAAGCTATCACTCTTTGCAGAAAATAGGATGGTATACCTAGAGAATCCTAGAGAATCAAGTAGAAAATTACTTGAAATAATGAACAAATTTAGCAAAGTTGTAGGATATAAAACAAACCTACATAAATCATTGGCATTTCTATATATTACTAACAAAGCCCAAGAGCAAGACATAGAAAGAGAAATTCCATTTAGAGTTATTATAGACATTATAAAATATTTGGGAGTCTACCTGCCAAAACAAACTCAGGAATTCTATGAACACAATTACAAAACACTTTTCACACAAATAAAGTCAGATCTAAATAACTGGAAAATGTCAGTTGCTCATGGCTAGGCTGAGCTGATAAAAATGACAATTCTACCTAAATTAATCTCCTTATTCAGTGCCATGCCAATCAAACTATCAAAAATATTTTATAGAATTAGAAAAAACAATAACAAAATTCATCTGGAAGAACAAAAGGTCCAGAATATAAAGGAAACTAATGAAAAGAAATGCAAGGGAAGGTGGCCTAGCCATACCAGATCTTAAATTGCATTATAAAATAGCAACCATAGTACTTCAAAACATAAAAACTACATCAAAACTAGCTATTGGCTAACAAATAGAGTGGATCAATGGAATAGGTTAGGTATGCAAGACACAACAGTCAATAACTATAGTAATCTACTGTTTGATAAACTCAAAGACCCCAGCTTCTACGATAAGAACTCACTATTAAACAAAAACTGCTGGGAAAACTGGAAAAGAATTTGGCAGAAACTAGGCATAGACCAACATCTTACACTCTATACCAAGATAAAGTTAAAATGGGTACATGATTTGGATATAAAAACTGATAATATAAGCAAACTAGGAGAGCAAATAATGGTTTACCTATCAGATCTATGGAGAAGGGAAGAATTTGTGACCAAACAAGAGATAAAGAACAGTATGAAATGCAAGACGGATAATTTTGATTGCATTAAATTGAAAAGTTTTTGCACAAACAAAGCCAATGCAACCAGATTAGGAGGGAAACAGAAAGCTGGGAAACAATTTTTACAGCCAATGTCTCTGATAAAGGCCTCACTTCTAAAAATATATAGAAAATTGAGTTGAATTTATAAGAATACAAGTCATTCCCTAATTGATAAATGGTCAAGGGATATAAACAGGCAGTTTTCAGAGGAAGAAAGTAAAGCTGTCTATAGTCATATGAAAAAAATGTTCTAAATCACTATTGATTAGAGAAATCAAATCAAAATGACTCTGAGGTACCACATTACACCTGTCAAATTGGCTAATATGACAAAACAGGACAATGATAAATGTTGGAGAAGATGTGGGGAAATTGGAACACTAATGCATTGTTAGTGTGGTTGTGAATCATCCAACCATTCTGGAGAGCAATTTGGAACTATGCCCAAAGGGCTATAAATTGTGCATACCCTTTGACCCAGAAATAACACTTCTGGGGCTGTATCTCAAAGATATCATAAAAATGGGAAAAGGACCCACATGTACAAAAATATTTATAGCAGCTCTTTTTGCAGTGGCAAAGAATTGGAAACTGAGGGGATGTCCATCAATGGGCGAATGGCTGAACAAGTTGTGGTATATGAATGTAATGGAATACTATTGTACTCTAAGAAATGATAAGCAGGTGGACTTCAAAAAAACCTGGAAAGACTTATATGAACTGATGCTGAGTGAAATGAGCAGAACCAGGAGATCATTGTATACACTTAACAGCCACATTGTGTGATGACTGACTTAGATAGATTTATCTCTTCTCAGCAATGCAAGAATCTAAGACAGCTCCAAAAGACTCATGATGGAAAATGCTATCCACATCCAGAGAAAGAACTATGGAGTCTGAATGCAGATGCAAGCATACTATTTGCTCTCTTTTTCTTTCATTGTTTTGTTTTATTTCTTCTTTCTCAAGGTTCCTCCCATTGGTTCTAATTCTTCTTTACATCACGACAAATGTGAAAGTGTGCTTAATATGAATGTATAAGTAGAGCTTATATCAGATTACACACTGTCTTGGGGAGGGTGGAGGAGAGGGAACGAGAGAAAATTTAAAACTCAAAATCTTATGGAAGTGAATGTTGAAAACTAAACATAAATGAATCAATTATTTTTTAAGTAGCTAACATTTATATAGTACCTGGTACCATGCCAGGTACCATGCTAAGAACTTTACAATTATTATCTCACTTGAGCCTTGCAACAAACCTGAGAACTAGGTACTATTATTCCCACTTTACATATGAGGTAAACAGAGGCTAAAGGATTTGCCTAGAGTCACACAGTTAATAAATATCCCATGTCAGATTTGAACTGTCAGATCTTTCTGACTCTAGCCCCATTTCTCTATCCACTGTACCACCTAGTTGCCTCTGAATAAATATTTTTGATTGACTCATTGGTTGATAATCCAAAGAAGGCCTGGATGGGAGTAATGGCCATGTTTTGGAATAGTAAGAAAAGAGGGGCTCAACAGTCGAGCAGAGGAATTTAGACTAGGATCAACTTCCTAGACTAGAAAATGGGGCCACAAAGAGTTTCAAGTGAGGGAGGAGATAGCAACAGCAATAATAATAATGAAAATAATAATACTACCTCACATTTGTGTTGCATTAAAAAAAGACTTTTTGGCAAAGCATTTATCATCTCATCTGAAAAGCGAAAGCAGCTACAGTAAATAAAAAGTCTACTTTGTCTATGGTCTTGATAAAATCATCTCTGAATAGGACTGAGGCACGTGCTGATTTAACTTTATTTCTATTAGAAATCATGGAGAAAAAAATGTCTGGATCCTACTACCAAAGGTCCTTGGGACATTTTAGCAATTTCACTTAGCACAGTACAGAGGCAAGTAACCTATCCTAAACATCTTTAGTTTGGCTATTTTGTCATGAACTTCTAAGTAGTTACTCAAGATCATCTCTCTCTCTCTCCATACACACACACACACACACACACACACACACACACACACACACACACACACACACACATACTCACCATTCACACTCCCCAGAAGTAACTTTCTTCTTCAGTACTCTCAGAGCACTTGGTTTGTACCTCTCCCAGGCACTTACCACATTTTGATTTTGTTCTAATATTATCTGAGCCTCTTTATTACACTAGATTGCAAACTCCTTGAAGGTAGTGACTGTCTTTTCAACCTTACAGCTCTTTGGACAGTGCTTTGAACCTAGAACTGCATGCCCAAAAAATAGACTCTTAGATTTAGAACTGTAAAAACACCAAAGAAGTCATCTAGTCAGTCTCCCCTTTTTAACAAATAAAGAAACTGAGACCTAGAAAAATATAAATTGATTTTAAGGACACACAGATAGTAAGTGGAAGAGCCAGGAACTGAGTCCAGGTCCTCTGGCATTAAATTCGGTGATCTTTCCATTGTACCATAGGAGGACCTAAGAGACTGAATCTAACCCCATTTGACAGATGAGGAAAGCAAAGCCCAGAGAAGTGATATTTGCCAGGGTCACATCACAGATAATTGTATGAGGTAGGATTTTATCCCAGATCTTCCTGACTCCAAGACCAGTGCCTTATCTACTATGCCAATGGTTCTCAAAGAATGGTCTGCAGACCCCTAGGCATTCCCAAGATCTTTTCAGGGTAGCTACAAGTTCAAAACTATTTTCATGATAATCCTGAGATGTTATTTGCCCATTAAAATATTTCTTCCTTTTCCAATTATATATCTGTGTGAGGCCAGATTTTTTTCATATACTTCAACCAAAACAACATATTGCAACAGATTGAATACAGAAGTAGTTATGAGAATACAGCTGTCTTCTATTAAACCAGAGAGTAAAGACATTTACAAAATTATGTAAAACAATGCCACTCTTATCATTAAAGTCTATTTTTTAATTTTGGAAAATACTGTGTTTTTCATTTAAAATATATCAATATGTAATGAGTTTATTATTATTTTAAATGAACTAACAAATATTTCAAAATTGTTTTAATTTCTAATATGACAAATATCAGTACATATAACTCAGACAAATAAAAGCTCTTTTGGGGTCTTCTGTTATTTTTAAGCATGTAAAAGGGTCCTGAGACCAAAAACTTTGAGAACCACTACAAAACACCATGTTGCCCCTCAAAATGAGTAGTAAATGTGTATACCTACCAATTGTTTCCATTTACCCACTCAAATTATATACTTTTATCTTAAATCAGTAATATCTATTGAGTACCTTCTGTGTCCAAGATAATGATAGATTCAAACTCTTACCTGGAGTTAGGATGATCACTCTTAGAACAACTACCAGTATCTTAGAAATGTGGCAGTTGCAGCCCATGTGTTTTGAATGGGGCAGAAAAGACACCTCTCCTTCCAGAACTGGTATCCTGCAGCCAGCAGCCATGGCCCATCACTCATCAGAACCAGAACTTTACAATAAACATTCCCATATGTCTGTCCAATACTGGTGGGGTCCTGCTAGCTTAGAATATTTAACATCTAATGCAAATGGATCTACCAACTTGCCACAAAAGAATACTAATGAATACTATAAAAGCAGACCCAGGGAAGATTACAGAAATCATTTACAGAAGAATTAAAGTATGTGTTATACTAACTGCTTATTTTGCTTTGGCTTGATTGTATCCAGAAATAAGATATTATTACTTTGGCAGCTCTATGGAGCCATTGGTCATTTTAATTCTCTCCTGATATCACTGCAAACATTTCCTCTCCTCCTTATGGTCACACTTGTCTTTAATTGGTGAGACTCAATGTTTCCTCCAACGCATGAGTCAATCTCCATTTGCCAATGTCCAGCATGATTATTATTTTTTAGATGCCATTTTATATATTCCCTTCAATGAATTCTGTTGCCACCTATTATTAATTATTTCAATTATAATGCAAGCTCATTTATGTATTTTTTAACATTGGGTCACAATGCATTCACAATAATATATGTGTGTGTATGTGTATTTGTTCAGTAGCAATATGCCCAACATACATTCTGTGTCATTTATGTCTGAGGAAGTGTTCATTACTAAGAAGTTTTGCATATTTGTGGCCATTATTTCTGCAAAATAGCAATATAAATTTTTTATGAGAGAAGATTGGTGCCCATCTGGGTACTAAGGAGTTCCTGAGAACTGGCAGTGGTATATGACCATGATTAAAGGTATAATAGCGTAACTCTAATGACTGAATGTGTTCAGGGAGTCAGTCAATCAATTAATGTGGAGTGGCCATATTATGAGAAGATTCAGCACAGCTGCCTCACCCAAACACTTGTTCTCCTTACCTTTTCTCACTTCCCTGTATGTTTTGTCTTACCCTACTAAAATGTAAGAAGGATCCTTGAGCGTAAGGACTGTCTCATTTTCTTGGTTTTATTTCTCCAGTGCTTGGCACAGTGCCTAGCACATCATTAACATTAATGAATGTTTTATTTTTTAATAAGCATTTCTTACCATGGCTTAGTGGATAAGGCATTGGACTTGGAGTTAGCAAGAGCTGGGTTCTAATTCTGTGTCAGACACTTATGAGCTGTGTGATTCTGGACAAATCACTAAACCTCTTTGTAGCTCAGTTTTGTCGTCTGTAAAATAAGGATGTTGGGCTCATTCATTTCTAAAATCTCTTCCACCTCTATGCTATGCTAGGCATTGTGTTAGACACTGGGCTTGCAAGACAAAAAAGAGACTGTACCTCTCCTCAGAGTGTTTATATCCTATCAGAGAGGACAACGTGACATAAGTCAAATAAAAGCAAATAAAAGGTAATTGGAGGAGGCAAGCCCTAGATCCGGGGAAATTGAAAGGGTCTAATGTAGGACAGGCCACAAGCTGAGACTGGAAGACAACTAGGGATTCTAGGAGAGTGGAGACTATACTATATAAGGGATAGATAAAGGAACTTAGATTGCTTAAAGGGGATAAAAGGAGTGGAAGGGGAGGAAACTCAGTTAAATGTCTGATGGTATTTGAAGGGTTGGTATGTGGAGTAGATGTGTTCTACTTAGTCCTAGAGGGCAAAAGTAGGACACTTCCTTCCACTCTCTCTCTGCCTCCAACTCCACTTTAAAGGACCATTAGTGGAAAGAGAGAGAGAGACAGAGAGACAGACAGAGACCGAGACAGAGAGACAGAGAATACATTGGTGGAACACTTTCAGGAGGCAGAAGAGGATTCAATATAGGAAGAGCTTCTCAAAATCTTGTCCAAAAATGTAATAGGTTGCCTCATAGATTAATGAGTTCACCTTCATTGGATTTCCTTACGGGTATTAGGAGGAAAAAAAAAAGGGAAAAAGAAGTTGTATTGACTCCTGTTATTTTTTATGCCATATTCATATGCTGATCCAGCCCCACCATAGAAGCATTCCTGGTAACAAAGAAAAATAGTTAACAATACCAACCAGCACATCAAGCGGCTAGGTAGCTCAGAGGATTGTGCACTAAGCCTGAACCTAAGCTCAAATCCAGCCTCAGACACCCGCTGGCTATGTGACCCTGGGCAAGTCACTTCACTTCTGTTTGCTTTAATCCACTGGAAAAGGAAATGATGAACCACCACAGTATCTTTGCCAAGAAAACCTCATGTGGGTCATGAAGAGTCAAAAACAACTGAGCAACACAAAACTAACACATTAACTTTAATCTTACAATGTATACAACATTTTACACTTCTGGTCCCTTATATGTCTACCTAGAAAAGAGAAATGTTTCATTATTTTTCCTTCTTCAACTAAGATTAGCCATTGCATTTAATCTGAATTCAACTTCCTTCTGGTGATGTTATCATTTATGTTGTTGCAGTCATTGTGATTTTTTTCATGGATAAACATTTGTTGTGTATGTAAGATTTTCTTAGCAGATGTAGATATCTCATTGGCTCAATGGTCAGGGTCTCCATGGGGCAAGGTGGGGGGTGGAGGATATGGAGAAGGGGGGAAGGGAACAGAGAGAACCACTAAGGGAAAAACCAAAGGATCCAAGTCTAGATGTCAACATGTTTAAGACAATGCACATGTGGAGGGGATATTGCACGTCAAAATTGCCAGTAGTTTGTGGAAGCAATTCTCCCTTCCCCTCACAAATAATGGAGGGGGAGGTGAACAGAATAGGCTGAAGTTGAGAGGAACAATGGAAGGTACTACAAAATCTGGCAAGTGAAATCTTGGAACATGTTACTTACTTTTCCATATTTTGAGACTCTCTCAGAGTCTCATTACTTTTTCATCTGATTTAAGAGGAGATAGGAAGACTTAGGGGTTCGTGGGACAGAACAACGTGGTGTTCAGAATGCACATCTTGACAAGGGAACAAGCCTAGGTGGCTTATAGAATAGGTCAGAAGTGTCAAATACAAAACCCACAACACTCCCAAGAGAAGATTTAACTGGATTAAAATGTAATTGGGAAATGTTTAAAACAATAATGTGAGAAATTAAAACACTAATGCACTGTTCATGAAGTTGTATACTGATTCAACCATTCTGTAGAGCCATTTGGAGCTATACCCAAAGGAAAATAAAACCATGCATAACCTTTGACCCAGCAATACCACTACTACGTCTGTAGCCCAAGGAGATAAAAAAGGAAAAAGGAAAAGGACCTTGTACTATAAGAAATTATGAGCAGAATGCTCTCGGAGAAGCCTGGAAAGACTTGCATTAACTGATGCAGAGTGAGATGAACAGAACAGGAGAACACTGTGCACAGTAATAGAGATATTATATGATGATTTTCTGTGAATGACTTAGCTAATCTCAGCAATACTATGATCTAAGACAATTTTGAAGGACTTATAATGAAAGGTGCTGTCCATCTCCAGAGAAAGAACTGGTGGAGCCTGCATGCAGATCAAAGATACTTTTTCTTTAATTTCTTTTTTTTTTTGGTCTTTGTTTTCTCTCACAGCATGACTTATATGGACATGTGTTTTGCATGACTACACATATGTAACCTATGTCAAATTGCTTACTTCTCAATGAAGGAAGGGAGAGAACTTGAAGCCCAAAACTGGGGCAGGAGAAGAATGTTGAAGTTGTTTTTTATATATAATTGGGGAAAATAAAATATTATTTTTTTAAAATTTAAGTACAATAAAATTAAATAATATTAATATGTGATTTTCTAGATTGCTATGTGCCTGCAGGGGTTCTTATTTACAGCTTAGTGGTCCCCTTTTCTATTTCAGTTTGACCCCATAGGTCACCACAGACACTACATTCTGTTGGACAGTGCCTTCAATGGAGAACAGTCCATTGCTTTAAAATTGCCCACAGTTTAAATGAGAATTCAAGAAAACCTCCAGGTTTCCTACTCCAACTCAGGTCACTGTCAGGGCAATCCTGGATATTAAGCAAAAGTTGGGGCTTCAACTGGAGTAATTCAGTGAGTTCAAGCCTTTGAGAGTTGTTGGAAATAGAGTGAGGTATTTCTAATTGAATCACTGATTTAAGGCAGAAGTAGTGAATCTCAAGGTTGCTTTCTAACAGTCTAACAGAACCCTAACAGTCTAATGGGTCCTGTGAACATAGTCCTATGGTTGTGTGATAACTGACAGAATTATACAAGGCAGGTAATATGTGACCCAAGGGCCTGAAAGGTGTCCTTCAACAAGGACCCTACTCTGGGGCATGTATAGCTTAGGAACCCTGTAGTTTGAGTTAAGACTCCAGTGCTGACACTAGAGAGTATGAGATGTTTGCTATTCCTCATGTGGACCTGGGGGCCATCTCTCCCAAAGGTGCTTTGTAAGCTAAACTACAGATAAGGATAGTAGCATTGGGGATAACCAAGAGGGTTCAGGCTTAGGTCTGGAATCTCTAGGAAATAGCTGTTTTGAGTTGGCCCTGGTCCCTTTTGTCACTATTGGAAACTGAAGCACTTATTTTAGTTACTATGCACTGGTGTAGACAACACCCCCTCCTCCAACTTCAATGGGCAATATTTCCGTCCCAGACCAGGCTCAGAAAGTGTGGGTTCAAGATACTCCCCCATTATACACCTGTAACAGCAAAATAATAACTATAATAGTTAGCATTTACATGATGCTTTAAGGTTTGCAAAGCCCTTTACATCTATCACATTTTTCATAGCCACTGTGGTAGGTACATCCTATGATTATCTCCATCTTAAAGATGAGACCTACAGAGGTTAAACAATTTCCCACACAGAAATCATAGATTTGAACTCAGAACTTCCTGACTCCAAGCCCAAGGCTTCATCTATTATGCCGCCTTGCCATGAAACTGGATTCATCATCATTAGAGTAGAGAGGCTGACTGTGTCCAAGATTGTATTTGATTGGGAGGAAGGGAAGAGCAAGGAGTGATTCAGCAGCTACCAGCTGAATGGAAGTGGCCATACTTGGGAATATAAGTGGAGCCCCTATAGGTCTAGGCTGAGAGAGGTCACCAGGCCATGTCTAGGTCTGCTTACCGGATGCACTGAGCCCCTTATAGAAGCAGCAGCTAAGGCACAAGGGCAAGAATCAAAGTTGGATAAGAGCTAAAATGAATGGAGCAGTTGCAGATGGAATTGAGGAACAAGAAGAACAGAAACAACTCCAAGCTGAAAGGTAGCAGTTGGGGCAGGGAGGGGGGGAGCACAGCATCCAAAGAAAGGGAAGTAGTTAAGAATGAGAGGAAGCAAGAGACTGATGTAAATTAAAGAAGTACCAAGAGAGAGCAAGGACAAAGAGAAGAATAAAGGAAATGAATGCAGTCTCAGGGAGGGAGGGTTAGGGAGTGGTGCGTGAGTCAAAAAAGAAAAGAACACAGATGAACATGTCAATTGGGGGAAATGTCTAGCAAGCCATGGTGAGGTCCATTATGGACATACGGAAGAGGTTTCTAGCTCTCCTGTGGGAATCCTAGGGCAACACCCTTACCCTCTTCCTTAGGAGAAAGAAGCCAGTGGTGAGAACCTTATGCAAAGAGAGTGTGGCAAAAAGATACAATACTCACAGCTGTCTACAATAACCAATATCCCAGTCCTTTTTAGAAGAGTATCTCAATGTTGCCTTCAAGAGGCTGCTCATGGTTTGGCATGGTGCAGGCAGGGAATGGCAGTGTTTGTGTTGGAGGCAGGAGTAGTTCTAGAGTAAATAACAAACAGAGGAAAAGGGGCAGGGAGAGGGAGAGAGAGAGAGAGAGAGAGAGAGAGAGAGAGAGAGAGAGAGGAGGAGAGGGGGGAGAGGGAGGGAGAGAGAGACAGAGAAAGAGAGAGGAGGGAGGGAGAGGGAGGAGAGGAGGGGGGAGGAGAGAGAGAGAGAGGGAGGGGGAGGGAGAGGGAGAGAGAGGGAGAGGGAGAGAGAGAGGGAGAGAGAGAGAGAGAGAGAGAGAGAGAGAGAGAGAGAGAGAGAGAGAGGGGAGAGAGAGAGAGGGAGAAAGAGAGAGAGAGGGAGAGAGGGAGAGAGAGAAAGAGGAGAGAGAGAGAAATAAAAAGAGAGAAATAAAAAGAGAGAAATTGATAGAGACAGACACAGACACAGAGAAACAGACACAGGCAGAGGAAGGGAAAAAGAGGAGGGGATAATAAGGTAGAAAGAAGAAGGGAGAGGGAAAGAGAGAAGTATCAGGAGTAATTAAGTACATGTGTGTAAGAAAAAGCAACTGGATACATAAACAAAATGAGACTATGGCCAATGTGGAACACAATGGTTTGGTAGCCCCAAGGTGGGGAGATTACACCTAGATTTGTGGAAACATGGGAAGAGAAGTACTAGACTTGATACAGAGCCAATGCATTCCATAGGTGCTTTAAGCCCTGAGACACCACCTTTTTTCCTTGGCATGGATTTTAGGATTTTGGAGACCACACAAACAAACCATTGGCAGACATATACAAGGGGTCACAGAAGTCTTGGAGCAGTTTTAAGCTCTAATAGCAAAGACTTTTGGAACACCCTATATATCTGATTGGCATGGTTGTGATAGCTTCCCTTTTACCCCCTTTCCAAGTAATATCTTCATGGGAAAAGAAAGTGTTTAAGAACAGAGCTTTAAAAAAAGAGAAGAGATCTTTAGACCCAGAGTGTGGATGTGAGAGCAAGTGGTAAGTGCTTGTGAGTGCGCATTTTTGTCGGGGGAGGGTCAGGATGCTATAGACAGCATGATTACTGTGGGAATTGGAATAGGATATCTCTGAGGTTCCTTCTAACTCTGCAATTTCTATGAAGGTGTAAAATATATACTTCAATGAGTTTCGATTTTTACAAAAGCTGCCAGATTCACAGTCTTTTAAATGAGCAAATTCCTTTTATTATTAGCAATATGGAAGGAACAGGACTTGGAAACCAGCAGTGTAGGTATTGTTAAACTATTGTGTTTCCATTCCAGTCCATAGTAGTGACACCCTGACAATCTTTGGCCACTCAGTCTCAGCTGCCAGTTAGGACCAATTTTTGTTTTGCTTTATTATGATTTCTGTTTCTAAGATATGCCTGATGCTCAAAGCCTACAGCACAGCAGTGGGGGAAACAGAAAATGATGTGATGAATAATATCAATAACAGTAGGCTGGGGAGACACTCTGTGATGTGAATACTTGAGCTGTTAAAAGTGGGCTGAAACCATCAACTTGCTTCCTACAGAGCAGCAAGCAGTTGTTAGGGAGTGACAGCTTTCAATAATTGCTGACCCCATGGCCTCAGCTCTAGAAGGCAAACTATTCTGCATCCCATTACCTGTCCTGTGAGCCATCCCGTTTCCCTCTATGACACAGAGATTAATGCTGTAACAACAAAGAAAGAAAAATCTGATTACACAAGAACCCATTGTAATGCTATTATTGATTTGTTGCCATAATAATGTAGAATACACATAGTTTTGCTTCAGTGGGTTTTTGTTTTACTTATTTTTTTACCCTTTATTTTCTAGTGGTTTCAAAGACTCTATGACTATCTCTAAATAGGTAATACTAGATTAGCTAAATGCAGGTTTATTCAAAACCATGGCTTGAGTCCCCACCAATATATCTCTGTGCCAGATTATAATAAACAACGCGTAAATTCAAAGGCAAAATGTATTTCGCTAAAATAGACTACCAATGTAAATAAAAAGGAATTAAATCAGGTTGTAAATGCAGCTAAATACAAATCATTACTCTTCCCCACACCTCCAGGGAGCACTAGACACCTTCTATCTAATCCTCCTTTTCCCCCCAAAGTAACGGGAGGAGGATGCAATCAAACCAAACTCATGTTACCAGTGTTGAAATTTAGAGTCTAAAGCCACCCTGCTTAGTCATCTTCCCCTTTGGCGCACACTTCTCAGGCCAGACACACATTGAAGCCTCTTGACACAGTTCTCATAGCCATCATCATGGTCCAGATACGTACCGGTGTTTAGTATGCCATGGCTGGTCCTTGTCATTTGCTTTCTTTCTACAAGGCTGCTTTCTTCTTTTGTTTTCATCTTCAGCATTCTCCCCATATTCCTGTTCCCTACATCTTCCCCACCCACAACATACACTCATATAACACTCACACCAAGCTTTTAAAAATCTCTCAGGCTTCAGAGCCTCTTTACCCAATCAGAATGCACACTCACAGCCCCAGACTGTGGGCTTATGAAGAGCCTTTTAGAAAATATAATCCTCACTTGGGCTTCTTTCAATTTCAAAGGATTGATCAGAATGATAAGGAATTTACTATTCTGGAACTCTCTGAGATTTTTATCTCCTCTGAGAGAATTTTGGGGCAAGAGACAAATAAAGCAAGTTGGTCACACAGCTCCAGAATGTATACAAGACTCCAGAAGGGAATTAGTAACCCCTTAGCACTGTGTAGTAATGCCAACATAAATAAGACACAGTCACTGCTGGCAAGGAGCTTTGTGGGAGATATGAACTATGCTTAAAAAAAATAGGTTCAATGTGAAAATTGAATAAGAAAGGTACAAAGCACTATAGCTGAGGGTACCACCAGCCTTCCAATTGCCGAAGTTCAAAGGCAATCAGAGACTGAAGCAGGAAGACACCTCATGGATCATCTTGTCAAACTCCAAATTTTATAGATGAGGAAATTGAGATATAAAATGGTTACCCAAGATTACAGCAGTTACACAGATTATAAGGAAAAGATCAGAAAATCAGTTTCAAGTCTTCAGAATCCAAATCAAACATTCTTTCCATCACTTCATGATATTTCTTCTCATTTCTTCATTCTGCCTTACCCCTCCCTCCAATAAGCTGCCAAGTCTTGTGAATTCTATTTTAGCTTCTCTTGCATCCATTTCTCTCTCTTCACTCACATGGCTACCATCTTATTACAGCTCTTCATTATCTTGGACTTGGGCTATTGCAAAAGCCTCCTAACTGATCTCCCTATTTCCATTCTTCCTCCACTCTAATTCATCTTTCATATAATTGCCAAAATGATCTTCCTGAGGCACAGGTTTGACCATTAGTCTTCACCTCAAAAACCTTCTGTAACTCCCTATTGCCTATAGGGGAAAAAAATACAAATTCTTCAGTCTAACATTAGAAGTACCCCACAGTCTGGCTCCAGGCTATCTTTCTGAACATTTTATTGCTCTCAACATGTTCTATGTTCTGGTCAAATTGATCTTCTAGCTGTCCTTGTCACCCAACATTCTATCTCTTATGTCCATGTCTCTCATGCCTAGAATGCATTCCCTCCTTACCTCTGTCATTTAGAATCCTTAACTCCCTTTAAGGCCTATCTCATTAGCTAGCTTTTATGTAATCTCTTTCCTTTCTGCCATTCCACCTCCAACCCCATTTGTTAGGGTTATTCATATTATATTGTATTTACTTATTTGTGTATATACCACATCCCTCCAGTAGACTAATCACTTTGATAGCAAGGACTCTTGTTTCTGTCTTTATATCCTTCATGTCTAATATATAGTCCCTTGTACAAAGTAGGCTCTTAATCCATCCACCGTTGATAGCTGCCTGAAACATCTTTTCCCCCCATCAATTCACACATGACTTTAGCAACTCATATATTTGGAAGTAGTTCCTAGGCAAACACTGGAACCCTACTTCGGCATGTCTCTTTCTTATAATTTGTAGCACTACACATAGCCAAAACCTGCAACAACAGAGCTATCCTACAAGATTCATATGTACCTGTTCTTTAATGGGAAGGGTAAATGAATAGCTATTTAAGAAAACATAGTTCCCAAATTTTGCTTCTATTCCATATTACAGAATAGGTCTACCTGTCAAGATAACCCTCACTTCTAATTAAGCAATCATTTTGATCTTTTTAGTAAGAGTCATGACCAGAATAACCACTCCCCTTGTTGCTTCTTGTATATTCTGTAGTTTGAAATTATTCAGCACTACCATTCAAAATTCTCTAAGCTGGTTCTGCTTTCAGTAGAAAGAAACCATCAGTAGATATGTGGGTAATTGTAATCCTTCCCCCTTCTTCCCCTCTCTACATCACCACTATTCACAGGCTTCATGCCAGTTCTATGATCTGTTTTGTAGTCAATCATCCATTTTCTCCTTGTGCTTGGGTGATCCATAGCCAATTCTGACAACAATATTTCCATTTTGCCCTCCACTGATACTCTTCTATATGTCTCCACCATAGGATTTTTTTCCTCATGTTTATGAACATCAGAATACATTTTCTCATTTATAATGCTATGTTATCAGGTGTTTACTCCACTCCTGGTCAAGAGCCCATCATTCCTGTATCTTACACTCTGGTCCAGAAATCAAAATGCCATTGTCAGATAGCATCTTCTTAATGAGCTGTTTATTTATATTTCTTATTAGGTAACAGGTAAACATGAGTCTTCTCAGATGAAGTGTGTCTATCTGGCTCCAGTATGAATCTCTACTTTAATTCATATTTTCTTAATTTGTTATAAACCTTTTTGGTAACATTTTCAATTTTTGTTAGCTGATCATCACTAACTCATTTTTTAAACCACCACTACTATTGTTCTTCAAATGAAGATTTTTATTAGTCTGCTACTCTATTTCCCCATGGCCCTGGTGTCCCATTCGAGTGATGTTTTATTAGCACAACTTATAATCATATACTTCCCAGAATAATCTTGGAGTTTTTTTCTTTCTATATTTAAACAATATATGCTCCATAGAATGCTTAAATATATGATAGTTAAGTGCAATCTAATTCAATTTGTTGTTATTTTTAGTGGAAAGAAGCAATTGAATACACACACAAAAATTACTGAATAAAATCTTGAAAGACGATATATCATAGTTTACCATGCTGTGTACATTAATGTAACAGAAACTGTGGGTGGGGAAAATTGAAATATGAAATGTGAAATGACTCTATATCTTTCCTTAAAGAAAACAGTGTTTTTCCAATGGAATTTATTTTTGCAGCCTTACAAAACAATAAATATGCATATATATATATATATATATATATATATATATATATATATATATATATATATATACACATATAAGCACAAATGAAAGAAAAGAAATTATACAACGTAAGTTTCCAGTGAATCACTGCTGTTAATCAGATCCCAGACTTCTGATTGTGGCCTTCAAGCACTTCTGACAGCTAGTAACATCCCCATTTTGGACTTGTCCTTGAAGATTAATCTGTACTGGTACAAAGTATTCATCAGTTCATTTAAAATACTATGTTTAAATCTTCCTAACAAAGGACGAATGATGAAGAATGCCATCCACCTCCTGACAAAGAAGGTATGAAGTAAATATGAAGAATGAGACACATGTTTTTGAACGTGGCCAATACAGGAATTAGTTTTTACTTAATTTTGCTGGGGGTTTTTTCTTTTCAGTGGAGAAGAAAGAGGAGAGATGAAGAAAAATAAATACCTGATAATCTCTAAATAAAATTTAATTAAAAAAAAGAAAAAAGATACTGGTATTAAAGTCCAAACAAAAGAAGTATTCTATACTGATGATGTGGTTCCCATATACACCAATTTATAGATGACATTGCAGTAATTACATGGGGCACCAGAATGGAAAAGATAATATATTGTAATGGGAAAAGCAGTGGATTTGAAGTCAAATGACCTGAATTCAAATCCTGGCTTTGCCTCTTCCTACTTTTTTTTCCTTTTTTGGCTAGGCAATGATGTTAAGTGACTTGCCCATGTTCACACAGCTAGTTAAGTGTCAAGTGTCTGAGGCTGGATTTGAACTCAAGTCCTCCTGACTCCAAGGCCACTGTTCTATCTACTGTGCCACCTAGCTCCCCACCACCACCACTTCCTACTTTCATGGCCTTGGAGAAGTGACTTAGCTTTTATGGGCTTTGGTTTTGTCTTCTGTAAAATGGAGGCTTTTGACTATGTACTCTCACAGATCCTCTCCAGATCTCATGCTGTAATTATGATTATAAATATTACAAAGCCTCCTTAGTGAAATTCACAGCAAATCACTCACATTAGAAAAACAAAGCAGAAGAAAATGCATATTATTCAATATATGACCAAAAAAACTGTACAAAAAGCTCATGGGGGCAGAGGTGAGAGAGGCAGGAGTAAGCATTTATATAGCACCCACTATGTACCAGACATGGCACTAAGCACTTTCCAAATATCTTGTTTGATTCTCATAACAGCCCTGCAACTGTGCTGTTATTATCCCCACTTTAAAGTTGAGAAAACTGAGGCAGAAACTAAGTGGCTTGCCCAGGGTCATACAGATAGTAAGTGTCTGAAGCTGGATTTCAACTCAGTTCTTCCTTCCTCCAGGCCCCATGCTCTATCCACTGCACTACCTAGTTGCTCCCATTGGTTAAGTGCACTTAATGTGATATCATAGACACTTCTCAAGATTGAATAGTGGGAAAACACCATGCTAGATGACATTTGGGAAATTATTTAGTGCTTGCAGAGTTTCTGAACTCCTCCCTGTTAGAAAAACCCTTCACTTTGACATCAATATTCTCCTTGTTGTATTTTTACAAAAGCCCTACCTTAATGTCTTAATGGAGGTGATTATTGAAGACTATGGGCACAAACTCTGACAAGGTCTACCAAGCTGGAGAGGTAGTTTTGGAGCCAATGACAGACTTTTTCTGTTGCCAGGCACTGCATTGATAGGTATGAACAAACTCCACCATAAAGATGTTCAAACACTGCGTAGTGGGGTTTGGGGATGTAGCAAGCTTCAGAGAAGTATGAAATAGCCTTCACTCTTGTGTAGCTCCCCTCTGTTTCCACAGCAATGGTTGTAGAATGGCAAAAGGAGATACAGAAGGTACCAAGAGGGTTCCAGTACTTAAATTTACTACAAATATTAATTTGCCTATTGATACCCCAATGTGAATTTTTCTTCCAGTGACCAAAGAATTAACAAGCTATTGGATAAACTGACATTCTAATAATAAATAAAACCAGATGATATGAAAAGGTTGCAACTAAATTGTACTATGGCCTGTAAGGTCTCATCTAAGAGACAAATAAGGAAGTTGGCAGGGCTAACTTAGAACTATAGGATCATAAATTTAGAGCTGGTAGAGACTTAAGAGGCCATCGAGTTCAATTCTCTTATTTTGCAGACGTAGAAACTAAGGCACAGGGTGCTTAAGTGACTTGCCTAAAGTTGCACAACAAATAAGTATTGGGCAGAATTTGAATTCAGATTTTCCTGACTCTGAGTTATAGTTGTATTGGCTATGCCATGCAGCTGAATTAAAATACAATAAGAAACATTCCTGGTCTTGTTGCTTTGGAGTTCTCATTATTAGTATAAGCAAACTGAGATGAAGATAACTGCAATGTGTGCACTAATGAAAAAATTCTATTTTTCCAGAAAACCACAGATGAAACATACGGTCCACCTCCTGATAGAGAGGTGATGGATTTATTGTGCAGAAGGAGACATATATTTTTCACACATAGTTGATTAAGACATTTGTTTTACTTGACTATGCATATTTGTTAAAAGGAATTTGTTTTTCTTTCCTTTTATTTCCAAGGGTGGGGGAGAGGCAAAGGGAGAGAAAATAAATTTCTGTTCATTTAAAAAAAACAGTTTAAAAATTCCAAAGTAAATCAACTACTTTCTATGACTTCAAAACAAAGAGAGAAAGTGAGAGCTATATTGGAAGATGTGATTACGGGTCAAAAATTGAAATAGACCAAAAGCTGATGGCTTACTTGAATGTGCTATGCTGGCATATCATGAATGCTTTCCTCAGGAGAAGAGCTCTTGAAAGCATTGAATGTATTGAGCACTGAACAACATAATAAAAAAAAATGAAGCTGGCTGTATCTTAACACAAAAAAATGACAGACTACTCAAATTGAAGTTATTTCAGAATGAGACCTCTGTGTGCAGTCAGATCATTAATACATCAAAATCAATGTCAGGGGTAGGTAGGTGGTACAGTGGATAGAATACCAGCCCTGGAGTCAGGAAGAAATGAGTTCAAATACAACCTCAGACACTTGACATTTACTACTTGTATGACACAGGGCAAGTCACTTAATCCACATCATCTCCCCCCCAAAAAAAATTGTCAAAGATGAATAGAAGGTCCTTTTTGGATTACGGCAACTTTTTCTTGGTGAGGCAATTGGGGTTAAGCAACTCACCCAAAGTAACATAGCTAGTGAGTATTATGTGTCTGAGGCCAGATCTGAACACAGGTCAACTCTTAACCTATTTAAATGGACTATAGACTCCCCTAAAAATGAGACATAAAGCATTGGTTATCACAGTTTCTTGTGTTCAATTGAGTTCAATTAAAGCAAACAAGCCATAATAAGGAACCTGAAAAATCCTGGTCACCACTTCCACCACCAAGAATTAGATCTTCTTGCCAAATGAGGAGAAATGACAGGCCAGGGTGACATTAATTTTGAATAATACTACTCATTTACAAAAAAAATAAAAATCTAAGTCATTATGGGAGATTTCCAGCAAACATTGCCTCAGAAAAAAGAAAAAAGAAAAAAAAAAGAAGAAATAAGTACGAAGAGAGATTCATATAAGACCCAACTAAACCAGATCATTGGTAGATGAAAGTAGGAGGTCAATAAATATATGTGAAAAGAAAAAACTCTGCTAACATCTCTACAATGATCTATTCTCATCAGCAGTGATAATAGAACCAGGAGATTCATTCACTCTCTACCTACCTCCTCAGAACCTGATTTGTGTACTCTAAGTACTTTCCACTTTCTACTAATTACCTTCATATCCAGATCCTGGACTCATTGGCTTCTCTGGGAGTTTCTCTTTTCCTACAGGCATAGAACTATGCCAAATCTGTCAAATTTTATAAGAAGATGTTTTCTTTCAATTCCAACTTAGTTTTTACCTCCTTAATGTATGCTTCCCTGTCACTAATGTTCTTCTTTCTCAGACCTGATATAGCACTTCTGCACTTCTCTAATTGACAAGGAACAAAGCAGAAACATATAAACAGTTTCCAGTTGTCACTAATTATATCAAGACTTTGGGTTCATTGGTTTATCCCCAAGTGTTTTTATTTTCTCATACAGACAACTCAGGTTCAGAATAGAACCAATAAAGTATTTACATCTGCCAGGCCTTGGTCAGCATGGCTTCTAAAAAGTTGTTGTCACACTATGGTGATTGTCACTGGAATCTGAGACCTGGGATCTGGGGCCTACAACCTCTCCATCTCTACATGGCTCAGATCATTTGCCCCCTAACTGTACCTAGAATCCTCTCCTAAAGAGTTCCAATCAGATGGCAGAATGAGCCCAATCCCTTAGAACCTCTATCATGAATACAAATAGAAATGCTAATAAATAAGAGCTATCATTTTTTAAAACCTTACTTCATTTCTTCTGACCACTCTTGCAGTCCATCTGGCCAAGCCATGTTTTCCCTCAGGGACTCCACCTGTGAGGTCACCCTTTTGTTCTGGGTTTTATCTCTTGGGATTTTCTTAATACATAACATTTCTTCATCATGTTCAGTATTCCCTTATATTATTTACTGATATTTTCAGTTCCAGTTCTTGGTTTCAGGTATAGTTCCTTCCAGCTTTCTTGAATGAGTTGAGTAGGTCTTGTTTGGGCCTGTCTGCTCTGTAGTCTGAATACAGCTGCAGACATCACTGACAATTCAGATGAGATGGCTAGCACTAGGGCTCACGTTCTGCCTTAATCACTGACTTCTGTCTCAGTTTCCTGGTGGTCCACTATGGATTCTAGCTTACCTAGCTTCTGTCTTCTCCTTGCATGATCCTCAGTTGAGATTTGGTTCCTTCTCTTGCTGTGGCCCTGACAGGCCTTAATGAGGTGCTAGAGATCATTGTTGATCTCAGGCATTCTGAATAGCCCCCTTGAAGGTAATGTCAAGAGGCTAAACTGGCCCTATCTTTTGCTGTGCCTCCTACTGCTCTGGGGAATGCATAGCCAGGCCTAGTCTTCCTGGGAAGTGATTTGTGGGCACTGGCTCTGTCCCTACTTCTTTTCTTACATTTGAGCTCCATTTATAGGAGCTCATGATGAATATCCTCCTGGTGAAGATCCTTCTCCATGCCACCCACAATTTCCTGCTTCCAGCCTGTGGATCTGCTAGAGATATGGCTTCCCTTCTATATGACTTTTCTTCTCAGTTTCATTGTATTTCAGATCCTTAATCTGAATTCACTAACTTTCCTGGCTTAAACCTTCTTCCTGCCTTCAATGGCTTCCACATTTACCTCTATTTGCATTGACTTCTAAGGTGAGACTTTCCTACCTGCTTCCACCAAATTCTGACCACCTTTTGTGTGGGTCTACATAAAATAAAGAAGCTTCTTCTATTTCTTTTCTATTTTCTTTATCATTGATCTTTCTGGAGGAGACAAAGAAAGACCAAAACCCAGCACAGAGTGACCCAGGGACCTATAACCATTTAATGCAGGACACAGGACAAGGCCATGTCCAACCTCAATTCAGAGAGACCTAAGGACCCCATATGTTGCAGGAGACAAGGCCAAACCAGTGCCCAGATCCAATATGGGTTAACTCAAGGGCCCCATACAGGATAGGAAAAAGCAACATAGCAATGTCCAGTATAGAATAACCCAGTGATGCAATTCTTTGCAGAAGTGGCTAAATCTATTTGACACAGGGGCCCCATACACAAAATGACCAGACCATCAAGGTACACTGTGTCAAATTTAGAGTTTAGGCAACCTGGGCCCAAACAATAACACAAGAATAAGCCAGACAATTCCTAAAGAAGGTTCCTATTCTTAATCATAAAACTTAGGATCAAGCATAGCCTGTCCACATCATGAGGGAGTGTAGGAATGGAGTTTGACTCAAACAAAAGCCCCCAATTCAGAAGCAGAGGTTGGAGATATGAGTCAATAGAAGAAAACAACAAACATAAAGAAGAAATTCCTTGGCCTAAAAGAAGTCCAAGGGGTAAACCCAGAAGAAGAAAGTAACTCTACACTAAGTTCAAATACAACCTCAGAAAAAATAATGTCCTTGTCACAAGGATTACAAGAATACCTGGAAGAAATAAAACTTGAGATCTAATGGAATAGCTAGGAAGGAAAAAATGGCAACAAAAATAATACCTTAGAACATATGGTAGTAAACTTCACTCAAGAACTGAATTCCTCTAAAATTAGAATGAGCCAAACAGAAAATAACTATTCCATGAGATAAAAAGAAAAACTAAAACAAAATCAAAATATGGAATAAACAGGACAAAATACAAGCCATATTTTATCAAAAACAACTGACTTGGGAATTAGCTCAAAAAGGAATAACCTAATAACAATCAGATTACCTGAAAAGTATAAATCCCTATCAAAAAAAAACCCCAACAACTTAGATACGCTATTCCAAGAAATCATAAATGAAAATTTCACAAATCTCTGAGAATCAAAGAACAAAGTGAAAATTGAAAGAATCAACTAGTAACCTCCTAAAAGAAAATCTAAAATGAAAATTCTCAGGAACATCATAACCAGAATTCAGAACTTCCAGGTCAAAGAAAAAATATTGCAAGCAGCCACAAAGAAATTTTTCAAATGCCAAAGAGTCACAGTCAGGATCCCGCAAGATTTAGCAGCTGCCACAACAAAAGAAAGGAAAACATGGGAAGCAATCTTTCAAAAGGCAAAATATAGGAGCTCAACCAAGAACAACCTATCAGACAAAATTGAACATAATCCTACAGGGAAAGAAGTAGGCTTTTAATGAAACAAGCTAAGAATTTCTGATGAAAAGTCCAGAGATCTTTTAAATTAGAAATTCAGGAGAAAAGAGAAAAAAATGGAGCTACACACAAACTCATATCGTCATAAACAATACACCAGAGAAGAACTTATTTTCTAGGCTGCAGCAGAAGTTACCATAGATTATGCATGGTGGGGTGTAGATAATCATGCATCAAAAAAAAGAGTTTTAGCAAAGTACATGTACTAAGAATGAAGAATAGGGAATTAATATAAGAATATAAGGCATGAAGAATAAAAAAGTGAATATAGCTAATAGGCATATCTGGTACAAATCCCTCAAGTCCACTAGATTCTAAAGTGGAGTACATATACCCCACGGTATGAACAAGATGATATAATGAGGCATTGAAAATAATTACTAGAATTTTTATCCATATTTATCTTATTTTAAAATGTAAACTTTGCTAATATTTAATATGTAGGTTGAAATTGTTGCTCTCACTCCATTAGTATGTCAGATGGTTACATGTCACACATCCTGAAAGAAGAAGTATGACAGTAGAACCTTCATTTTTTAATTCACTTTAACATGAATAATGATATATTGCAATTTTACTTGCCTGGTTAAGTGGCTCTATAGATTACATTATCTATATTAACTAGACTAAACATTGTAAAATGTACAAGTGGCCTGAAAATATTACTGCAAAAACTCACACACTAAAGACAATTCTAATAATGTCAGCACAAGCAAACAAGAGGAAAATGACAGAGGGGACACTTCTCCCACACTTTGTACAAGCTCCTCATCAGTCATATTATGAGGAAAATTAATGATGATAAAAAGTCAGCCAAAACATCTTGAAATAAGCAAGATAATTTGAAATATGGGTTTCTCTCTATTATCTTTAAAGATGAACCTCTCCTTAAGTGTTGATTGTACCCTGTTAAGTAATATGACACCACTATGATTAAGGAAAAACTAAAAAGCTAATTGTTTGTTGCCAAAAAACACTCATATCTTCACATCTAGAAAGGTTATCAATGGAATTTTCTAATCTGTTCAAAAATCTTTCAAAAGAATAGTTTTAGGGGGATTTGAAAACAATTGTTAAAAATATAGAAATGCAACACTTTCTAATTAGTTTGAAAGAACAGCCAATTGACATCAGAGGAAAATGGAAATTTATTAGCTGAGTTTCAACCAAAAAAGTGTTGTATGGGAATAATAAATGAATATAATTATTTAGTGATACTATAATTACTGGCAGAACTGGAATTTGAGCCTAGGTCTTCTGACTCCAAAACTACTGTTCTTTTTACTACATCATGCTGTTTCCTACAAAGTAGATTGAACATAAGGGGCCTAGGCTCAGCCAGTTGATTATCATCAGGTAATAGACTATAATTTCAACTGCTAGCTATACTTTAGTAAAGTAGTCTACAATTTTTTCATTGTTTACCCATTCAGGAAAAAACAAGTTTCAGTAGATATCAACAGTATATATTTACTCATTTATAAATTAAATACATGCACTGCCACAGTAATATATTAGGTACATTATAAAATATACACAAAATAACCATTTTAAAAGAATAAGACAGATTAAACAATATTTTAAAATTTATTTATTGCTCTCACTAAAATATTAGTAATATTTTTAGTGAGAGTAGTGTGATTGAATATGCTTCACTATTTTTTTAATATTAGTTCAAGGTTTTATGATACAGATATTTGAAGGACTCATTTTAAGTTCATTTTGTTTTGATACTTAGTTTTAATTATTGTCATAGATGAAAATAGGTACCTCACAGTGATATGCATAGAAGCCTATGGCAGAAGTATACCACTGACTGAACTTCTACTTATATACATGGGAGATTTCTTATTGAACAAATACTTTAGAAGCTGTATTTTGTTCAAGAGTTCTTTTGCAATCAATAAACTATAAATACTTAAAAATATCACTGATCTTTCTGAGATCACTTTCAAATATTTACTGGGTTTTATATGGTAGATCTCAGTTTCTCTATGTTCTTTCATCTGAACCGGAAATCATAGGTATGATCTTTTCTCAAGGAATTTAGGAGCAGGGGATATAAAATCAACATATTTTCCTTCTTTGTATGTTTAGCTTTCTCATTTCCAAGTATTGTGCTATCTTCACATTCCCAGCGTAAATATCCAACTTAGTTGTAGTGAATATGTATGTTGCCTCTTTGCTAAGATTTTATTTGAGGGGTTTTTATCAATATTCATTAATGAGATTGGTCTAGGGTTATCTTTCTGTGACTTATCTCTCCCTGGTTTGAGTATCAGGACCAAAATTGTCTTATAAAGGCTGCCAATAAAAATACCTTTTTATCTCAATAATTCAAAATAATTTTATAAGTTTGAAAATTTGACATAATTCATTTATAAATTCATCTGAACCTGATCTTTTTTTTTTCTTTGGTAGGTCACAATTTTTTCTGGATTGAAATAATTAAGATCTCTATTTTTTTTATTTGAGTATATTTTTTCATTTTTCCAAGTAATCAACTATTTCCTTTAAGTTCTTAGTTTTGCTAACATGTACTCGTGTATATTAGTTTCTAGTTATTCTTTTTATTTCCTCTCTGTGATTTCTTCTTTTTCATGTTTGACTTTAGTAATTTGATTTTCTTGTCTTTTAATCAATTTAGCTAATGAATTATTGTTTGTTAGTCTTTTTAATAGCTCTTGACTTTACTTATCTTTTTTGTAGAGCTTTTGTTTTCAAGTAAGGTCCAAATATTTTTAGATGAATGGCTTGCTAGAAAACCTCTCCCATATTGTACTTCTGAAGTTGACCTTTTGAACTAAAGTATCACGCTTCACCTTTATCTCCATTAAATGACATTTTAACTACAGGAAACTACAAGAGGAAATTGGCACAGTTTTTTTTTCATTAAAAGATTATCTCAAATTCCCTACTACAATAACTTTCCCTAAGAATGATACTAAGACATGAATTTAGTCTGACATCTAAATTGAATCACTATTATGATATTGGTATTGCTACCTATGTTCTCAGAAGAAAGCAATCTTCTAGAGGAGCACTTGCCCCATCTATGAAGCTTCAGTTCTTTCTCCTTTTCTGCATGTTCTTGCAATCTCCACTACTGAACAATTATCTTGGCATTTTTCCTTGCAAGGTGGGAGTGGATTCTACTGACTTCGGCAATCTTGGGGGTGTGTGTGTGTGTGTGTGTGTGTGTGTGTGTGTGTGTGTGTTTCCTGCCTTGGCAACCACCTGTGCTGTTTGTACTTCTGGGATAGGTGTGGCTTTTACCACATGTCAGCAATCTCTCACACATCTGCATGTCTGTTGAAGGGAAGAGTTTTACTCCTCAACCAAATCTCTGTGAATTAAGCAGTCAGGAAATGTGAAACCAGAGTATCTCCATTAGACTAAGATAAGCAATATGGTTCTGGGAGATACTTGTGTTCAGATGTGGGGCTGTTATGTATATGTTAAGTATAGCCTTCAGCTTCTGTAAGAGTGCCTAGCTATATTTGTTGGTATTCCTATGGAGAACTGGTGCCCATTCACTGAGACACAGTCTGCTCTGTGGGAGTACTTCACCTGGGGTACACAAACTGATTTGTTTGTTTATTAGAAAAAAAATAGTTTGACAACTACATTTAAATAAAATTGGTTTCCTTTGCAATGATAAGTATTTTATTTTAGACAATTAAAAACATTGTTCTTAAAAGGGGTCTAGAGACTTCACTAGACAGCCAAAGATGTCTATGGAACAAAAAGAAAAAAGAAAAAAAAAGAATCCCTGGTCTAAAGAGTTTCCTCTGATTTCTGCATGGCCTGCTTGAACCACATAAAGGAGAATTTAAAAAATACACAAACAGTAACTTGAGCCTTTTGTGCCTCTGGCACCTAGACATTAAAGCTAAATACCTAGTGCCTCTGACACAGCATTTTGTTACCTGATTATAAACTTTTACTGCTCTTTAATTATTTTATGTGTGTTTCTCTTATAATGCCAAATAGATTACAAACTCCTTGAGGAAAAGAGATTATATCTTATAAGTATACCATTCCTTAACCACACACACACACACACACACACACACACACGCACACACACACACACACACCCCAAAAAAGGGATAGCGAATAGATTTGTCATTTCATTGGTGTAGGGAGCTGCCAGTGGGGAACTTTCTGTACCAATACAGGTAGGCACCTTCTCTGCAACATAAAGTCTTAGAGAATTGTCTAGAGCCATGAGAAATGACTTTCTCAGAGTCACACATTCACTACACCAGGTTCTCTCTCTCTCTCTCTCTCTCTCTCTCTCTCTCTCTCTCTCTCTCTCTCTCTCTCTCTCTCTCCATGTATGCATATGTTAATGTGTATGTGTGTGTGTGTGTGTGTGTGTGTGTTAGCTGGTTATTTTGGTTGATTGAATTATTGTTAACATATGCATAGCTGACCTTCTCATGGAGCAGACGTCTTCCAACTTGATGCAACTTGAGGGAATCCAAAGATTCTACCTGTCCCATAATGTCTCTCTTATTGTCCTACCATGGTTCTTTCCTCCTTTCCTATTACACCAAAAATCTCTACCATTAGAGTTTCTAATGGTTTAGATTACAAGGAGAGAATTGTATCCAGAAAGACTACCATTAAAATACACATTTATTATGTTAGGTCCACCCCCTATCCTTGTTCTCTTAACTTTTAAAGATGATACAGGACAGGTAAATTTCAAAGGATGTTACAGAAGACATTATGAAAATACTGTACCAGGAGGAAAGGCCAAAAGAAAGTAGAAGCTTTGGGTAGGCTTTGAGGAGAAGTACTAGAGACAAATGACCTAGTTCATGATTTTCCCTGAAGTTTTCCCCTGCCTATGTTTCTTGTATAATATTCATCACCCTGTTCACTGAGTACCTGATGATTTACGGACATCTCTAATGAGTATCCTCTTGAGATATGATCAAAAGTGATGACACATTCATTGAATAAAAGAATTTGGCAGCAGAGAATGATAGCTCTCATACCCTAAGGATGAGTCTATGACCCACTTTTTCATCTGTTTAACAAATATTATTGAGTGCCTACTTTATATGAGACACTATGGATGTATGAGAATGAAATATAGTTTTTGCTCTTTAGAGACTTGATATTACAAAGAAGCATCTTGGCAGGGCTATTCTGGGGTGACTTAGGATCACAGGATCATAGATTAGAAATGTCTAAATCCTACACTTCATTGTACATGGGAGGTCTGCTGCACCGATTACTTAAATGATTTGGCCAGGGGCACACAGCTACTAAGTGTCTAAGACAAGATTTGAACACAGGTCTCCCTGATTCCAGGTCCAATGCCCAATCCACTATAGTATACTGACTTAAAGGATGCTGTATAACCAGGCAAAAGTGAAATCTTTCTGAAAGTTAGAAAATCCTAGAAATACACCCTGAAGTGGAGTCTGGTGGATCAGAATACTAGAGTTAGGACACTTCATAAAGAAGAGTCAGAAGAAGAACTAGAGGAGGAGCCAACATGGCAGAGTAAAGGCAGTGACTTACTTGAGCTCTCCCCTAAACTCCTTCAAATACCTGTAAAAAAATGGCCCTAAACAAATTCAGAAGCAGCAGAATCCACAAAAAGACAGAGTGAAACAAATTTCCAGCCTAAGACAACCTGGATGGTTGATTGGAAAAGTATATCGTGCCCAGCTGGGAGCGCAGCGCTGCGTGGGCACGCAGGCTTCAGCAAACTTGGAGCAGGACTCAGAGGACTGAATCATGGTCAGCTGTGGTGGTTCCCAGATTTTTCAACCCATGAACGCCAAAGACAACTTAGAAGGTCAGCAGGAAAAGTCTGTGTCTGAGGTGGTGAGAGAGAAGTACAGTGGGGTCCCAGCCCCAGTCTCTGAGCATGGCCCTGGGGCAGTGGCTTCCTCTGGTGCTTCCAGCCCACAGACTGAGAGGGAATCAAGTGGCTGATCAGAGGGGTATTGCAGGGATCTCTCTGCTGGTGCAGGATTCTCTTGCTTTGCCAATACTTGCATCTGGGTCACAGTTCTGAGTAGTGGTTCTGGCATGGTAGAGCTTATAGTGGTGTTGCAGAGAAAATCCTCTTCACAGTTCCAAAACAGAAAAGAGTGCTTGTGGTCACTCACAGACCAGAGCATAGGCCAGGAAAGGAGTAAACACCTTGCCCCTTATTGTACCACCTTGGAAGAACTGAAAATTTTCAGGTCCCTAGAGGTGTCTCTGAAAACAGTTGCACAAAACCCCCAAAGCTTGGGACAGTACATTCTCCACACTGGAAGCAGACTCCTACCTTAACAGAGTTTATGACTCAAATAATTGGTTGGGATCATAAGCAAGCAGCACAAAAAGAGTCAGACCATAGAATCTTACTTTGATGACTAAGAAGATCAAAACATACAACTAGAAGAAGACAGCAAAGTCAAAGTTCTTACATCCAAAGCCTCCAAGAAAAATATGAATTTATCCCAGGCCATGGAAGAGCTTAAAAAGGATTTAGAGAAGCAAGTAAGAGAAGCAGAGGAAAAAGAGGGGCATGCAAGAGAATCATGAAAGACAAGTCAACAGCTTGCTAAAGGAGACCCAAAAAATACTGAAGAAAATAACACCTTCAAAAATAGCCTAACCCAAATGGCAAAAGAGGTCCAAAAAGCCAATGAGAAGAAGAATGCCTTAAAAAGCAAAATTGACCAAATGGAAAAGGAAGTCCAAAAGATTACTGAAGAAAATACTTCCTTAAAAATTAGAATGGAGCAATTGGAAACTTTATAAGAAATCAAGACACTGTAAAACAAATCCAAAAGAATGAAAAAATAGAAAACAATGTGAAATATCTCATTGGAAAAACAACTGACCTGGAAAATAGATTCAGGAGAGAGAATTTAAAAATTATCGGACTATCTGCTCTGATATTTTAGAACCAGAGGACAAAATAGAAATGGAAAGAATCCAACCATCACCTCCTGAAAGAGATCCCCAAAGGAAAACTCCTAGGAATATTGTAGCCAAATTCCAGAGTTCCCAGGTCAAGGAGAAACTATTTCAAGCAGCCAGAAAGAAACAATTCAAGTATTGTGGAAACACAATCAGGATAAACCAAGATTTAGCAGCTTCTACATTAAGGTACCACAGGGCTTGGAATATGATATTCCAGAGGGCAAAGGACATAGGATTACAACCAAGAATCACCTACCCAGCAAAAACTGAGTATAATCCTTCAGGAAAAAAAAAATTGACATTCAGTGAAATAGAGGACTTTCAATCATTCTTGATGAAAAGACTAGAGCTGAATAGAAAATCTGACTTTCAGATGCAAGACTCAAGAGAAACATGAAGAGGTAAATAGGAAAGAGAACTCATAAGAGACTTATTAAGGTTGAACTGTTTGCATTCTTCATGGAAAGATGAAATTTGTAACTCATGAGTCCTTTGTCAGTATTAGAGTAGTTGGAGGGGAAAAATTATATGTATGTATATTGATGGATAGATAGATAGACAGATAGATAGATAGATAGATAGATAGATAGATAGATAGACAGACAGACAGATAGACAGATAAATTAGAGAGCACAGGGTAAGTTGAAGATGAAGGGATGATACCTGGAGAATAAAATTAAGTGGTGAGAGAGGATTATACAGAGAGAAAGAGAAAGGGAGAAATAGAATGGAGTAAATTATCTCACATAAAACAAACAAGGCTTTTAGAGTGAAGGGGAAATGGGGGAAGGTGAGGGGGAATGAGTGAATTTTATTCTCATTGGATTTGGCACTAGGAGAGAATAACATACACACTCAGTTGGGTATGGAAATCTATCTTACCCTATAGAAATATAAGAGGGGAAGGGGAGAAGAGAGCAGGAGGATAATAGAGGGGAGGGCAGATTGGGGAAGGGGGTAATCAGCAGCTAACACTTCTAAGGAGGGACAGGGTCAAAAGAGAGAATAGAATAAATGGGGGTTGGGATAGGATGAAGGGAAATACACTTAGCTTTTCACAACATGACTACTATGGAAGTGTTTTGCATTACTATACATGTATAACCTATATCAAGTTGCTTGCCTTCTCAATGAGGGTGGGTGGGGAGGGAGGAAGGGAGAAAATTTGGAACCCAAAGTTTTAAAAACAAAATTTTTTTTTAAAATTGTTTTCACATGCAACTGGAAAATAAGGTATACAGGAAAGTGGGTATAGAAATCTATTCTTCCCTACAGGAAAATTGAAGGGGAAAGGAATAAGAGAAGGGGGAAGAGATAGAAGAGAAGACAGATTAGGAGAAGGAGTATTCAAAATGCATGCCATCTTGGAGTCGGGGGAGGGACGAGATGGGGAGAAAATTTGGAAGTCAAAATCTTGTGGAAGTGAATGTTGAAAACTAAAAATAGATGAATTAATTTTTGAAAAAAGAACATGAACTGGAGCCTATGAAAAAACATAATTTAGTTAAATGTCAGCAAAATATTTTACAAACTCTCACATGTTATTCCAGTGACAAGAAATAGAGATGTGTACTAAACCTTAGATGTATTCAGAACTATTTGAATGACTGGACCCAAAGAGTACCAATAATTATTCATAGTCAGCTGGCAAGAGGTCCCCAGTATAGTGCTGCAAGAATCTGTCCTTAGCCCTATATTTTCTAACATTTTTTATCAATGACTTTGATGATAGCACAGATAGTGTGCTTGTTAAATTCCAAAATGGACAAAGTTCAAAGGTGTAGCTAACATTAATGAGAGCAGTAGCACCAAACTCAAATAGAATTCAGGACGACTAAATTGTACATAAGGATCCCTGTGGGCCACATATTGACTTAGAAAACCACATGTTGATATTATCTCTATTTTATTTCATTTTTATTTATTTTGCAAAATATTCCCCTATTTCATTTTAATCTGGTCCCAGCTACACTAGGAAGTGTTGTGGGCTGTGTACAACCTCATGTGTGATACTTCTGGTAAAGTCAGAATCCAAAAGAACCTAGTACATACTTAGTGCTTAATAAAATGCTTATTTCCTTCCCTCCTTTTGCTGTTAGAATGTGAGAAGGTTCTGTGGACACAGTTCCTGGCACAAAGTAAGTACTTGATAAATACTTGTTGACTGACTGATAATTCTGGGTATGACATTTTACAAAGGGAAGTGATAGACTAGAAAGTATCTCTAGTAGTTCTTAACTATTTTTGTGTTATGGACCCCTTTGGCAGTCTGATGAAACCTAGAGCTTCTTCTTAGAATAATATTTTTAAATGACTAAAATAAAATACACAGAATTACAAGAAAAATAGTTTTATTGAAATAGTTTTTTTTTTAATTCGTGGATACTGGATTAAGAATCTGTCATCTAGAGGAAGGGTTTTGAGATCATGCTATATGATCAGCCGAAGGAACTAGGGTTTTTTATCCTACAGATTAGAAGTCTATTCCAAAAGGACTAACATGTAGAATCAATTATTTTCAGTTGGAATCAAGTGATGGACTTGGAATCAGAAAGAACTAGGTTCAAATATGGCTTTAAACTCTTTTTTTAAGTTTTATTAATGTGGTTTTTTTACATTAAAAATATTTATAGATGATTCCCACTCTGAGAGGGCTGTTTTGACAAAGCAAAGCAGCTAAGTAAAATCAGTATAGTGACCTCATCTGAAAGTGAATGCAGTAGTTCACATCTGTAGTACTCTTCCCATCTCTCCTTTAAAAAATTAATAGAAATCTGTTTTCTCTCTTTCTCTACCCCTACCATATAGAAGATAAAAGGAAAAGAGTAGAGGAGTAGAGGGGAAGAAAAGCAAGAGAAGAGAAGACAAGGAAAGAGCAAATTTCTTGTAACAAATGTGTACAGTCAAGAAAAACAAATTCTTTTGATGGTTGTATACGAAATGAGGGTTGTTGTGGGATCAAATGAGATAATGTATGTAAAGTCTTTGCAAATCTTAAAGCAGTATGTGACTTTCAACTGTTATGGCTATTGTTATGTGGAAATAGAATGTTACTCTAGGAAGAGTAGGAGAAGTTTGGGGGTTTTTTAAATGTAATTTAAAGAAAAATAACTTCCCAACACTTGGTTGTCTAGAACTAGAATGAATTGCCTGGTGGAGTGTTGTTTTTTTTGTCCTTCCTTCTCAAAGAGGACCAATGACATCATGGGGTGATATCTTGACACTTGGTTGTCTAGAACTAGAATGAACTGCCTGGTGGAGTACTGTTTTTTTGTCCTTCCTTCTCAAAGAGGACCAATGACATCATGGGGTAATATCTTGACTTGCCAGTGAATCAGATTTTAAGTGAGGCAGAGGTGCACAGTCATCAACCTCACTCTCTCCTAGATAGTCACTGAAGTCCAGTGGCAGGACAAAAATCAAGATGTTTGGCAATGGCCTAGAAGGATGTATGTGGCTGTTGTACAACCCTACTAGAGGTCTTTAAGCTAAGCCAGATGGCTACTTGGCTGGCATTTTGTAAATAGGAATCCTATTAAGGGGAGGATTGGGCTGGATAATCCCCAAGGTTCCTTGAAACTCTGATATTCGAGTACCTTGCTATCATTATTTAGAATAAGTTGTACACTAAGGTTCTTCTCTGTTGCCCTGGTTTCTTAAAAGTGATGCCAATAGGATGCAAACTGTAATAAACTTGGTCTACCAAGAGAGGAAGCGTTCCGGAATGAACCCAATGATCAACTGTGCATTATCCAAGGACTAACTTAGCTAAATTCACAGAGGTTGATCAGCCAAAGTTTGGCCACCAAGGGGTAAAACAAATTTTTTTTTTCACACATAGCAACTAGAAGATACCATCTGCCAATGTATCGAGGAGTTAGGATTTTCATCAGTGGAAGGAATGCTCACACCAATGAAATAATAAATTCTTGAACTATAAATAGTAATAACAATAGGAAATAATACTAATATTTTTCCACATTCAGCAATTTTGCCAGCAAAACCTTTGCCCTCCTATTTTAATTGATATATTATTATATTTTCTGGGAAAATGATAGACATTACATTTTTATTGAACATAGACTCCAATATTGAAATATACAAAAATTTTGCATTTTCAGATTCTCCATTTTAAATATTCATTACACTAACCTATGCAAGATAATGGAGAATATTCTTGTTTAAAAATTATGGCAATACAGAAAGGGGAAAGGGAATAAGCATTTATATAGTGCTTACTGTGTACCAGGCACTATGCTAAGTACTTTTATAAATATTATCTTGATCCTCACAACAATGCTAGAAGGTAGATTCTATTATGACCTCCATTTTATAGCTGAGAAAAGCGAGGAGGAAAGAGGTTAAGTGACTTATTCAGGGTTACACGAGTAATAAGTGTCTGAGGCCAGATTTGATCCCAGGTGTTCCTAACTCCAGGCCCAGCATTCTATTCACTGTGCCACCAGCTAAATGGAGGAAGGTGGGGAAGCATGATGAGAAATGACTAATTGCCTTCTATTAAAATTTTTGTTTCTGCTTATTTGATCCCTTGACAAGATAGATTGGAGGTAAGGAGCAGCTGCCTAATGTAGGTAAGAAACATCATTAGGTGCCCTCTTCAAAGCTATGATTGCCTGCCTGAAATTCCTCTTAACGGATGTGACTACCCCCCTGAGAGATTCAAGCCTGTTTTATTATCCCCCAGAACTGTTAGTAGCAATTTTTGTGCCCGGAGCAAATAGAGAAAAGTAAAAATACAGCTGGAGCAAGCATCATGAAATGTGTCTATGGAATGGGATTGGGGGAAGGGGTAGACCAGAGGGGAACTTACTTGGGGTACAGGCCAGAAGTGGAGAAGAAGTATGTTTTATTTGATAAATTCCTATTTTAGCTAACCATGCTTGCTAACTAGGTGCTGAGTTCTGTTGTTTCCAAGATGCTGAAGGACCTCAAGTATTGTCAGCATTGTTCAAATCTACAATTCTAGGACAAAGTTCCTGTTGCCTCACCCTAATTAAAGCTCTATTGTCACACTTGAGTGTTGTTCACATTAGACAGGAGTTTTGATTGAAGGTAAGGTCTTTAGTAGGAAAAAGGGAAGAGGGAGAAGGAAAAAGAATCTTTCATGTGAAGAGCTGCCTCTCTACCTTTTTCATTCTTTATCTTTATTAGGGAAGCTCATGAATGAATCTGGACCCCAATCTCTGTAAGTGTAAGTGCTTCCTATACATACAAAGGGGAAAGAATACTTTTGAGCTATCATTTATTGCGTTGGGTTTTTTTTAGACAATCAGGGTTAAATGATTTGCCCAGGGTCACACAGTAAGTATCTGAGGCTGGATTTGAACTCAGATACTCCTGACCCCAGGGCTGTGCTTTGTCCACTATATCATGCAGCTGCCCCATAGTCCATTATTATATTAGAAACCACAACTTCAGGAGTTGCTAGTCACTTGACAAGTGACCAACAGCTCAGGCTAATTTTTTTTTTCTGAAAAAGAGCACAGCTTCCTTTACAGCATAAATGAACTGGGGTCTTTGAGTTGTCTTACTGTGAGTAACACATTCTACAAGGAAGAAATAGACACAGATCTTGCTTCCTGACCCTGATTGAGTGTTTAGTTATCCATTATTGTTCATTTTAATTTAAATAAACACAATGTATCTAGGTACATAGTAAGTGCTCAATAAATACATATGAACTTGATTTTACTTGAGCAATAACAACTTTATTTTCTCACTCCAAACTCTCTAGCGACTTTGTGGAGAGACACAGTGGAAAGAATACTAGATTTAGCATTTTGAAACTCATCTCTACTGCTCACTGTCTGTATAAACTTAGTAAAGTCACTTAATTCACATGGGCCTCAGTTTCTTTACCTGTAAAAAGTGGAGAGAGAGGCCTAGCTAATTTCTAAGGTCCCTTCCAGATGTAGATGCTGTGATTATAGTTTGATTCTTTTAAGAAATATTTTGCAGATTCTAAGACTTATTTTAGTGCATCTTCTCACTAGAGCTAAATCCTATCACTGACCAGTCCAGTAATACAAGACTGTCAAGGTAAACATAGCCACCAAGTGCATTCATCGTTTGTATTTTCATAATCCTACACCTAAGTATAGCAACAAAGCTATAGTATTGAAAATTTACTGTTTTAAGGTATCACTTAAATGGACAGTTCTTCATGACATAACCATAATAGTTGGCTTTTGCAAAATTGTATCATTCTTTTCAATATGTCAACCCCAATCCGTTTTACAATCTGTTTCAGTGTAGTTTGGTGGTCAATTGTTTAAACTATAATGGCATAATGTCTCGCCCATTGTTCTCTGGCTTACAGAGAAGCCATCAATTAAAGGGAAATAGTCTGTGAGAACCCTGCAATGTTTCCAGAAATTGTGGAATGGTTTGTGTCATTAAGTGGCATATTTTGTAGAGAAAAAGAAGATATAAAGAAAATCCCCTCTGGTAAACAATAGTACCCATTGTGTGTGTATAAACTCATATACATATACATGTAGACACATATATATGCACACATATACATACATATGTATGTGTTTATGTTTATATGTGTCTACATGTATATGTCAATTAAGTTTATTTTTTGCAATAACCAATCAGTAGCCCTTAATGATATGTTGGCCACTTATACTGCTTTCTCAGATCTTCCATTGGGGTTCATCTAGAAGGAGGGGTAAAGTGGGGATCAGAGTTGTTTTCCCTGGTGAAGTGTGATAAAATTACTGATTCTTTATTGAGATATTCCAAATAGTGCTCTTTAGTCTTTATATGTCCCCACAAATGAACAAGTCCACCCTGTGTTTATTTTCATATTTGGTTCTGAGCAAATACTTTGGAAATTTATGTTTACATAGGGAAATGTATATACTGAACCATTATGAACATGGGACTTAAAGCTTTCAACTTTCAACAAAAGAGTTCAGTCCTAGAAGTTACAAGGAGAGCTCATTTTCCAGGTCTCTTTGACCTGGAGTTCTTGCTAATACCGTTAAAGAATCAGGAACCATATGGCTGTATTTCTCATTCACTTAAATTAATTAAAACCCCTTTTTTATACATAGATTCTAACCCCAAGTTCTTTGCACCTGCCTTTGGCAGCCTGTTCCTTGATCTAATGCTATAAGTAACCAATTTAAGTGACAAAAGAATTGCATGCAGTCTTTTCTATGTAATTTGACTTGTATTCAGTTGATATGACACATTTATCCTTAGGCTGTAGTATCACTTATGCAGTAAAACCAAAAATGTGCATGAAGAAATAATTAATTTGCTCTTTTCCAGAGCACAAGCAGTATTTTCTGGTGATGAAGTGAGGGGGAATTTTATCAAGAGAAAAACTGGGCCTCCAGTCCTTGAAGTTAATGCTAGAAAACTAGAGTATTCTTCAGAATCAAATTAACATAAGAACTGTCATGATCAAAATGGTGTCTAAGACAACTAAATCACGGAGCTTGAGAATCTATTCACAGTGGAAGAGCATATTATATTTTTAGACTTTGAGCAGAAGCGCTGATTTAGGTCCTGTAATAAGTTTTAGCACATTCTTGTGGGGGGTAACTTTTGGTTCCTGGTTTTGGTTAGAGAGAGACAGCACAGTTTAGTGTGTTGTTCTACAGTGAGTTCATATATTGGTATGAGACGAGATCCTTGCTGTAGTAATGTAATAGATTCTTAGAGAGATTGGGGGACACTTTTTTATGACTCCCTGGAACTCAATTTGGGTCCCAGAATCAATGTATTCCACATTGGCTTTTTTTTGTACCACCAGGTCTTGTTTGATTTAAATAATAAATTCCATGAAATGGTTATGTGTATTCAAATTTGTAATATTTGACATTATAGCCATGTAAAATATGGTTATTGGTTCAAACCAAATGGAAATATGTAGTGTGAATTCAAATAAGGAGACCAATTCACAGCAATCTTTATTCTCATTGATCGGTACCTAGTTATGCTGTATGTCCTAACAAATTCCCCTATGAAGGAAAAGGAGAAGGAGGAAGGAGGAGGAGGAGGAGGAGGAGGAGGAGGAGCAGGCAGAGAATATATACAGTTTTTATATGTTCCCTTACATAGTTTATATAGTACTTTAAGATTTGCAAAGAGTTTTGCATATGTTATCTCATTTGATCTTAAGCCTAGTTTCTTTTAACAAATCACTTGGACTTCTCATTAGACTAAAGCAAAAGAAGTTAATTGGGGGAAGCAAGGTAATATCAAGCCACAAGCAAACCGGTAACATGAACTGCAGCAAAAACAATCCCCACTCAATCTGCTTTGTGGTATCCCTCCCACTCTCCTCCTTCCCCCTCACATTGGAATCCCACCTTTCCCCATTCCCCAAGCTGCGTTCATGCTATGCAGGAGGAAACGCATTCTTCTCTCATGGGAGCGGCTTGGACAGCCAGCAGCAGTTCTGGGGGTATGCTGATCACTCTGCACGTCTCAGATGGTTGTGGGACCGTTGTCTGCCCTGCCCATTAGCTTCTTCCCCTGCACTGATTGCTCTGGCTCATTAGGTTGGGTATTCAAGCACCTCACTGGTATCAGAAAGATTACTACTCTTCCTCTTTCTAGCTTCAAGGATGAAATACTGCTTGAGTACACATGCTTCCAGCCAGATTAGTCCCTGCATCCCACTTTTTCTTCTTCCCAGTGTTCTTTAAAAAAAAAGATAGAAATCTATTGTTATATGCATGTCCTTTCAGAGTCCTTATCCCCTGGGCAGTATAATCCTGAGAAGGGAAGACAAATTAAGCTATATTTGAGCGTCGAGGTACTGGCAAGGTACCAGAATGCCTCATTTAACCTGAAAATACTCTAGATTTTTCACTCTCCCTGCTAGGTTTTGCCTAGAGAGTGGAGGTAATAGTAACAATGGTAGAGAGGGAAAGGAAGATGTTTATTATGCATGTTCATTAGCACATACACACACGCATATATACATACATACACATATCTAATATAACTGTATGTGTGCGTGTGAGATATAATGAAAAGAATGCCAGGGTAGTAGTTGTTAGAAATGTGCTATAAACTTAGTTCTGCCACTAAAATTCATTGTGTGACCTCGGGGACACTATTTCTTCATCCAATAACATTGCATTAAGTCCTTCTTTTAACAAGCTAAGAAACCACATGACATAGTGGATAGAAAGCTGACCTTGGAATCAGGGAGACCTGAGTTCAAGTCCTGACTCTGAGATCCTAGTTGTGTGACCATGGGCAGATCACTTAATCTCTCAGCTCCCCATGCCCCACTGCATTATACATGAGTTGGTGATGCTTCCCAATGGAGACAGTTCCATATCAAGAGTGACTCATATTGCTGAAATCACAAGTCCAGACCAACCCTCCTCCCTACTGTATATGAATCTGAGAAAGACAATTTTGACATTGTCCCTATCCCTACCTAGTTTACACTCTAGGAATATATGTATGTAAAGCATCAGTAAATATATTATTTTTACTTCATAAGGTTTTTGTGTGATGTATGTAAATAATAAAAAAAATTGAGAATAAGTTAAGATGTGTGGGAATAAGGACACTCTGTGTTTTGTGGTTGGGAGTATAGAGTGGTAGCAATAGATGGATATAGACAACTAAGTGTCAAGGTGAAAGATGACGCTTTTTTCCTCTCTATTCTTATGCAGTATACCAAAAAGGTCACAAGCACATTAAGGACAGGGAAAATTGAGGAAACAAACCTTAATGGCCAAAGAACTGAACCAAGTAAGACTTTTTCTCTGCCTACTTACTGAGTGCATCTAGATTTCTCTGCAGTAAAGTCCATTCCTTCATGTGGACTTCTTCATTGCCATGAGGAGATAAAGAGGAAGCCAGATACCAGAAACATGGCAATGCATTCACTCAGGTAGAAATGTGCAGAAAGTCTGAACTTCTCAAGCAACCTCCTACCATGCCAAGAGTGACTGGACATTAAGGCCCAGATTTAGCCTTGAGTAATATGGGTTAAAGCAGTGGGGAGGGGGCAGTGGGAGAAGAGGAGAAGGAGGGGATGAGACTTGCCTCTATGGACAAACCCATGACTACAGCTTTTTCAGAACTATAAAATATGGTTTTAGGTTTTCCCTTGACAGCTCATAGCTCTCACTTTTCCATTTCATGCCTTCTCTAAGAGCAGAGGGAAGAAATGTGTTCTATCCACTCCTATGTTCTCTTTGCCCTGCAGCAGCTGCAAGAGCAACCAGGATTTGGGAACCTGCTATAAGGAAATATACAACCCAAGGTCCACAGATGAGATAATAATGATTAAAAAAAAAAAGGTAAGGATAGCATTTACATAATGCTTTATGATTTGCAAAGCATTTTAAAAATTTCTCTTTCTCACCATACAACAATCCTGGGAGGTAGGTGCTATTATTATAATACTCATTTTACAGATGAGGAAATTAAGGAAGACTGAGGTTAAATGTCTTGCCCAGGGTCACACAACTAGTGGGTGTCTGAGGTCACATTTGAGCTCAGGTCTCTCTAACACTATGTTCAACGCTTAATGTGCTATACCATCTATCTATCTTGTAGTGTGGCAATAGCAGTTGGGGTGAGGGTGCAGGGTGAGGAGAATGTTAAGAGGATAATTTTTCTCTTTTTTTCAGCCACATCCAATGACTTCTGAGGTAAAAAGGAGCCTTACTCACATGGTTTCCTCCCCCTTCCCTATCACCCCACCCTTCTATCCAGTGGGAATTATGTACCAAAGGACTTAGTTTGTATGCTGGTCTTTATCCCAGATTCCCTGTGTGACCTTCAGTCAGTTATTCAACTTCTCAGTATCTGTACTCTTGTCTATAAAATGGGAATGATATTACCTGGCTATTCCCTACCTCAGAATAATAAATGTGATTAATAAGGTAGAGAGGGGTGAAAAACACCCATTCAGAGTTCTGAGCTCCTCAGGGATAGAGCTAAATAAAAATTAGGTGATACATATTAGTGTTCATCATAGACACGCTTAATGAAAAGAGAGCTAAATGAGAAAAGATAGTGTTGTGGACATTAGGGAGAGTTATTACAAATTTCAAAAATCCCTTTTAAGACTTGGATTAAGCCTATGTCTCATTAGTGAGAGTGCCTGATCCACTCCATCATATAACCTCTGGGAGACTCTAATGAGAGTTGTACCTTTTTTCTTCCCAGCCCCCACAAGGGATCACCTTAGCCTTCACTTAGCCATCTCACAGAAATAACAGAAAAACAAGGATGTTTGCAAGCAGCTAAAAGCATGAATTCTCTAACATTTTGTGTGTGTAAGTGTGTGTGTGCGCGCGCACACGCAAGCACATGTGTGCGTGTGTGGACTGTCTTCTTAGTTTAAACTATCTTGTTTCTAATGTTGAACCCCCTGGGATTTCTCAGAGCATTTCCTTTCAAAGAGGTGTGTTGTGTATGACTAAAAACACTCCGACATTGTTTTTTTCTGGGCTTCTCACAAAGAGAAGAGGTGTCTCCTTTCAGACTTGCCTCAGGAGCTAGACTTTTAAATAGATCACAAAATAAAATGCTCAGTATTTCTAACTCTCCATGTACCAGGGAGGGGCGGGGGTGGAGAGGAGGGCTGGAGAATGAACTTCAGGGAAGCCTCTACTGGCAGTCCATCTTTGAAATCTTTTGTATTTGCTTATGTCTTTTGAGTTCTGGCTGCTTTTTATCTGCATTCCTCACAGATAATGAAAGAGATACACAAAACGTTCTGTATATTAATGCCTTAAATGGCTGCCTTTGGCAAAGCCTTAATAGACTGACAAAGCAGAGATGAGTTCACATAGCAAAGTATACAGTGAAAAATGAATTATCAACCAGCAGAACCCCCTGTGTCAGAGGGATTTCAGATCATTTGAATATTTACATATACAATTCAGGCATGTTGACAGAGCACTGCAAATAAGAGTACGCTTGGAGAAGAAGGGGAAGAATTATTTGCCCAGGTACTGCAGAGATTTTTCTAGCTATGTAAAAGATGAGACTGCATCCTTGCCATATTTGGTAAACTGAATATTATTAGGAGGACAGGCCTCATGTAGAAGGGAGATAAGCAGAAATTGATTTGAATATTATTCCAGGGCAAAGTGAGCAGCCATGATGCATTCAACCTTTTTTAAATGTGCAAGAACAGATTATTTTTCCTAATTAAACACCTCACCAATGTTAAATGTCTTTTAAAGGATAGGGTGGTATAAGAAAGTAATTGCAAAAATTGAACTGTGGAATCGATCCCCTTTGCCTCTCTACATGGATACAGGACAGTCTCAAAAGGGGTTCATTTCCTAACTCTGAGTCAATCAAATAACACATTATATCTACATAACAGTGTTTGTAGAGGTCTTATTAAGCCCCCTTGGAAAATGGCATGATCAGATAGACTGAAAGTCACTGGAAGAATTTTTGGAAGTGATCATCCATTATGAATATCCATACATTTCCAGATTTCAATATACCTCAATTGCTTATAGCCTAAATTGAGAAGCAGATTTGTCAAGTAGACAAAGGGCCAGCCCGAAAGGCAGTCCACCTTCTGACATGTACTAGCTATGTGAACATGAGCAAACTGTTTAACATTTTGATGTCCCTGGCAAATAGAAGAGGTGCCAATATGAACTGGTGGAAAGAGTTGCCACACTAGGAGTTTCCTACACCATTTAATCAAAGATCCACTGTTATTATCCTCCCCCCACCAACCAGTAAATTGCCTAGTCTTGGGTATCTCTATAGAATGTAACTTCTTTTATGTTAACTATGTTGACATACATTAACTATGATTATTAAGCATGATAACCAAGGATTCAATGGCACATGATACTATTGGCTACTCTGCAATTCTTTGGCAGTTTTCTTTTTCACATTACATGAGCAACTGAGATCCATTTGTCTCTTGGTTCAGATATATATAGATATATAGGTATACATGTTGCTGAAAGTGACCCTAAGGATAACCAAAAGAGAAAAAAAAATCAAACTAGTTATTTATTAGCACTGCTCTCAAAAACTCTGTGCCATCTGGGGCAGCTAGGTATTGCAGTATACAAAGCACTGACCCCAAAGTCAGGAGGGCCTAAATTCAAATTCAGTCTCAGATACATAACACTCACTAGCTGTGTAACTCTGGTGCAAGTCACTTAACCCCAATTGCCTCACCAAAAAAAAAAAAAAAAGCTGTGATCCATCAAAGCAGGGATAAGTTCACATAGCCAAATTAAAGTGATAAATGAATTATCCACCAGCATGATCATCTGAAACCTGCCTTTTTTTTCCTGTCCCTTTCTCGTACCTTTATGAAATGTTCCTTAAAGTTCTTATAATTCCTTCATAAGTGGATTGTCTACATTTCAACAGACTACATCTACCTTCTGATCATTGAGAAATATTAGGAGTGTTTGTAAAAATGTTGTAAGTTAAATAAGCAATAGCAGCATGGGGTAGTTAGGAAAAGCAGTAGATGGAATCAGATTACTAAGTAGTAACTATGTGACCTTGCCCAATTCCCTGGGCCTCACCCTCCTTATTTGTAAAATAAAGAGACTGGACTAGATATTCCCTTAGGACCTTTCCACCTCTAAAACTCTATTATCTAAAATTCTTTTTTCCCCATTTCCTTTTTTCTTCACTTAAAAAAAAATACTTTTTGTTGTTACATCACATTCATTTCCAGATATGTCCCTTCTCCCTAACCAGTATATCATCCCTTACAACTATTTTTTAAGAGAGAGAGTTAGTTCACCAAAACCAAATAAAATATCAGTTGGATCTGAAAGCATATATACTGTTCCATGGGCCCTATCCCCTACCTTGATGCTATGATTCTAAACATCCACGATGTCAAGTTACTGACAAAATTCAATGGAAATAACATGCCTCTAGATAGGGGTCCTTAAGTTTTTTGTGCATTAAGGACAACTTGAGCAGTTTACTCAAATTTACAGATTCTTTCTTAGAATAGTGTTTTTCAATGTACACAATTACAAAGGAAATCAAATATATTAAAAATGTGACCTTTTTTTCCCATTCAGGTTTATAGACCACCACCATGGACCCAAGGTTGAGAATCCTGGTCCTAGAATATGCAAACTTTGTAAAAAAAATTTTGTGGCAATTAACTTTAGGTAACTTTAAAAAAAATCCTTATTTCAATTTAAACCAATATAACAGATTTTTATTTTATTCTTCCATTATCCAATCCCCCATCACAACTGACCAGATAGGTAGTTTGTTATCATGTCCAAAAAGCTATAAGTCTTTAAAGGATGCTCCCAGAAGCCACTTCCTCTCCATTGATGCAAACTACCATGGGATAGAGAAAAAGATATAGATACTCAAAGCCCTGTGGTTGCTGTTCACCTGTTGAGGATAAGTAGGTTTTGGTTCTCCCTGGGGTGCTAGCATAGAACAGATTGGATTAATTTCTAGAAAGAAAGGGGATATAAAGGAGGGAAAAGTTACTAGAATTATTAAAAGGCCCAAGAAACTTTTGAACATCAAATGCAACATTCTGCATAGTTTTATGTAAATGAGTCGGAGACATATGGGTTCAATTTTCCCTAAAATACACTTTCATTTTTAAAATGAAGGAGAACTATTTGCCAGAGAGTTCTTTCTATTTCTCTGACCTCAGTGTATTTGAAGAAAAAAATATTCAAGATGTTTAAGAAACTGCAAACACAGCGGGAGGGGCACCATCCTTCCCAGAATTCCCTCTTTGAAAGGTGCTGTCACAGATCTGAGGAGTGTAGACTTCATTTTATTTTGTGAGTTTCAATCTTTTCCCAGAAAATGAAAGAAGGAAAAACTTTGAAGTCGATAGACTCTCATAGTGTCTGAGTAAAAAAAGATGACTCCAAGATAGTATTTCAGTGGCCTGAGAAATAAGATTTGATTCTGATATGACAACACAATCACCAATAATAGCAAAGCAGGAAGCTCCTGAATTCTGAGGGCCATTTCTAATGTGATCCAAACAGAACAACCAATCACAAATAAGTTCTTCAAACATCCCCAGCACTACCACTCCTGTTTTAATTAAATTAACTCCAAAAAAGATTTATGCTAAATTCTTTTCATAGTGACTTGCTGGGTTCTAGTATCTTCAACATTGGCCAACTCTCTCTAATATGTACTTGTTCACAATTCCTTGTTTCATCTCTAACATCTCAAACACCCGACTGTATTTATGAGCCTCCTGGGCATAAAAGGACTTAGTCTTTCTTTGTGAGCAGCTTCCTATGTCCTACAGACTTCCTCTTATAAGAAAGAAAATTTATCAAGCTATTTCAAGGGCACTCAGTTATGTACTGAGAAGAGAAAACAGCTAAATGCATGGCAGAAGATTCTAAAAACATTTTAAATAATGAAAAATAATGACCATTCCAATTGACATCTCTTCGTTTCATTTCACATAATCACGAGACTTCCATCCTCTTATGTCTACCTCAAATGCTAAGGATTTATGGAAACATTACAAAGAATAACAGCTGAACCAGTTTTATTTGTCTGGGTTCCCATCAGTCCTAGATTAAATGATAGACGTCTTTTTCATAAAATTGTTTTTGCCTGTTTCTGTCTACTTTGTCAGATCATTTCCTCCCCCTCTCTATTTATTATAATCTTGTTAATATAAGCTTCTCTTTATCACATGACATTTTAAATTATGTCTGTATGGTTTCAGAACCTCCTTCATCCTTCAGTGCCTTGCACATAGTAGGTGGTCAATAAATATTTGTTGAATTAAATTTGTCAAATTGCAGTGACTTCAGTGCTTTGATATGATGGTGGAGGCAGCAACCCAGATTCAGTAACCAAAAAATTATATTCAGCATCTCACTTGTCACAGACCAATAATTTCAAAGATATTCTCAGGAAACCAGGAATACATGTCCAGTATTGACAAAAGCATATTTTACTTTTGGCTCTCACAGATGATTTCTCTTGTGCTTCATGGGACTCATCGTTCATGCCCATAAACATGCTTCGATATAATTTTGAAGAAATTGCAGCGAGAGAAGGAGAATTCTAAATGAATATTTTCATCTGGAGCCATATTTCATTACATCTTGATTTCACAAATGCAGTTTGCTTTTTAGGCCTATGTCCACAAAGAGTTACTAGTTCACTTGTCATTGATTAAATCCATTGTTAAATTCAGTCAAAAATATATGTTTTGTTCCCATTGAATTTAGGAGGTATTTAAATGAATTGAGTGAATAGCAAATCCTTCTGTTTTCTATAAAATAAAGCTGGTCATGTCTGTAATCCTCCACCTCTCTATGAGCGTGACCTCCCTTCTCTTTGGCAGCCTCATGCCTAAGATCTCCCAATGTGGCTTATCGTTTGGGATCAACACCCTGAATACACTTACCCTTCCCTTCCTGCCTTTGTATCAGCATACCTGCCCTATCTCCATTGCCTTTTACGAAGGAAGGGCTAGCCTGAGAAACTCATTTACACTGAAGAATTAATGACTGGTAACATCTGTCATATTTTAACTCAAAGCCACCTGTTAAAGATACCACTGTAACTTTTTTAATTTAAAAATTAATTAAATTAATTTTTCCTACAGTACTTTCATTATTAAAATGAAAGAGAACTTCCTGGAAGGATGGGCTTTGTATTTCCCTCTTCTCAGCATGATACCTGTTCCATTTGTCTCCACAGGGCAAAGCCAGAAACAATGTGTGAAAGAAAAGACAAATGTAGGCTTCCTATAAAGAAAAAAAAACTCACAGATCAATTGTTCAAGTACTTGACCCCTAGGGTCTAGATTTCAGGGAGGTCTGTGAACTCAGATGGGAGTGAACATGAGATCTTAATTTCAATATACTTGCTCTCCTTTGTAATCCTATGTATTTTATGCATTTAGAAATTTTATTCTGAGAAGGGTCCATAGGCTTCACCAGACTACCAAAGGGTACTATCACACACACACACACACACACACACACACACACACACACACACACACACACACGAAGAATCCCTACACTAAGGGGGCAGCTAGGTGGTACAGTAGATAGGGCTTCAGCCTTGGAATCAGGAGGACCTGAGTTCAAATCTGACCTCAGACCAAACACTTCACACTTACTAGCTGTGTGACCCTGGGCAAGTCATTTAACCTCCATTGCCTATCAAAAAGGAAAAAAAAAAGAATAAAAAAAAGAATCCCTAGACTAGAGCTATCTGAAGGTAGACGGCTGCCTTAGGAGGTGATAGGCTCCCCATCACTAAGGAGCTTCAGGCAAAGGCGAGATCTATCCATCAAATGTATTGTAGAAGGGATTCTTATTCAGATATCGCTTGGACCAGATTTCTACTGAGATCCTCTCCATATCTGAATTTGTGCAATTCTGAGGGAGTAAATGTGGGGATTTTAAGTATGGTAGCAAGCTCCATTACACAGAAATTGTGGGATACAGGACTTTCCTAATACTATCAAATCATACCACACAAGTGACTTAGTATGCAATAGATGATCTTCATACGAGATCATATAATAATAGATTTAGAGTTGGAAGGGGCCTTAGAGGCCATTGGGTCCAACCTTTCATTTAACATATAAGGAAACTGAGGATGAGCAAAGTTAAATGACTTACTCAAAGTCACACAACTAATACCTGAAGCAGAATTTCAACCATGTCTTCCTGAGTCCAAGCCTAGTGTCCCTATCCACTATGACATGCTTCTGCTGCTTCTACTTAAATGTAGGCAAAAACTACGAAAATTCTCTATTGCTAAGATGATGTCAAGAAGTTATCATTTACTGAAGTTAAGCAAATCACTTAATCTCTCTTAACTTCAATTTTCTTATCTATAAATTTAGTATAATAATAGCATCTACCTCAAAAAGCTGTTATGAATCTCAACTGAGATAACATATGTAAGATATTTTGTAAATCTTAAAGTGCTATGCAATTATTATCACTACCAAAGTGATTTCATTCATAGCTGGCACAAGCATAAATTCCTCCATCTCTGCAACATCTATGGGACTTTTATGCCACCTCAAGCAAAGGAGATGAGCCACAGAATCATGGGATTTTGAAGATAAAGGTACCTTAAAGGAAAGCTAACCCAGCCTCTGATTCTGTTATTTTTTCTGATCCTAGGTGAATGAGTATTCCAAGGGAAGAGTGACCAGGCTACCAGTGAGAGTAGGAGACCCAACAAAGACAGTGAAGATCCCACCAGCAGCAGCATCCAAGTCCGTTGATAAAAGAGCACAGAAGCGAAGCAACCTGCTTTACCTAGCCCAACAATGGAAGGACCCCAAGGAAGCAACCATCATCACTCAGAAATAAAGTGACTTATCACAAAGTTAGTTTGGTTGGGACTCTGTGAAAAGAGAAAACATCCTCAAGGTCAGGATTTGAGAAGTACCCCTAGTCCCACATATTCCCTATATGTGCACTGATTACCTTTGTGTTTTACTGCAGAGAGTGGGCTCCACTTTTCCCCAGAGACCTCATCTATATGGGTGTGTATTTGTATTTGTGTGCATGCATGCAGAGGGGAGAGTATGTACAAGTAGTTTGGGGTATATTTTGTAACATATATTCTTACCAAACCTCCCCACTAAGTACCCCCTTCATAAAGACTAATTGATATTGATTGGTTGAAAAAATATTGGAAAGCACACTAGATAGAAGGCTTCTGAGTGACAACACTAGAAACTGCATCCCCTCAAGATTAACCCTAGAAACATGAGAGAAGAGAACTTATATTCTCCCCATGCAAATCTAACCTTCAAGTACAATGTGAAATAGTGAGTGAACTTGGGTTCACATATAATTAGAGGTTATTAGAACTGCAACGATCCTCGGAGATCATCTTGTCTCATTTTCCCAGAAGGCAGGTCCTTAGGCGCTTACCCATTCTCTCCAGCATTTGTGGAAGTTTATAGGTGTTTCCAAATCAAGAGGAGGTGTTGACGTTGAATATTAGTGTTTTTATTCTTTTTGAGCTCCTATGGCTGGCCTGCACGAGTAATTTTATCATGGAGTATGCATAAAGAGATTTTATAGTAACAAACTTAAAGGCCTGCTCCTTTTTTCCCGAATTTTACTGATGCTCAATAGAACGCTATTCCTTGAATCTGAAACTAGCTTCTTTTTTGCCAATAAATGTAGCATTCATACTGTATATGGCTCATTTCCAAATCCTCTGGCTTGCCCTCAGTACATGTGTTAATTGTATTTCTTAGATATCCCATTTTCTCATGCTTAGCCTTTGTGGTTTTATGCACATTTTTCTAAATGTTACACTATCTTGTGTTTAAGTTTTATTTGCATGACACTAAAGTGTGAGTCAGTTGGCTCATTACATTTTGTATACATTGTGCATAATGAATACTAAAGCAAAGACTATGGCTTCCAGAGCAGAACTGCAAATATGTGTTTCTCTGACAGATCTGCCTTGATGAATAACAGAAAAAGATGTAAAGTGGCTGTACATGATAAGGTAATCTTCCTCCAATCCATACTCCTTACCCATAGGAGACCTGTTTACTTGCCTCCTTTTATGATAACTTTTCCCTTATTATTCTTTAATTTGGAACAACAAGATCACAGTCAACCCTTTTTAAATTCCTGCAAGCAGTTGGGAAAGTTGTTTTGTTTGTTTGTTTGTTTGTTTGTTTAAATGCCAAGGCAAGCCAAATGCAAGGAATTGCAATGTACTTTCTAAAATAGAAGATCAGTGAGAACGATTCTCTTGGTGCCTTAGTTACTTCCTGGCTTCAAATTAGGCACCTCAGGAAACAGTAATTGACTAAGTTAGATCTTAGTTGTCAGAGAGACTTTGTCTGATGAATAACAACAGCCTGGGTGCAATAACTTTTCCAATTAGATTTTTTTTATAAAAAACTGAAACTGACCAGCTCTCAAGATGCACAGGAACACAATTAACAAATACCAGGAAATATCCTACTCTTGTCACACCACTGTGTACACATATCATACTGTTCAGTTTGATCAAAAGCAAATGGTTGGAATTATTCTTGGCAACACTCTGCCATCTGTTTAGACACAGCCTGAATGCTATTTTCATAAGTACCAAATTTACAACTGGGTTAACTTAGGGGGCTAACTATAAAATAAAGTAGCCATCTCTCAAAATATCAATGAAAATTATGATCTAAGACTTTCTCTTGTATTTCAGTATTCTGACAGAGAACACTAAATTGGAAGAAAAAATTCACACACAGATGTGCATAGACATACACGCACACACGTGTACACGTATAATTTCATCTAAAATGTTTTTATTCCATGTGACTTAATATTTCCAATGAAATGGCTTTATTATAGCCCTACTATAATTCTTCATAAGGTGGCGTTGGGTTCTAGTACCGGCCACTTAGTCTACCGAGCTGAAGAAGCTTCAAGGAAGATCCCAGTGATGGCTTGTGGGTTCCAGGACTAGCGACCTAGTCCTAAAACAGTCTATCATAAGTAGGTTGTCTATTAGGTGATGGATCATTTGGCCATGGCCACTCTTGAAAACATGAAAAATTTGAAAGGCCCCTCAATTTGGTGCAGTTCCCTTCCATTCTTCAATGATCATGGAAGAATGACGAAAAAGGGAACAAAATGCCAAGGATCACATAGTTTTTAGGTCACCTACAAAACATTAGTTTAATTGCTGGTATTCTACATGTGAAATCTTTCTCCAGTGACAAAGCAATAGACATATTACTGGAGGAAATGAACCATACCTATTTTGACAGTTTCACTAAAATATGAAACCAGAAGATATAAGGAAGTTGTGGATAAGTGGTAGTATAATTCAAATGTTCTCCTTGGAGAATCAATAAAAGAATTGGCTTCAATGCATACTCAAAGATGCATATCCAAAATTTTCATCATTGATGAGGTGATAGTAGAAAAACCACAACTGAATTCTGATACCTTGGTCCTTCATGGTTCTACCTGTGTTAATGATTCTTAAGAAGTTGAGAAGAGCAGTTTGTCTGGACCAAGTATAAACAGAAGAAATCTATGCTTAGATCCAAAGAGAATACATCAAATGATTTGAAAAAAATAAAGGATGGTAAAAAAAAAAAAGGAAGGAGACAGTCAAGGAGACACCAGTAACTGACAATATGTTTTCTAATTTCTCTTCTCCATAAAAATATTTGTGAGAATGGTCTCCACACATTTCAAATGTGCCCTTGAGGCAAACACAAGAAGGGAAAGGTTACATTTTCCTAAATGATTTTCTATAGCAGACTACATTTTTATTGTTACACAATTGACTGAAAGAAGAGAATACAAGATTCTATTGGATTTATTGTTTATTTGCCAGAAAAATCATTTGGTTTCATAGAACAAAACATAGCCCAAATGTTTCTCCTCTAGCAATAAACTTTTCATGCATTTGTTGAAATTGCACAAGATTTTTGATACATACAACTAAAGAGATTATTCTGCTCAATGTCCTCCAGGCATATCAAGAGAGGCAGAAAGCAGAAGAGATGTTGTTGCCCCAAAAAAAACCCAAAAAACTCGTCACTGTCATACAGCATGTTTTGCACATAATCCAAATGGGAGAATTTTACATAGATGGTAGAGTGCTCCAGATACTTTTTTTGGTAAGTGATAGTGTTGTGATTGCATTAATCCTCAGAATACTTCCCTTTCCCCATTATGTTGTTCTAATCAAATTGACCTCTCCACCCCACATCTGGATGCCTTTGTCCTAGCCATTCTTCATGCTGGAATACACTGCCTCCTTATCAAACATCACCTTCTACATGGAGCCTTTCCTGGTTTCCCACCCACCCCTCAACTGCTAAGGGTTTTATTCTTTAAGCACCTTCTACTTAGCTACCTTGTATTTGTTTTATATGCATTCTTATTTGTGTATTTTATGACAACAAAATGTGTAGATATTGTCTGCTATGAGAAATGATTCTTTCTCTCTTGTATTAATTGTTGTATTAGACCAAGGTTTTTCCCATTTTTTACTTCCCCATCCAGAAACCAACCAGTGTGGGAAATCTGTCTTAGAGATTTCCCCAGGCCAACATCTAATCAGACAGTAAAAGAAAATTCTAAGTGCATTAAGTTAATGGGTGCATTCCTGCTCATTGTGTTTGCTCAAACAGGTCTGGGGAACTGTTGATTCTCCATTTTGTCGGACGGGTAATATGGAAATTAATGTCTCTTTGACTGAGATTTGGTTGACCCAAGACCTTATTGCAATACAGTCTACCCTCTCATTGTAATATTCATTTTCTTATTAATTGTTAACCAATCAGAGTTGATTGCCACCCCTCAGGAACACCTACTCTTTGAAGGGCATATAAACTATGAGCCCACCACCATGTGGGGTCTTTGGTCTAAGAGAGGATGGCCAAATGACCATCCTTTTCTTGAAAATTCTGGCATTGTTAATAAAATAATCAAATTACCCAGAAGCTATGTCTCTCAAACTTTTTTAAACACTACGCTGCCATGATGGAACATAACTTACTTGAAAACAGGGATTATTTCATTCTTTTTATTTTTTTATCCCTAGTGTCTAGCAAACTACCTGGCACATCAAAGACCCTCAAATACTTTTTGATTGATTGGTTGATTTATTTAGTACTAAAAGGACCTCCTCAATAAGATCTATGAACACTCAAAAAATATTTTTACAATGCAGACAAAGCAAATGGATGGAAATACCACTTGTCTAGACTGACATGGATCTTGATGGTCAGGCCCTTCAGTTAGTCTATCAGCAAATATATGATAGACTCTGTAGAGGGTATTCACCGTACATCTACAAGGAGGCTTAAAACTGAGCTAAATAATTGATCACCTTCTGGTTATAAAAGAGGCATCAGTATATTCTCCTGATGCTCGTCACTGGTGAAATAGGGGTAGCCAATAATATTGAGAGCAGATTTTGAGTGGGGAGAGAAAGGAGAGTGAATGGAGAGTTTAAGTCATGGTTGGAGGGATAGACTTGCTTTGGACAATAGTGAAGGAGATGTAGCATATTGTAAGCAGCATAGATCCAAGGCAAGTTCATTCATTCCAGGTGCAATCATTAGGGAATTGTGTTGAGCCCTAGATTGAATGTAACACTGGTGTGCGGAGACAAGCATTTCAAACTTATGTGTCTATCTAGAAATATTACACATGCCTTGGATACTACTTCTGTCCTAACAAAGCAATTCCATATCTAAGAACAATTATGAGAGTCCTGACAGATAAAATCATCTTGAGCCTCCAGTAGTTTCTGCATGCAAAAAGGGAATACACAGAGGAGCATAAATAGATCCAGAGCAACAGAAAACAAATATGAGTGGGTCCATAATAAAAATCTGTGAAAGGTGTTGCAAACGGACAATGACCTAGATTCAAGATTGAATAAGAAAGAGAAAGTGGTCCAGATTGCATTTGGGAAATTAAATAGTGTTTTCAATGACCCCAATTTGCTTCATGAGATACTTTTTTTAAACCCAAATTTTTTTGGATATGCTATATGACTGTGAATCTTGGAACGCCATAATTTTCCCCAAAGCTCCAAAAATTGTGGGTGACCTTCAGAGCAATAGAGATATTGTAGGGAGCAGAAGTAGGCTATACCAATGACATATGCAAGAAGTGGCATAAAGTGCATCATCTAAAAAATGTGTGGTCAGAAAAGGAGGCAGACGTGTAATGTAATAAGATTGACAGATAACAAATGGACATCCAGGGTGCTTCACTGGCACCCACCCAATGTTCAAAGTGAATTGGATAGATGGCTTATGAGGATTGATGAAAGAAAGTAAGATCCACATAGGCTCAAGTACAAAGAAGCTGGAATCCACACACCTGAGAGAATCCATATCAACAAGATCATTAATCCATTAAAATAACAGAAGAAATATAAGAGAAATGGTTGGAATTTAGTAAAATAGATCTACTACTTGTGTCATACTCCAAAATCCCTATCATGGCCTGAAGGCAAACCTGGATTCTTAAAGACTATTACTTTGTAGTGCAAGCTCTCCTACCAAACTACACAAGTGTTGAGCACAGGGCCAGAGGTAGACTCTATGCCAGTTGTCCAAAGAGGAATTAAACAAATTTAAAGGGTCTATTGTCATGTTGACAACAAGGGAACTTATGTTTTGGCCCAAATAACTCTCAAAAGCCATTTATCACATTGTAAAAGTGGTTTTATTTTCCTAGGTAGAGTATAGCCACAGTGATGAAATGGCTAGTCCTCAAATTATGCAAGTAAGTTAAATCTCTAATCATATTATTGAAGTATTTGGGAGGGCAGATTTCTTATTAACTATATTCAGAAAATTAAGTCTCATGAAGACTTTAAGGTATATTAGAGAAAACCAGATCAATGATTTAAATATTGGTGCAGAATATAGTTCAATTCAATTCAATAAGCATTTATTAACTGCCTGCTACCTGACAGACAGTGATCTAGGCACTGGGGATATAAAACTAAAAATTAATCAGTCAATTAATGAGCTTTCATTCTTTGAAGGGTGGGGTGCTGATTGTGGGAAGTATGGAAAATGAAATATAAAATATGTATAAAATAATTTCCAAGGGGAGGGCAATAGCAATTGGGGATGGGGTGGGGGCAAGAGGAACCAAGGATCAGGCACTTGAGCTGTGCTCTGAAGGGAGCAAAGGATTCATTGAGGCAGATGTGAAGAGGAAGTACATTCTAGATATGGAGCACAGCTTGGGCAAAGGCAAGCATATGGGAAGTGGAAGGCTAGGTAAAGGAAGTGGCAAGCTAACCAGTTCAGCTAAAATGCAGAATACTTGAAGGAGCCTAATGTCCAATAAGCCTAGAACATAGTCTGGGGCTATATTACAAAGGGTTTTAAAATCCAAACAAAGAAGTTGGATTTTTGCTAGAGGCAAAAGCGAGCCACCTGGGCTTCTTGAGGAGTGGAGTAACAAAGGCAAAGATGTGCTTTAGGAATATAATTTTGGCAGCTGCATAGACAACGGAATGGAGAAAGGAGAAACCCTGAGACATGGAAACCAATTAGGAGGCTTTTGCAATAGCCCAGGCAAGAGGCAATAAACTAAGGTAATGGCCCTGTGAGTGGAGAGAATAGAACTGAGGAAAAAGATTCTGCAGAAAGAGGGTCAATACAGGATGGGACTCTGATGGAATGTGAGTGATGAGAGAGAGAGAAGACTTGAAGATTCCTCCAAGCTTGAGAATCTGAGTTATAGGAAAGATGGTACTACCTTCAATAGTGCTAGAGATGTTATCAAGAGAGAAGGGTGTGGGCAGAAAGATAAGTTCTGTCTGGGATAGGTTGAGGTTGAGCTGTTGAGAGACCATCTCATTTAAAAGATCCATCAGGGAATTGATGATTGAGGATTAGCATTCACAAGAGAGACAGGGACGAGATATACGTTAGTGACTGCTTCAGATAAAAGTAGAGCAGTTTGGATAGATTTCTTTTTTGTGGGAAGGTCTAGGAGAAACCAAATTATAATCATCTAATCTAGAAAACCTAAAATGTAGAATAGGAGTGAATGCTAAAGAGATTGTTTCTTGCTCTCTCCATATCCTATGCCACAAATAAAAATTAATGCAATGTAATTTATCATCTGCTTTTATTTTATAATTTAAATTCATAGTTAGTGTATAGCTGTAAAAATGTTTGCATAAAGAATTTTTCTGTTACATAAATCACTTTTCTTATGAAGTGTTCTTCTATTATCATTTTCTTACTGTTAACATTTTTAACATAATACATAGGTAGAGAATTTCACTGGACAGTTTAATTTCCCTTGAATGTGCAGACATTGGCTAAGACTCCAAATCTGCATGAAATTAATCTGATGCAAATATTGCCATCTTTCTTATCATTTGAGTTCTTTGTTAATTAGGCTTAAAGAAGGATTTTATTTAGAGTAAATGAGAGGCAGCATGGTGTAATGTAAAAGGGCTAGCTTTCTAGTCAGGAAGACCTGCTTTTGACACATATTAGCCGTGTAGCTATGAACAAATCATTTAAACTCTAAGAGCACCAGGAACTTCTCTAAAACTGGAAGAGACTAAGTTATAGATGAAATGAAATCACATGTCCTCCTCCCTGGCAAACAAAAACAATTTAAAAAAAAGGCAGCCATGCTTGCTATTACATTTCCTTCACAACTAGAATATACTGGTATTTTTAATGTTACCTTACATATGTAAAGTATATTACACTATAATTAGCCATCCTTCAAATATCTCCAGTAGTCCAAATAATTAACATAGCCTTGAAAGCTAGTTTCAGTATGTATGAGCCAGCTACATAATTTTTTCTGCCCTCCTTCTTCCTCCCTCCACCCCAGAGATACATAGCCCAACAGTAAAATCACAGAAAGTAGCATTCTCTATTATTCACACTGCGTAAAATAGTTCTGGATTGAAATAAGCAGTAATTTATAAGGTTAAACTAATCTTTTGTAAGATATACTTACCTGAATAATCATTAGTCCTACAAAAAAACATGTCTTTCAAGCTTAATTCCCATTTTGCATGAGGCTGAGTTGAGGTAAAAGTCTAATGTCAGAGGGCAGATTTTAGAAGAGTCAGGAAGAATGAAGGTTCTGAGCTTCATTCTCCTGCCCTCTTGATCATGTATCTTTCCATAAAAGGAGTGACCGTAAATTAGATCTCATCTGGAACAGTAAGAGATTGGACATTGACATTATAAAAGAAAACAACCAAAAAGCCTGTGATTTATTGAGCGGGGAATTCATCTCTCTTCCCACTTACCTATCTTTTCTAAGTGCACATTTCATTCTCCATGTATTATTTGGGTCACCATGTAAAGAATATATCTTGCAGGTTGTGATTTGGTGAACTGATCAGGGGAATTGGCTGGAATTTAATTTGTACCTAATATGAAAAAAGCAGAGAAAACAGAAGTCACTATAAAGTCAATGTTAACTCTTCATTTTGATTCACTCTCCATAGAACTAAAGCTTGATTAAATAAACAAATAAATAAATAAAATGAATGAATGAATTGAATGAATGAATGAATGAATGAATAAGGAAGAGATGTATGATCATGCTTTAGTTTCCAGATGGCAAATATTTATCCATTTCTTTTAATATATATGCTTTCCACTTCTGCAAAATTTGGAGTCCTTTATACCTGTCATGATTTAACCCAGATTCTCCAGCAATCCAACTCAGGCGATGATGACAATTAGTCAGTGATATCTCTACACATCTTTTTACTTGCCTGTCCAAACATAGAGTGTGTGGTTCCTTTAACTAGAAGAATAAACACCTTCAAAAACATCTCTTAATACTTTATGATACAATAATGAGATAATATTGGACCTTATCTAATTTTTTTCAACCCAAGAATATATTCCATGATATCCATAGTTCTTAAAACCTGATGCAATTAGAGTCTTCATTTTTAGAGAGAGACAGAGCTCTGCTTTGAGTCTTCTTCATGTGAGAATTGCAAATACTCATTTTAATTCTCTCACAGTTCTTTAAAAAATCATTCATTTGCAACCATGTATGGTTATACACTCTTCAACTTTTAGTAACATTTCACTGAGGCCTCTTGAAGAATTGGCTTTGTCTAAATGGTGGCAGCTGGGTTGCTCAGTGGATGGGGCACCGGGCGTGGAGTGAGGAAGACTTGAGTTCAAATCCAGGACTGTATTACCCTGGGCAAATCATTAAACCTATGTTTGCCTCAATCCACTGGAAAAGGAAATGGCAAACCACGCCAACAAAGAAAACCCTATGGACACCATTAGTGTACTATGTTCCAGAGGACCATGAAGAGTCAAACATGAATCAACAATAATATATGGGGCTAAATAGGATTAAAACTGAAAAATTCAATTTTCAAATTTCCAGAGATTTTGTTGGTTTAGGTAGTATAGATCAACCATGGAAAGGGCTAACTGAAATTTTTGAGTTTTAAAAGTGTTTGGTATTGTTGAGATGAAGTTTGGGTGTCATTTCCATAAACAAGGAATGTTTTGTCCACCTCCTCCCACAACAAAGTGGTTTTTCAGCAGACTATGCAGGGGGAAGGTTAATTTGCCTGTTGACATAGAAATCTTGATTATTTAAATGTTATTTTAAAAGCCAAAATACACAGCAAAATGGCTTTATATTTAAATATTTTAACTTGGTTGCACTTTTAAAAGAAAAGATAATTAAGTAATTTGAAAATAAATAGTAACAAAAGAAAAACAAACTAGAGAGTTAAAAGATGTTTTTAGTAAAATTATTTTTATTTAAATTAAAACAATTTTGTATTCAAATCACTGATATAATAGAGAAAGCCTCATAATCTTATCTAATTGCAGGAATAATTGAATAAAGCCAGAAATCTGAGAAAATAAGTGTGGTTCACAGTGTATCCAACATCTCCCCACACACATCACTTCACACATGAAAGAAAAACACTGAACCTCAAGGAAATAATTCATGGAAAATGTAAGAGTGCCACATGTATAGAACATTTGCGAAAACTGCCCTGTTTAGAGTCCCATAATTTTGAGACAATTTAGAGACAATCAACACAACTAATTAAAGCACTGTGACTTAGGGGACATTGGATGGGACTTGCATAGTATGTTTTGCCCTGACTCCTTAATGGTTTTCCCAGTTTTAGCCACCTGCTGGCAACTCCTTTTCTTGCCTCCTGTCTTGCCCCTGGGATGGAATTACTCAGTGAACTTTTAACTTGGAATAATTTCCTGTTTATTCTATCTGATCAGGACTTTGGACCACACCATCTTCTCCCAGAAGGGTTCCTTTACCCTGTTAGCACACTCATTCCCACCTCCACCAATGAAAAGCAACTATCATTGCACCTATCCTTTCTATAGCTGGTGGGAATTAGAAAAATCTGGAATTAATCAAACACTTATTAAGTGTGTATTATGTTTAGGGCACTTGACAGACTAGCCAGAAGAACTTGGCTAAAGATTGGATAAGGGAATAAATGATAGGGAATAATAAAGGGTGATTCTGTGGTGACAAGATTAGGTGAATGAGAGGGATGTGGTAACTCCACAGAAATAGAAAATTTTAAAGGAAAGGCAGGTTTAGGAAAAGGAAATGATAAGATCAGCTTTAGATACAATGAATTTGAGATAATAGCAAGGTATTCAGCTGGAAATGTCCAACATTCCATTAACTATGGAGGACTAGACCTTAGGAGAGTGGTTAGAATTAGATGCGTGAAAGTCATTGAGATGTAAGTGCTATTTGAACCTGTGGGAGTAAATTAACTAACCAAGGAAATGAAGAGAGAGAAGAGGGCCCAGAACAACCATGGGGCACCTATGTTTAAGAAGCAGGAGATAGGTAATGAACTGGTAACAGATACTGTAGAGTGGTCAGACAGCATGGAGGAGAATCAGAAGAAAGTAGTTCTTTGGAAATTAATGCAAGATAAAGCATCCAGAATAGGAGGTGTTCAAGAATGACAGCAGCTTCAGAAAGATTGAGAACTGAGAAAAAGCCAACTAATGTGTCAGTTAAGAAATTTTTGAAGAGCATTTTAGTAGATGAATGGGGTGGAGGACTATTAAAGGCTGAGGACTGATAAGAAATAGAAGTTATGAGTGCAGACTACTCCTTCTAGAAAATTAGCACTAGAAAGAAAGAGAGAAATAGGATGATAGCTTGAGAAGACGGCACGATCAAAGAAGGTCATGGACTTTATAAATATAAGGAATTAGAACATGTTTATATGTAACAGTAAGCAATAGTAAATACCAAAAATTAAAGGACAGGGGAAAGGAAAAGAAAAGAAGGAAGATATTGAAGCCAACTGACACGGAGATAAGAGTGTGGAACCAAAAAGATATATACAAAGTTAGACTTAGAAAGAAGAGGCAACTCATCCTCTGAGACTCAAACAAAGGACATAGGGATGGATGAAGATAAAGAGTAATTTTGAGGTGCAGAGTAAAAGATACGAGAGAGTTTGTAACAGTCTCAATTTTCTCAGTAAAATAGGGGACAGCAGAACATGGGAAAAGCATAAGAGAAAAGATCGAGAACAGGGTGGGGAACCTGCAACCTCAAGACCACATGTAGGGGGGCAGAGTCAAGATGGCGGAGTGAAAGGAGTGACTTGCTTGAGCTCTCCTCCAAACCCCTCCAAATACTCATAAAAAATGGCTCTAAACAAATTCTGAAGCAGCAGAACCCACAAAAAAAAGAGTGAAACAAATTTTCAGCCCAAGACAACCTGGATGATTGATCAGAAAGGTGTATCACGCGAGGCTGGGAGCGCAAAACAGCACAGCGTGGGTACGCAGGCCTCAGCGAACCTGGAGCAGGCCTCAGAGGACTGAATCTCTGGCAGCTGTGGAGGTTTCCAGACTCCTCAATCCACCAATGCCAAAGACAACTTAGAAGGTCAGTGGGAAAAAGTCTGTTTCTGTTGGTGCTGAAAAAGGAAGGCAGGGTTTCAGATCCATTCCCCAAGAGCGTGGTGGGGGGGGCAGCTGCTTCCCGAGCTTCCAGCCCACAGACTGAGGGGGAATCCAGTGGCTGATCAGAGAGGGATCGCAGGGATCTCTTTGCCAGTGCTGAGGCAGGAATCTCCTGCTTTGCCCATGTTTGGATCCGGGCCACAATTCTGGGCAGCGGTGCTGGGCTGAGGAGGAGTGCTGGCTTGATGGACCTTGTAGTGGCTGTGGAGAAAAACTCCTCCTCACAGTTACAGGGCAGAAAGGAGTACTTGTAGTCGCAGGCCAGGAAAGGAGTAAACACCTCGCCCCTTATCATACCACCTTGGAAGAATTGAAAATTTACTGGGCCCTACAAGTATCTCTGAAAATAACTGTACAAAGCCCCCGAGTACTTTCTCCACATTGGAAACAGATTCACACCTTAACAAAAAGTTTAAAACTCCAGTAATTGGCCGGGATCATGAGCAAGCAGCACAAAAAGAGTGAGACTACATCCAAAGTCTCCAAGAAAAATATGAATCAATCCCAGGCCTTGGAAGAGCTCAAAAGGAATTTTGAGAAACAAGAAAGGGAAGTAGAGGAAAAAACTGAGAGTGATGCAAGAAAATCACGAAAAAGAAGTCAACAGCTTGCTAAAGGAGACCCAAAAAATACTGAAGAAAATAACACCTTAAAAAATAGCCTAACCCAAATGGCAAAAGAGGTCCAAAAAGCCAATGAGGAGAAAAATGCCCTAAAAAGCAAAACTGGCCAAATGGAAAAGGAAGTCCAAAAGCTTACTGAAGAAAATACTTCCTTAAAAATTAGAATAGAGCAATTGGAAGAGGCTGACTTTATGAGAAATCAAGACACTGTAAAACAAATCCAAAAGAATGAAAAATTAGAAAACAATGTGAAATATCTCATTGGAAAAACAACTGACCTGGAAAATAGATCCAGGAGAGAGAATTTAAAAATTATTGGACTATCTGAAAGCCATGATCAAAAAAAGAGCCTAGACATCATCTTTCAAGAAATTATCAAGGAAAACTGCCCTGATATTTTAGAACCAGAGGGCAAAATAGAAATTGACAGAATCCACAGATCTCCTCCTGAAAGAGATCCCCAAAGGAAAACTCCTAGGAATATTATAGCCAAATTCCAGAGTTCCCAGGTCAAGGAGAAAATATTACAAACTGCCAGAAGGAAACATTCAAGTACTGTGGAAACACAATCAGGATAACACAAGATTTAGCAGCTTCTACATTAAAGGACCGCAGGGCATGGAATATAATATTCGGAGGGCAAAGGAGATAGGATTACAACCAAGAATCACCTACCCAGCAAAACTGAGTATAATCCTTGAGGGGGAAAAATGGTCATTCAGTGAAATAGAGGACTTTCAAGCATTCTTGATGAAAAGACCAGAGCTGAATAGAAAATTTGACTTTCAAATACAGGACTCAAGTGGAACATGAAGAGGTAAACAGGAAAGAGAAATCATAAGAGACTTATTAAGATTGAACTGTTTACATTCCTGCATGGAAAGATGATATTTATAACTCATGAGACCTTTGTCAGTATTAGGGTAGTTGGAGGAAAAAAATTATATGTATGTATATGTAGATAGATAGATAGAGGGTGAGCTGAAGATTAAGGGGTCATATCTGGAGAATAAAATTAAGGGATGAGAGAGGATTATACTGGAGAAGAAGAAAGAGAGGTAGAATGGGGTAAATTATCTCACAAAAAAAAACAGAAAAGAAAAGTCTCTTACAGTGGAGGGGAAAGGGGAAGGTGAGGGAATGAGTGAATCTTATTCTCATAGGATTTGGCTTAAGGAGGGAATAACATACACATTCAATTGGGTATGGAAATCTGTCTTACCCTACAGGAAAATAGGGGAGAAGGGGACAAGAGAGCAGGGGGATGATAGAGAGGAGGGCAGATTGGGAAAGGGGGTAATCAGAAGTAAATACTTCTGAGGAGGGACAGGGTCAAAAGAAAGAATAGAATAAATGGGAGGGCAGGATAGGATTAAGGGAAATAGAGTTAGTTTTTCACAACATGTCTACTATGGACGTGTTTTGCATAACTGCACATGTACAACCTATATTGAGTTGCTTGCCTTTTCAATGAGGGTGGGTGGGGAGGAGGAAGAGAGAAAATTTGAAACCTAAAGTTTTAAAAACATATGTTTAAAAAAATGTTTTCACATGCTACTGGGAAATAAGAAATATAGGAAATGGGGTACAGAAGTTTATCCTGCCCTACAGGAAAATAGAAAGGGAAGGGGATAAGAGAAGCAGATAGAGACAGAAGAGAGGACAGACTAGGGGAAGGGGTATTCAGAATGCATGACATCTTGGGGTGGGGGGCCGGGGGAGATGGGGTGAAAATTTGGAACTCAAAAACTTGTGGAAGTGAATGTTGAAAACTAAAAATAAATAAATTTATATTAAAAATAAATAAATAAAGACCACATGTAGCCCTCTAGGTCCTTAAGTGCAACCCTTTGACTGAATCCAAACTTCACAGAACAAATCCCCTTAATAAAAGGATTTGTTCTGTGAAACTTGGACTCAGTCAAAAGGCTGCACCTAAGGACCTAGAAGGCCACATGTGGCCTCAAGGCTGTACATTCCCCACCTTTAATATTTGTTGACAATAAAGTGTAAGTTTCTGAGTAGTGAAGGGGGACAAAATGGCAGAAAAAATAAGGATTGGAGCAGGATTGGAGCAAGATCGGGATGAATTCCACAGGAATGAGAGTGGCAAAGAATTAACAGTGGAAAAGAATTTTCATTGTGAAAGATAGAGGATTGTGAAAAATTGTGAAACATATTAGGGGATCAAGTGATAGAAATTTTAAGTATAATAATCAAGATGCTTATAGATTAAATTAACCCCAAAGTTCTAATTTAAATGCTGAAGTAAAAGTGCCTCCATTGATGGTATCTCCCAGGTGGATGCACCTCCCTTTTCCCCAACTCCCTGGCAATTTCTATGTCCAGTTTCATTCTCCAGATAGAACATACTTGGCTTTACCAGGATATAGCATAACTACCAGCAGCCTCCCCTTCATCAAGGTACTTATTTCAATGGCAGAATAAAGCCTAGATATTTACATAAAATTCTTTTCATTGAGAGAAAATTCTCTTCATTCAGTGAAGAGAATAATTATGTGATGATCTGAGTCTGAGTGAGGGCAGAGTTGTTGAGAGTTTGGGGAGAGGATACATATGATTCCAAGGTATCTTTGGGAAGAAGGTCCTAGAGGTAGTTTCAGAAAAAGCCAACATGTGGAAAAGCTGGCACATTGAACATATCCCTATTTCTAACTTGTCACACTAGAGACTTTGGGGAATTTCTACTTGGGTGAGATGGGGAATCTCTAGTGAAAAAATTCTATAAGCTGCTATATCTTGCTCACAATGGAAAAGCTCATTTATTCTTAGATATTTTTCCGGCATATTGTAATCTGTATAACTTCTTTGATTTCTGTTTGCTTTTGCCTTGGATAAATGGGTTTGTTAACAATTCAGTATTTGTGATAGTCTTTGTGTAAATAGCTTTTGTTGAGAAGGAAGTCAAATCTTTGAATATATCTTAAAACATTCCTTCCCCCACCAAGAATGGCAATTCAGAGAGCAACTTGAAGCTAAAAAATCATGTTCCCAGGCTAGAAATATTAAGAGGGGACAGACAAAGATAATTCTAGCTAAGAACACCCTCTCTGAGGAAAGCAGAGAAGGCATGTCTCATGGCCCCAATCTTCTATGCCCCTCTAGGCAAGAATCAAACTCTATTTTAGAATACTGGGCAAGATTCCAGAGATAAGTATTTATACCTCCCTGACAGTTGTACTTAGAAAGCCCACCTACGCAACACACACACACACACACACACACACACACACACACACACACACACACTCTTTATGCTTATAAAGGATAATGTGGGTGATAACTAGGCTTGAAGAGCAATCACAAATGTAGTAGTTATATCCTTGTGCCCCAGCAAGAACAGAACAGACAAGTGACTGTAATAGCCTCTTGTTCTCTCCCTACCTATAACAGTGACTCCTCCCTCCACTACAGCCTATAATAGTTTCTCATTCATTTGAGAGGAACAAAAAATATTGGTTTGCTTTGGCCAGTGAATTGAACTAAGTGATGTTTAGCATTGGGAAAATGAAGAGGAAAGGCAATAAAGATAACCGTTAGTTGTATGGCACTTATGATGGCAAAGAGAAGCCGAAAAATTATTGGTATTTCAAGATTGAATTCCTTATCATTTAGGAGTACCTGAAAAAAAAGAAAGAGGCACATTGAAGCTTTACTGTTGGGATGAGTTTTGGCACTGGCAAACAGTTTTGGACTAGGAGGAATTAGCTCTGAATAGGATTTTTCAGGAAGGATAGACACAGTGATCTAAAGGATAGGTGACTGGGGCATATAGAGACTTCAGAAAACTAATAGATGTACACAGTACAGCTTGGTTTTAGGCTAGAGGAAAATCCAAGGGGCAGCTAGGTGGTGCAGTGGATAGAGCACTGGCCTTGAAGTCAGGAGGACCTGAGTTCAAATCCAGTCTCAGACCAAACACTTGACACTTACTAGCTGTGTGACCTTGGGCAAGTCACTTAACCCCAATTGCCTGAACAAAGCAAAACAAAAAAACAAAAACAGAAAACCAGAGTTTTTCCAGAGCCCCAAGAAGGAAATCAGGGGAAAGAACAAAGAGCTGAGATCATTGAGACCTGTTCAGGGGACCCAGTTATCAGGGCTATGGAACTATAGAACTCAGTACAGACTGTTTATGTGGCAAACTGAGCAGACAGTTTGTCACTGAATGCAAAGCACAGCCCAGAGGAACCAGTACTAAGGCAAGAAAAATAATCTAGCCAGAAACTAAGCAAGAATTTTCTTTGAGAAATGAGAAACCAAACAGAAATTTAGAATAAAGTATTGGGAACAAAAGCATTTCTTATCATGCTTTCTGTCTCAGTAGGTATGCTTTGGGGTCCTTCGGTAGGACAAACAAAGCAAAGTCAGCTGCTGATAAGCTATAGACAACAGAGCGTTCTTCATCTGGGGACAATTTATTTTTTAAAATATTTTGATGATGGTATTACAGCATATTCTTTTCTTTTGTAATCCTATATATTTTCTTTTATGCAACAATATTTTTGTAATTAATTTATTTATTTTTAGTTTTCAACATTCACTTCCATAAGATTTTTAGTTTTAAATTTCTCCTCTTCCCAGTTCTTCCTCCCCCACCCCGAGATGGTGTACGAATCGATATAAGCTCTACATATACATTCATGTTAAGCATATTTTCCCATTAGGCATGATGTAAAGAACAATTAGAACTAATGAGAGGAACCACAAGAACGAAGCAATAAAGCAAAACAACAAAGAAAAGGAGAGCAAATAGTATGTTTCCATCTGCATTCAGACTTCATAGTTCTTTCTCTGGATGTGGATAGCAATTTCTACCATGAGTTAAAAATATTATTCTGAGAAAGGGTCCATAAGCTTCAGTAGACAGCAAAAAGGGTATAAAATACAGAGAGAGAGAGAGAGAGAGAGAGAGAGAGAGAGAGAGAGAGAGAGAGAGAGAGAGAGAGAGAGAGGTTAAAACCCAGCTCTAGAGAATCAGAGGATTATATTACTAAAAGCCTACATAAGAACTGTGGAGTGACCATCTGAGAAAGATAAGTTACATGGCTCTAATGAAAGGTTCATTATAAAGTAGCCTTTACTGGCACTGGGTGCATCTGGAAGTGATCATCAACTCTACTGCCCATATACAATTCCACATCACAGTTGCAGGGTGGAAAGGTGTGAATGTGGTTGGTCAGAAGGGAGCAGGAGCCCTGGTCACAGTAACAAGTAACAAGCACAGTAAAGCAGAGAGGTGTGCTAGCCCTTAAGGCTGCAGGGGATCAAGGATCCCTCCTAGACAAAGGCCAGAGTGCAGACAAGTAGGGCAGTACCCATATCTCTCTCTGGATCACAACACCTTGGAAACACTGAAAACTTGCAGACCCCTAAAGCAGCTCTGAAAAGAGTAGCACAAAAAAAGCTGAAGCTTGGGACAGCCCTACCACCGCCATTCCCAGGTGAATAGAGCCCAACTTTAACATGGAGTTCAACATCAAGAAATAGGCTGGAAAAATAAGCAAACAACCAAACAACAACCATAAAGAGCTACTACAGTGGCAGGGAAGACTGAGACACAAACTCAAAAGAAAACAACAACTATAAGAAGAAAACAGCAAAGCCTCAAAAAAATGCTAATTAGACACAAGCCCAACAAGAATTCCTAGAAGAGTTAACTTTCAACTGAATTCAGATGAATGATAGAAGAAAAAATGGGAAAAGAAATGAGATTGATGCAAGAAAATTATGAAAAGAAAATAAACAGCTTGGTAAAAGGGCACAAAAAAAACTGAAGAAATTGCCTTAATAGTAAAAGAGGCATAAAAAGTCACTGAAAAGAAAGAACTCCCTAAAAAGCAGACTTAGTCAAATGGAAAAAAAGGTACAAAAGCTCACTGAAGAAAATTATTCCTTAAAAAGTAGAATTGGGCAAGTGGAGGCTAATGGCTCCATGAGACATCAAGAAACAATAAAACAAAATCAAAAGAATGAAAAAATAAAAGAAAATGTGAGATATCTCATTGGAAAAACAATTGACCTGGAATATAGAATAAGGAGAGATAAGTTAAAGTGATTGGACTACATGAAAGCCTTGATCAAAGAAGAACCTAGACATTATATTTCAAAAAATTATAAAGAACTGTCTCAATGTCTTAGATCCAGAAGGTAAAATCAAAATTGAAAGAATCTACCAATCACCTCTTGAAAGAGATGAAATGAAAACTCCAAGAAGTATTACAGCCAAATTCTGAAGCTCCCAGGTCAAGGAGAAAATATTGCAAGCAAACTGAAACAATTCAAGTATCATGGAGTCACAATCAGGATCACAGAAGATTTAGCATGCTAAAGGAGATGGAGGCTTGGCATATGAGATTCTGGAAGACAAAGGAGTTAAGATTATAATCAAGAATAACCTACCCAATAAAACATCATAATCCTTTGGTATGTGGGTGGGGAGATAGATATTTAATGAAATAAGGGACTTTCATGCACTCCTGATGAAAAGACAAGAACTGAATAGAAAATTTGACATTAAAAAAAACAAGACTGAAGAGAAGCACAAAAAGGTAAACATGAAAAGAGAAATCATAAGGGACTCAACAAAATTACATTCCTATATGGGAAGATGATGCAAGTAACTTCTTAGAACTTTATGATTATTAAGGCTATTAGAAGTAGATCTACATAGACAGAGGGCATGGGTGTGAATAATGTTGGCATGATCTCAAAAAAATTAAGGGATGAAAAAGAAAGATGACCTGGGAGAAAGAGGAAGGGAGAAGAAAAATAGGAAAAAAAACTATCTTACATAAAAAAGGAATGCAAGGAAGAGATTTTACAGTGGATGGAAAATGGGGAGTGGCAGGCAATGCTTGAACCTCACTCTCTTCAGAACTAGCTCAAAAAGGGAAGAATGCAGACACACACTCACACATTCACATATACATGCACACACACAATTGGTTCAGAGAAATTTACTTATCTAACAGCAGAAGTATTAAGAAAAAGAGATAAGAGAAAGGACAGAGGGATGAAAAGAGTCAGGGTGGTTTAAGTGGCCAGAAGCGGTCAGTGGTCAGAAGAAAAATGGACTTTTGAGAAGAAACAGGATAAAAAAGAGATTGAGAATGATAAACAAAATAAAAGGGGATAGAGGGAAATACACAGTAATAACTCTAAACATGAATGGAATGAGCTCACCCATAAAACAGAGGCAGACACCAACATGGATTACAAACTAGAAGAGACACTTGAAACAGAAAGACATACATGGAGTTAAAATAAGGAGCTGGAGCAGAATCTATTATGCTTCAGCAGAAGTAAAAATGTCAGGGCTAGTAATCATGATTTCAGATAAGCAAAAGCAAAAATGGACCTGGTTAAAAGAGATAATCATGGAAACTAATAAAATTTTGCTAAAATATCAAAAAAAATTACAGCAAGTTTCTCTGATAAAGTTTTCATTTTCTAAATATATAATTAAGTTTATAAAAATAAGAGCCATTGCCCAATTGATAAGTGGTTAAAGGATATGGACAATATTCAGAAAATGAGATCAAAGCTATCTATAGGCACATGAAATAAACACTCTAAATCACTATTGATTAGAGAAATGCAAATTAGAACAACTCTAAGGTACCACCTCACATTTAGCAGAAATAATAAATGCTGGAGGGGATGGGTGAAAATAAGTACACAAATAAACTGTTGGTGGAGTTGTGAAGTTTTACAACCATTCTGGAGAACAAGTTTGAACTATGCCCAAAGGGCTATAAATCTGAAGGTTCTACATGTACAAAAATATTTATAATAGCTCTTTTTGTGGTGGCAAAGAATTGGAAATTGAGGAGGATCAATTGGGGAATGACTAACCAAATTGTGACATGATTGTATTTGGATATCATTGCACTATAAGTAATGGTGGCTGTGGGGGTGGGGGTGGGGTCAGAAAAACATGGGAAAACCTGTAAGAACAGATGCAAAGTGAAATGAGCAGAGCCAGTAGATCACTGTGTACAGTAATACAAATATTATAATGACAATATCACGATGTGAAAGACTTAGCTACTCTAATCGAGACAATGATCCAAGACAATTCTAAAGGATTCATGGTGAAAAAATTATATCCACCTTCAGAGAGAGAAATGATGAATTCAGTGCACATTGAAGTATAATTTTCTCACTTTTCTTTTTCTTTTTTTTTTGTTATATGGCTAATATGGAAATATACTTTGCACAGTTTCACATCTGTAATTGATATATTACTTGCCTTTGGGGATGGGGAAGAATAGACAGGAGGAAGCAAATTTTGAACTCAATTTTTAAAAAAGAATATTAAAAATAAAAATATAATTAAATATAGTTTTTAAAAAATAAGACAGTAGGGAAAAGTTGTGGTGAGTATAATCAATGAAAAGGTATCTGGGACAACTTCTATCCTATCATCTTCTACCTGCAGATGAGTGTTATGGTTTCATAGTGGTGTTTGGGTTACAATGTTTATAATAACTTGCCCATACTGAATGAGGTATAGATTGGCTCAATGTGTTTTTTCAATCTTTTATATACCCAAGTAGGAGATAGGTCTGTTAGACTCAGATGTAGCTCAAGGACCTCCTCAGAAGCTGGTGAAAATAATAATAATAATAATTAAAAGGCAGAAGACTGAGATATTTTTGAAGTCCCTTAACTTGCAAGATATATGTAGCAAGGCAAGTTATTTCCTCATTAAGATTATTATTGTCCTATCAATCTCCTCCCTGGGACACCATCTATGAGCAGATTCATTTTTATTTTTATAAATAAATTTTGTCCATGCCTTTTATGTTTATATCAAAGCCATATCCAAATATCCTTCTGACTCTCTGGTTGAACCCTCCCTTGAAACAATGAAAAAGTTAAGCAAAAAGAATCAATACAATAATGACACTTGACAATATATGCAACATTCTTCCCTCATAGCTCTGACTTTTCTGTCAAAAGGAGGGATGTATGTTTTGTTATCTGTCCTCCAAGTCCAAAATTGATCACTACAATTACTCAGGGTTCATCTTTCTTTCAATGGTCTTTTCATTTACATTAATGTAGTTATGGTATATATGTTTTTTCTGGCTCTGCTCACTTCATTTTGCATCATATAGATCAATGATGCACCAAATGAGGAGAGTGAGATCTTATAGATACATGTCCAAGAAAAAATGAAGACCTTTTGCCATCTAATCATACTTATTGCCAGCTGGAACACCTCTGCCTTATGTGCCTAAGAAAGTCATTTTCTCTATATTGATTACAGAGGCTCAGTGCAATAACAGTAAGCAATCATTTTCTTCTACCTCTTATTTAAGAAATTCTGGGAAGAGTATAGGGAACCTGCATTCATACAAAAATGGACTTACGGAGGAGGTGGGGAGGAAAAAGCTTCCTTCTCTAGATGGAAACTCAGTGAATATCAGATCAGGCCTTTGGGGCTTGTCTACTGCCGCAGTTGTATTTCTACTTTACTCAACAATGCTCTCCTTAACCTTCTGTATCAATTTGTCTCTGCTTACCTTGATGACATTTTTGTATTTTCATGCTATGAACAAGAATATGTCACCCACATAAGGAAGGCATTAACTCAGTTGCAATGCAACAGCTTGTAATATAAGTTGGAGAAACACGTTCTTTGTCAGCTCCAGGTAACATGCTTGGGATTTATTTTAGTACTAAACAAACTACAAATGAATCCAGATTATGTGCAGGCCATATGGATCTGGGTGGCACCCTCCAGAGAGAAAGCTTTGCAGCATTCTTTTAAAACTGTGAGGTTGTATTCAGCAATTTATCCCAGAGTACTGATCATTGAAGTAGCACCTAGTCAATTATTCAAAAAAGAAAAAAAGCAAAAACTGCAAAGTAGCTAGGTATGTAAGGGGACTAGAGCAAGAAGTGGCCTCATACATCATGGGAATAACCACTGGAATATTGTTCACACAAATAATTGTAGAGTAAGAGGAAAGCCTAACTCTTGAACACCTTTGACTGTCTCTTACCTATTACGTTACTGGTACTGTGTACCTGTTAACACCTATAGAAAGAACTACGGAGTTCTGGGTGGAGAGTTAATAGCAGTCAAAGAATCCCCAGAGACTTGGCAAAATTACCTGGCAGGGCCATGAAATTTGGTTATTGATCTTCACAACAAAAATTTAGTTATTACAGGATCAGTGTTTCTGCTTTCTTGTGTCTAGGGATTAAACAAAATTCAGTGATGAGCAATCCCCCCAAAAAAATCCCTTAGTAGAATGTAAACTCCTTGGGGGCAGGGATGAGGCAGTGATGAGAACACTGGTCTTGAAATTGGGAAGACTTAAATTCATATCCAACCTTAGACATTCACAGGTTCTGTAGTCCTAGGCAAGTCATTTAATCATTGCCTGACTCCGTCTCTTTTTTTTTTTTTGGCTAGGCAATGGGGTTAAGTGACTTGCCCAGGGTCACACAACAGTAAGTGTTATGTGTCTGAGGCTGGATTTGAACTCAGGTCCTCCTGAATCCAGGGCCGGTACTCTATCCACTGCACCACCTAGCTGCCTCTCTGACTCAGTTTCTTCATTTGTAAAATGAGGATAATTATACCCTCACAACCTCATAGCATTGCTGTGAGGATAAAATAATAATTGTAAAGCATTTTGCAAAACTTTAAGAACTATATAAATTCTAGCTATTTAAACAAAATCTTATTTTATTCTGGGTACCTAGCACAGAGCTTTACATGCTTAATACATATTTGATGCATTGAATTGAATTGAATAGATGGCCTTGTCCTTGAGCATAGATTTAGAGGAGCCTATGAAAGGGAGAAAAACAGAAACAATTTTCACTCTATGAGTTTGTGTAGCAATGAGTTTGTGGGGCAAACCTAAATTATAATATTTTTATGTGTATCCCCCTAATGCATAGAGGTCATGTGGGCACATCATGAGAGGTATCATAGGATAGTGGGTATTAAAAAGAACTGGAATTCAAGTCAGAGTGCTTAGGTTCAGAATCTAACCCTGTTACTTATGACCTGTGTGATCTTGGGCAAGTCATTTAACTAAGACTCAGTTTCTTCACTTGACAAATAAAAAGATTGAACTAGATGACATCTAAGTTCCTTCTAGTTCTAATTATCTAATCTTATGATCCTAAAATGCCCTGCTAACCTGAAGTCCAGAAGGAATATAGACCAAAAGATTTAATCCACCCACGCCAAAAGAGACAAGTTGAAGTCATAGAGGATAGGAAGAAGGAAAAAGGGAACAAGCATTTGTTAGATACCAATTATGTGCCAGGCACTGTACTAATTATTGATACTCTTGTGAAGGTAGATAGATATTACGAGTTTTCTGAAACCAATCTGACAAAGAAAACTGAACCTCTGACTGTTTACATGATTTACCCCTTCTACTCCCTGTAATTGTACAAGAATGCCATGGAACATGTGCTTTGCAAACCTTAAAGTGCTATGGAAACAGACATGATAACGAAATAATGACAAATTTGGCACATGTAAAGTTGGTTATTAGCATGCTGACGACAGTCAAGCTTTCTCAATGCTTAAAGTCCAATTGCTGACAGATTTCACAAGGGCTCTGATGCCATCCTTGGATCGCCAAGCTTCTTCCATTACCCTAGATCACTTTTCACAAATATACTGTTTTCTCCTGCATCTAAAACTTCCCACTGAATCAACTGCAAAAGTGTGCGAAATGGGATTATGATTTATGAGGAAAAAATTTATGGAAGGGCAAACAGAGAGACTAGCCGCTTGGTTAATTCCTACAGCAGCAAATCACATTCAGGTTGGTGGTCAAATGGAAAGACCTACCCAATTTAAAACATTTTCTGTGCAGCTGCATTTCACATCTGTAGCATAATTAAGTAAGACAAGGGTAATCCCACTTCCCACTAGTTATATGACTTTAGGAAAGTCATTTACCTTTCCAAGCTTCAGTGTCTTCATCTATAAAATGGGATAATAACCTACCTCATTAGGTTATTGCAAGAATTAAATGAGATAATAGCTATAAAACATATTGCAAACCTTAGAGTGCTGTGTGACAACCATTATTATTACTATTCCTTTCCCAGGTTTGAATTTTCCTGCCACAATGAATAGATGGGGTCACCTAATGTTTATGCCTGATATTCCAGAGATACATCAGATGTCCTGGAAGGAGGAGGGGGACTTCAGTTAACACATAAATCCCCACAGCAATCACAAAATTAGACTTACCAACAGAACAACTAAGAGTAGACTTATTCCCTCTTGCTTCCAAGAGAAAAAAAGTCTGTCTGGACTACACACTTATCAATTTTAGAGCCCTCCAAGGAGTTTCTCAGACTTCTTCACTGCCATCCAACATATAAATATAGTAATATATCAAATAGATTCATCCAGATCCTGAAAATTTTGCCCTTTGTTCTACATCTTACTTGAAGCCTACTCATAGCACCAAATTTCTTCAATAATAATGGTACATAAAAAGTCTATAAAAAGTCAAAGGAGGAGAAATAGAAAACAGAAGCTGACCAAAACTGAAAATTATGGATAATAAGCTGGTTCTATCTCAGAGCCTGGAAAAGATGCAATCTCAAGGATATAGACATGTATGGAAGATGTTCATGCTCTTGTAGTAATAAGTTACAACAGTGGGCTCCAGAACGAGGAGGTCTGGATGATGGAAGGAGGCCCATCTTCCCATGTCTAGTGATCCAGTATTAGAGGATCTAGGGAGGAATAAATACTGGAGCAGATGTCTTACCATCAACAATAGTCTCTGCCTGTGGGAGCACTCAGTGCTCACAGATGTCTACCGTGTTATATTTGGAACACAAAATAGAATGAGTTCAGAGAAGGTTTTGGATCAGTAACTTCAGGGGCATGAACTCCAAAGTCAGTTCCTAAGAGGAGCACCGGTTCTCGTTCTCTAGCCTACCAACTGCAAAACTTTAAATCAAGTCCCGCGGGCCAGATTGAATTCATTCCTGGTGTCAGTTCCATAACCTTTTCCTCCCAAAATGGTCAGGGTATCTCCACTCTGGGACAGCAGTATCCCCAACTCTGGAATCTGGGAGATCTAATGCTAATAAAAAAAAAATTTGATCTATCCTGCAATCTGTCTATCCCCTTCAGAATTTATTCTTTGCTTAGGTTTAGAGTTTGTCTCTTGAAGTCCCTGTTTTATTTTTACCCGGCACAGGGCATCAATAATTTATCATGCCTGGCTAAAAAGGAAGTTGGTAGGCAGATTAAGTTTAAACTCTATTTAGTAAGGCAAACCCCAAAGATATCGCAAACCTGGAGCAAATATTCAGCCAGAGCTCTGAGTCTGAAAAAGGATAAACTGGCTCATATCTGTAGAGGCCTGAGGCCCATGATCTCTAACTTTGTCTCTTCTTCTGGTCCTTTGAATTTTGCTCATGAGAGAAAGAGTAGTTCACATTATAGAAAGTAACAACGGACATTCTGACTTTAGAGAAGATACAAGTTTCAGTTAATTTAACAAAGATACAGAAAGAGGAAGAAGAAAAGATTTAGGATAAAAGTAAATTTATTGACTTTAGAGAGTGTTTCCAAAGGGCCATAGAAGGGATAGGTAGACAATGATACAGACTGGATAGAATTATAGGTGAGATAGGATGAAAGAACAGAGTAGTAATTGGGAAGGTTTTTGACAAAATAATGGTGATTTTGTATGACAAATGTAAGGTGTGACGTTAGGAATAAATGACAGATAATGTGGTGTAATAGATAGAGTATTGTACTTGTGAGAAAGACCTGGGTTCAAATCCTACCTGAGATACTTACAAGCTCTGTGACCCTGGGCAAGTCACTTCATGGATCTCCATTTCCTCATATGTAAAATGAGGGGATTAAACTTGATAACGTCAAAGGCCTATTTGTTCTCCAAATCTATAACTCTATAGCTGGCTACTGGGTGAAGATTTTTTTTTGGCCTTATAACCAATGAAACAAATAAAAATAAAAATGGCCCTCATTACTATGAGGAACTCTTCTGATTTTTCAGTGACAGTGGAAGAGAAATGGGGCAGAGGCTCCTAAGAATCACCCAGTTTAATCACCCAGTTTTCAGACCATCAGCAAACTTCAATTTAGACTTCTGGGTCACATGATGAACAAGATAGAAGATTAGACATTTTCTCTTATCTTCATGACCTCTCAATCTCTTCCAAAATAGGAATTATGCACAAGAGATCAAGTAATTCCAGCTTTCTCCACAGTCTAAGACATCAAGAACCCTAGTAAGGTAACAACCCAATAAACTAAAACCAGAAAGGGCTGATTCCTAATCTATAATATCCTCATCCAGTATCTCTACCCCACTAGTCCTTACAATCTGTCAAGACGGCAAAAGCTAACCCATGGGTTTGTAACAGAACTCAATTCTGCCACCTCCCTACATACCCGTACCTCAGAAATACAGGCACAGGAAAGTAGAAGGTCAGCCTACTATGTCGCAACTCAAGAACTCAAGAAGAAAACTGAAGAATAGAGAGAACTGGATAGTATGCTTGTGTATGTGTAGGTAGAGGGGTTTGGGGTGGCAGTACCCAGCAAGACCTAAAGGAATAAAGACTGCTATCCGTATGAAGCCAGTTCTGTTCCCTCACTTGGAAGCCACTTGGAGCACAGGATTGAAGCAAGTGAAAAATTAATTGCCCATAGTTAAGAAGAGGCTAAGAAAGTTTATGGTGCAGTCCCCAGGGAAACTGCCATCAAGGGTAAGGAGTCAGAAAGTAAGAAATAGGATAATATAAGGTGGGGGGGGGGAAGACTTAACAAAAGATTGTTAAAGATCTTAGGAAGAAGAAAACTCAAAGATCTTGAGCACAAGCAGATAAACTGAGAAAATATTAATAACAGAAGGTAATATGGCCACCATATTATCCAAATAAGTTTAAACATCTGTAAATAAATGTTGCAAGACAAAGAAAATTAACTAATACCTGATGAGTCAGAGAACCCTATAGATTCTCAAAAGAACATGTGTCATAGTAAGAGGTTCCCAAAAGGTCCAAGAGAAAAAACAAGAATCGTGAAGACAGAATTTATAGCTTATAGAACAGAAATAATTGGCAGAATAGAAAATCTGAAACCACAATGGCAAAACAAACTTACATTTAACTGCTTGTACTTTAAATGTGAGAATTTTGTCCAATGATCAACAAGTACATATATTGCTAGAGAAGCTGAATAATAGCAATGTTGACATTCATGATATAAACAAAAGCAGAATCGGTAGCGTGGGTTTTATAACGTGCATAAAAGCTTCAAGAAGACATTTGATTATCATGTCATATAGTACTAATGATAAGTATGTGCAAGAAGGCCAAGATGAAAATAATTATAGATTACTCACCAACATTAGTTGATAAGGACAAAGTAGTAGCCAAATTTTATGAAGAACTACTTTAACATCCTCCAAATCATATCAAAATATACACTGATACTCAGTAACTTTAGTACAAGGGTGGGAAAAGGTATGGTTGGAGAGAAATATATGGGAAAGTATGATTTAGGGGAAAGAGATGAGAGAGGCCAACAAATTGAAGATTATAGAGAAACTTCATGCTTTCAGAGTGGTGACTCATGCCTGTGCTACCCACTACTGGGGAGATTAAGTTTGGTGGATTCCTTAAATCTGGGAGTTCTGAGCTACAGAAGGGGTAAAGCTAATTGGGAACCTGCACTATGTTTATGTCTTGAATACTTTCTTTAGAGGACTGGTGAAGGCTAAATATGAGAAATACCAAATAATGTTACAAATAATTAAACTTACTACATTTTGAAAGCCAGGGGGGAATTATTTTAGAAGTAGATGTCTGTACATAGTCAAATCACCAACTCACCCAAATATATAATAAGACAAAAGATAGTAGTGAGAAAAACATATGGTACTCAATTAAGAAGATTTAACCCTGAATTATATTTAATTAAATCTTTTTTTTAAATGAAGATTCACCTTCTCTTTCTCCCCTCTCCCACTCCAAATTGAGAAATTAAGAAAAAACAAAACTCCAGTTACGCATATGTATACTCAGGTAAAGCAAATTCCCATATTTACTATGTCAAGAAAAAATTATGTGTCAGTCTGTATTCTGAGTTCATCACCACTCTATCAGGATTTGGTTAGCTTGTTTCATCATGAATCCTCTGGCTCTATAGGCAGGCTACCCAGAGTTAGCTAGTTGGTATAGTGGATAAAATCCTAGACCAGACAGATCTGAGTTTAAACCTGTCCTCAGATACTTACTACCTGTGTGACTTTGGGCAAGTCACTTAACTGCTGTCTGACTCATTTTTTTCATCTGAAAAATTAGGACAATAATAGTACCTTCCTCTCAAGGTTGTTGTGAAGATTAGATGACATTTGCAAAGCACTTAGAATAGTGCATAGCACTTAATAAATACTTATTTTCTTCCTTCCTTCCTCTGCAATTGTATTTGGTAATTATGTTGATCAGAGTTCCTAAATCTTTCAAAGTTGATTGTCTTTACAATAATGTTACGTACATTATTCTACTGATTCTGCTTATTTCACTCTGCATTAATGTCTTCTCACATTTTTCTGAAACCACCTCCATTATTTCTTATGAAACAATAGTATTTCATCATATTCACATGCCATAACTTGTTCATTCATTCTCCAATTAATGAATGGTCCCCTCAGTTTCTAATTCTTTGGCACAACAAACACAGTTGTTATAATTATTTTTGTACCTGTGGGTCCTTTTCTTCTTTCTCTGGTCTATTTGGGATATAGACCTAATGGTGGTATCATGGAGTCAAAGGGTATTTACTGATTAATAGCTTTTGGGACATAATTCCAGACTGGCTAGCACAGTTTATAGCTCTACCAACAGTGAATTAATGTATCTCTTTTTCCCACATCTGATCCAATATTTTCATTTTCATTTTTAGTCAATTTTACTCATCTGAAGGGTGTGAGATAGCACCTCAGAGTTGTTTTCAATGTGTATTTCTCTAATTATTAGCAATTTAGAGCAATCCTGACTTATTTAGATAAGCTACTGAAAATCAAAATGGGACATGGTTAATGGAATGGCATCAACACCAATTATAATCATTTCATTCAGAAGTTAAACAAAAGTATATATGTTGTATGACAAGAGAACCAAAAAGGCACAGAAACTCCTTAGTCAACAAATATTTGACTTGCTTGTCAAATGGCAAAAGTAATGGCGGCCAAGGCAACACTGGGTTAGAATATGAAATTGTCCATAAAATTTTACAAAGAAGGTTAATGAACAATTACAAGTAATATCATCTCCTAAAACAGAGAACAACATAAAGGCTGAAACCAGTTTAAAGAAAACATGGCAAGATATCCTACTAAACATAATCATCCCAAAGGCATTTAAAGATGAAAATGGAAGGAGGTCTATCATTAGGAGAAAAAAAAATGGAAAAGGTTTACCAAAACCATTTCAACAAAGTGAGATCTCTATTAAGGGGAGTGGAACCACCACCTGTATCTTAACATACTAGTCCCTAAGGTCCTGATAGAGGAGGTAAAGATGACTTTAAATGGAACACAGATGGAAAAAGCAGCTAGTTGGATCAAATAGAGAGGAGGTCCATACTAGAAGAGATACAATTGTGAAGGCATGAAGGGACCAATAGACAAGGTATCTGGAGGACAAGAAAATACCAAAGGCATGGAAGAAATCTTTAACCTCATTAATACAGAGAGAGAGAGAGAGAGAGAGAGAGAGAGAGAGAGAGAGAGAGAGAGAGCACAAGACCACCAAGAATCACTAGTCTATACTCCCATCTATACAAAATATTTATGAGGATCTTCTACACCCAAACTGAGACAAGGTGTCTCCCATCCGTTTATAAGACTCTACAGAATTCCTTGGAAGACATTACTACACCTTGTTATAAAGTGGTATTTTGTTCTGCCAAGTCAAATGTTTGTCCATAATCAACAAGCAGGAACCACAATGAGGTTTTATGTTCTCTGCATTTTTCAGGCAATTGTGTTATGATTAAGTCATGGTCCATTGTCAAATGTACATATATATATATATATATATATACACATATATATATACACATATATATATACACACACACATATATGAATAATATGTATGTATGTATGTATGTATATGTATATATACACACATATATTCAGTTGTTTTCAGCTATGTCTGACTCTTTGTAACTCCATTTGGGGTTTTCTTGTCAAAGATACTGTAGTGATTTGCCATTTCCTTCTCTAGCTCATTTTACAGATAAGGAAACTGAGGCAAAGTTAAATGACTTGCCCAGAGTCACATGACTAGTAAGTGTCTGAGGACAGATTTGAACTTAGATCTTCCTACTTAGGATCATCACTTCATCCACTGAGATGCCTAGTTCCCTATATAGATATAGATATAGATATAGATAGATAAAAAAGATGTATTCCTGTCAAATGAGCCTCTAATAATAATAAACATTAAGTCAGATATAAAATAGTGACTTGCATGCTCAACAAAAGATTCTTCAGACTCTTCTGTTTGCATATGATGTTGTGTCTATTGCATTAGGTTCCAAGACATTGAAGAGTCTTCTGGAATAGATTTATAGGAATAGATTTACAATCACTCAAGAGAATTTAGCCTATCCATCCACACAGGAAAGAACAAATGGATAGAGAATGTTTATTGCTCAGATTTCAGCATGAATCTGAATGGACACCCAATAGAGTTTGTCTAACAGTATGTGTATTTGGAATAGTATAGATGAACAATAAGTGGAAAAGAAGGAGGAGAGCAGGCCAGAATGCTTTCAGAAAATTGAAAACACTTCTACTAATGCCAAGCTTCCCATAAAAGCAAAGGCAATCTTCTCAATACAACATTTTGTCAGTGTTGCTATATGATGGTGAGATCTAGAACACCACTGCCTCTGAAGAACTGAAAATGAATATCACACAGAAGGCAATGAAAAGGCACTTAATTATTGTGTGCAGGCTGCAACACATAACTGACATAGTAGGAATAGAGAGTACCAATAGGAGTAAAGGATGTCATCAAATAATTATGTGATAGAAAGAAAAGATAGGCTAGATCATAAGTGGAGATTCAACAGGAGGATAGTGTTAGGAGAAATGGAGGAAGGTCTCTAGCACACTGGATGGCCCTCGTGTGGTAAAGGTTTGAGAAGACATGGTAGAGAATCACACAGGATGGGTGTGTTGGATGGGTTGTGATTTGCATTATTTAAAGGAATTCTCCAATCAATGGTATCGGTGATCCATTTGGGTATTGTGTGATCCTATGACCTACTGGCCATAGGGCAGGAAGAGTAGAGAAAGTAGCCATTCTCCCTCATCACCATCTGCTGGGGACCTGCTCCACTCTGGTACAATACAATTTCCCAGCTCTAGGGACCTATAGATGTATTGATTGTGATTTTTTTTTAATCTGTCTTGGACTCTGTCCAGCTTTGCCTAGATCTGGGGTTTGCTTTCTAGTGTTTTTGTTATATTTTTACTTTTAATAAGTACAAAACCCTGAGAGTTTGTTGCAGAAAGCTAGCAGGCAGAAAGTTTATGGAGTAAGTTGGAATATAAACTCTTGAAGGCAGAGGTTTCATTTGTGTCTTTGAGTATCCAGAACTTAGCACTTAACGGAAAAAAAAAAACCTTACTGACTTGTTGAACTGGAGAATTTAGATGGTTTCCAGCAGCTCCAGATTGTAACCAGAATGGGGCTGATGTATTTGGCTCTACAGGAGTATTGAGTTGGTCTCAGACCTTCACATTTGGCATCCTGCAGGTAGTTTCAGTGGCTTATATAAAAATAAATCATATTAAATTTAGTTCATTATGCTTTTTCTCACTGGGGACCCAGAAACAAAATTCTTGGCCACTGTCAAGCCAGCAATGAGAAAACCTCATAGGTCAAAATATCATTAGAGTTTCATTAATAGAAACTTTGAGCAGCTTGTAGATTAAAGCAAATTTCTCTTTTGCAGCCAACCTTGAGTCTTCACTCCCTTCAGCCATTTATCCATGAAAACATAGAACAAAGTTGTAAATGGCATTGTTAGCCCCAAACTTTTACAAACATTTCACTAGAACATAATTGTCATTTTATTATGTGATCTCATTACTGTTGAAGGACCAACCAGGTTTACTAAAGGCAAGAATACTAAACAAGGGCCACTAATTTTGTTGCTGGCAAGGATGCATAATCAAAACAGCAATTTAGAACAAAGGCTCTAAAGTAGGGGCAGAAAGGGTGGGCCACCTTTGTTGTTGCTGTTGTTTTTCAGTCATGTCCAACTCTTTGTGACCCCATTTGTGGTTTTCTTGACAGAGACATTGGAATGGTTTGCCATTTCCTTCTCCAGCCATTTTACAAATGAAATAACTGAAGCAAAGACATTTAAGTGACTTGCCCAGGGTCACACAAGTAGTAAGTCTCTGAAATCAAATTTGAACTCAGGAAGATGAGTCTTCTTGACTTCAGGCTCAGCACTGTATCCATTGCACCATCTAGCTGCCCACCTTGGCCATCTTAATTTAGCTCTTTTGTTCTTGATTCCAACTGCATTTGCATACCAACCAGAAAAAGCATGAGGTGGATGGGAAGAGACAAGGGAGGAGTCTCATAGCCCTAGTCCTGCATAGCTCCTTCGTGGTTTGATTAGGTGGATTTCATGAAAAGGTTTGTAAGGACCCAGGGTGATAACCAGGAATTTGACAGGAGGTAAAATAAATTGTTTAACTATCAGTCAGTTGTTTGTCTGGGCCCAGGGACTTAAAACAGCAGCCAGAGAAGGGGGGGTCAAAAGAAGCACCTTAAATCTAGTCTGAGGATTTCTACTGATTTTTTCCAGCTTTCTAGCCAGGCCAAGCTGTCATAGTACCTGCTCTGAGGTTAGTGAGGTTATAAGAGCTAAGCCCTCTCTACTAAGGTAAAGGCTTACCAAGAGCCAAACCCCAGTAGTAGTATCAACTTGTAGCAAATTCCCTGAAGAGAATGAGTAGCTGAAAATCAGCAGATTGAAGCAGAGAACAATTCAGTCAATGCCACAGCAGAGATGATGTCACAGTGGACAGGGCAGACAATACACCAGACAAAAATGAAGACATCAGAGGACACAGGGGATTCTGTAGTATCAGAGGTGTATTATATTACTCCAGCCAAGTGTTTGCCCAAACCACATGCATCCCTGTGTGGTGTCCTGTGTAGGTGTGTCCACACCACATGTATCCTCTTCACACTAGTTTCTCTGCAAGCGTGCATTCCCTGACATTGGTAGCTGGTAACTATGGGACAGCATACCCCTGGGGGCAACTAATATCTTTTCTTGTCACCTAATTTTCTATGCTCTTGTTAAACTTCTATTTCATTGAACCATATAGGTTTTGTTTTCTCAGTAGCCTAATTAAAGTAAACACACTGCTATAGCTTCATAGGCTATATTTTTGAACGGGTACTGACTCCCAAGTGCCTTGAACCTGAAGTAGCTATAGGGTTCCACCCAAGAAGAAAGGTGCTAAATGGTCAAGTAAGAATTGTCTGTTTGGGAAGGAGGTTAATTCTTTTCTTATTGAAAACTTATTTTATGACTTGATTTTTCGGGCTGGTGTTGATTAGTCATTGTTCTGAGATCCCTTCACTGGTCTTTTCTACCCAACTTTTGTCTGAAGGAGTATTGTAATTCAATGTAGATGGTATGCATAATGCAGAGTTTGGAATCCTGACATTTTCTTTTTTCTGATGAGAAGACATTCTGTATGCTCTTTCTGTCGATTATGTCTCTCCAGCATTCCTCACTATAGTTTGATGAGGACTAGGGCTGTGGATTTACATGTCCTCCACATACCTAAAGGTGTTTAATTTCAATTATGTGAATTAAAATAATTTGGTTTAGTAAGATTTTTTCCCTGTATATTTATCTAATGTAGGTCTATATATTGTCTAAAAAAATATTACATGTTTTATACACCATTCTTGACTAGGAACACTGAAAGATAAAAGAGACTGTAACTTGCATAATGTCACCCAGGAAAGCTGTAAATAATGAGGCCTATATTAGAACTCTCATCCCTGATTCCTACTTCTATATTTTACCCATATAAACTACAGACTAAATAGGGATTCTGCCACACATGACAGCAAAAGGATACCCAAGGACCATTTTACCCTCAATTCTTGGCTAACCCATTCAGCACAGAATTATGGGTGACAATACCCTGGAAAATGCTAATTTGTATATGTCCTCAACGTCTCTTGCCTAGATTATTTTAGCAGCCTCCTAATTGATCTCCCTGGCTTAAATTTCTCACCACTCCAGTAAATTCTATACACTGCTACCGAAATAAATTTATTAAGCATAGATCTGACCATGTTACTCACCTATTCAATCAACTCCAGTAGCTTCATATCACTTCTAAGATAAAATATAAACTATGCTGGTTAACTTTTCAAGACATTCATAACCTGGCTCCAGCCTCTCTTTGCAGTGTAAACGGACATTACTTTCCTTCCCACAATTTGGGATCTAGCCAAACTGGCCTTCCCTCTGTTCCTTAGATGCGACACATCATTTCCCATCTCTGTGGTTTTGCTCATGTCAGGAATGTATTCTCGTCTCACCTCTGCCTCACAGTCTCCCCTCTTCCTTTAGGACATACCTCAGTCACCATTTTCTGCATGAATCCTTTCCTATACCTTTCAAACACTAGTGCCCTCCCTCTCAAACTACCTTTCATTTAATCACTTTGGATTTGTTTGTTTTTGTTAACTTTATATTTATGTGATACAGATTTTAAATGTGCTTGTCTCCACATAGCACGTTGTTGCTTATCCTTCATTTTTGAAGACCAATGACATCCCAGAGTGAGGTCTTGACTTGCACATGAATTGGATTTAAGTGAGGCAGAGTCGCACAAAGTTGTCAGTCTCACTCTCTCTTCCAGAATCACTGAAGTCCAGTGGCAACACAAAAGAGAATATGACTGGTGATGGCCTGGGGTGCAGTGGATGACCTTACTGTCTTCTGTGTCTGACCAAGCTCTAAGCATGCCACAGCGCCTACTTCAGAGAATACCAGTTCCTTCTGAGTAGGTATTGTTTCATTCTTTAGACTCTCATCCCTAACAACTACCAACACCTACAAGAGTGTCTGGCATGTGGGAAGGATACTTAGTAATTGCTTGCTGATTGATTGACTTGCCCACAGTCACAAAGGTAATAAGTGGAAGAGGAGAGACTTGAACCCAGACCTACATTTCCTGAATCTGAATCCAATTCACTTGCTTCCCTGCTATATCACATACTGATTTTCAGTGCTCATTATTAACAATAGAGTTTGAGCCTGTGTGTAACCAAAGCTATAAAGCAAGACTTGCCAGTTTTCACATTTTATTTATTTTTATTGTTTATCTTATTCAAAATACCCAATGAAAATAATTATACTTGGAAATAAAAGGAAGAAAAAACAAGTAATTGTGGTTCATAATTAAGTTAAGGTGTCTGAAAATAAACTCTATAATGAAAAGTTATAAAAGAATTGGGATGATTTCCCCTATAGAAGACAACAATACTCATAATATTTAATTACAAAAGGGGTTATTTAGCAAAGGTTGACAATCATTCCTATCTCTATTAAGAACACAAAGAGTGTCTTAAACTATAGGATAAGGGATATGGGTCTTATTTTTAAAAGAACTTCTGACAGCAAGGATTATTATACCCTGGAATGGGTTACTAAAAGGAATTATGGAATCCACTTTTTGGGATGTCTTTGAAGAGGAAAATATAAACATAGATACCTATCTAACCATTATCATTTAACTATAGGCCTGCCTTTAAACAAGATATTAAATTTCTTTTTTTTGTTCTTTTTTTTTTTTTGCTTTCTTTTCTCCTTCCCTTATCACAGAAGCACAGAACTCTATACTTTGAAGAAAGCTCATTAGGTTAATGTTGTTCAGTCATGTCTGATTTTTCATGATCCCATTTTGGGTTTTCTTGGCAAAGATACTGGAGTGGTTTGCCATTTTTTCTATAGCTCATTTTGCAGATGAGGAAATTGAGGCAAACAGTGTTAAAGTGACTTACCCAGGCTCATACAGCAAGTAAGTATCTGAGGCCAGATTTGAACTCACGTCTTTCTGACTCCAGGCCCTATGCTCTATCCATTTTACCACCTAGCTGCCCCCATTAGGTTTATAAGATCATAGATTTTAAACTAGAGGGAACCTTGAATGCCAGAGTCCAACTCCCTCATTTTAAAAATGAATAAACAGAGACTCAGAGAAGTTAAGTGACTTATCAATGGACATCACAGCAGAGGCAAGGGTTGAACCCCAGTCTTCCTGGGTCTTCATGATACAAATATTGTATTCTCTCTAATACAGTGTAAATGACAAGTGGTTATCTATCCTCTAGTTGCAGACTTTGAATGCGGGATAGTCCTTTCCTTGGAAAGGCATTGCTGTCCAATGGAAGGAGCACTAGTCTTGGAATTGGAAAACTTAGGTTCAAATCCTATCTCTTCTATGTACTACATGTGTGAACTCAGTGCCTTCACTTCCTTGGGCCTCATATATTCTTCATCTGTAATGAGGGGGTTGGACCAGATGTCTCTTGATTCCTTGACCCTGTAACCTCCTAGGGAAGCAAAGTCTGCTACAGGATGGCCCTGAGTTAAAGGACATTTCTACTGATATCAAGCCCAAATTGATTCCTTTAGAATTTCCGTCCATTATTTCTAGTTCTTCCTCCAGGGCCAAAGAGAAGAAATCTCATCCCTCTCCCACATAATGACTTTTTAAAATGGTGAACATCCCCAGTTTCTTTCACAAATTCTCTTAAGACATGGACTCAAGGTTTTCTACCATTCCAGTTTAACATCCTCCAGATGTTAGAAGCACTTTATAAACTGTGGCACCCAGAACTGAACATAATTCTTTAGACTGGTTAAACTAAGTCAAAGTACAGAAGAACTCTTCAATTCACTTTCCTGAAAACTAGCTAGGGATGTCCTGGAGGCAGCTCATATTGCCTCCCAAGAGCTGACTGCTAAATGTTCAGTGTGAGCATTTACACCTCAGAAATCAGCAAATGCTACAAATCAGGCTTTGATTTATTACTTTGTTGACTGCCTACATTTAAGAAAGTGATGGAGAAAATGTTAATGATGCAGATTAAACCTAAAACTGTGTCTTCCATACATTTTTTTTGAGAGCTGGCTGTTAAATATTTAATAATACACCCTCTGCTTTCACTCTTCTTAATTCAGACCAAAGTCATGTTTGCTTTTGTGACAGCCATATTATTATTAATTCTTATGGAGCTTGCAAGCCACTAAAATCCCTAGGTAACTTTCAGATAGACAATTTCTAACCAGGCCTCTTCTATGTCATACTTTTCAAATCAATTCTTGAACTCAAGTTTTACATTTATCCTTATTAAATTTCATTTTATTAAATTTAGCCCATTGCTATAGCCATTAAAAACTTTTTTGGGTGACCCATTTTTTTCCTGGCTTTATGTCATCTGAAAATTTCATAAACCTGCCATCTATGCCCTTATCAAGCTTTGAAACAAATATTAAGTAGCACCATGTGAAGCACAGGTTGCTAAAACAATTTCCTGGAGATGCCCTCCTAAGTCTATGTCAAATCATTAATGACTGCTTGGATTAGAGCCATTAAATTACTTCAAAATCTGTCTAATTATTTCACCACCCAGCCCACATGTCTCTGTCTTTCCCATAAAGATAGTATGAAATACTTTTTCAATCCCTTTGATAAAATCTAGGCACTGTCTAGAATCTACCACATTCCCCAGAACCACCAGCTTACTAGCTCTCTCAGAAAAGGAACTAAAGTGAGTTTGGAAGGGACTGGGCTTCATGATGCAATAGTGGCCCTTTGTGAGTGTCATTTCCTTACTGAATCTCTTTAGTAGTAAATTTTAAATTTTTGTGAGGAATCAAATTCAAGTTCTCTGGTTAGAGTTGGGAGATTCCATTCTCTTCTCTTGTTTTAAACATTGCAACCATGTGCTTTCCTGCAATCTGAAAGTCTCCTTCCCTTTCTCCATCATCTTTCAAATATCAGACAGAGTATGATGCAATAAATACATACAGTAACTGGGGATACAGTTTATATGGACAGGGATTTGAATTCATCAAGGGCAGATTTTCTCTCTACTAGTATTATTTCTCATTTGTCTCCAGAATTTCTTTCTTAAGAGTTTCTCAAAAATGTTTTACATGATTGCACATGAATAACCTATATCTGATTGCTTACCATCTCATGGAGGGCAGCAGGGAAGGGAGGGAGAGAGGGACAAAATTTGGAACTCAAAACTTTAAATAAGAATATTCTTAAAAATTTGGGGGGAGTTTCCCAAGATGAGAATGTAGAATTGTAGTCCATGGGATCCTACTTATCCTGCCTCAAAGTCCTTTGACTTCTGTTTTACCAGTATCTAAGGTTCACGTTAGAAGATGTCCAGCTTTCTTCTCCTTTGGTGCAACAAACTCTCTCCCTCACAGAGTTCACATGATTTCTACCCCCAGCAAACAGTTTCTCCTTGGTGGGAACAACCAGACCTGGAATAGAATGTCCCACTGTTGGTCATTTCAAGCTTCGGAAGGATGAAATTTTTAAAGTCATGTCAAGAAGATAGTAGCTGTTCTGCTTGTGGTGGAGGGGTGCCCCATATTAATATAGCATGTTTTTGTGCTAGACTTGTGATTTACTTCCTCAAATCTTCATCTATTTCTCATTTTTTTCCAGATAGTCTGTAGTATAATCTCATAAGAAAATCACTTCTGCAAGCCTGGTCCCAAAGAAGAGATAGGAGAAAACATTCCACCCCACTACTTTGCAGAGGTGAGAGGTCCACAGGTGTGGAAGATTCAGACTTTTATGATATATTCATTATTCACTGACCTTTTTCTCCCCTGTTAATTTTCTTTTTTAAAACAGTATTTGTTATATGGGATTTCTTTTTGGAAGGGGAAGGGATACTAAGAAAATTTTTTATTATGTAAGAACAAAAAAAACAATAAAATGTATTTTATAAAAGAAAATTGGTTTTGTTTCTCCCCCAATTCAACTTCTCTCAAATGCTCTGTACTATGATCTCCAACCATGGTTCCTGAACTTCCTTCCATAGATTTACCTTGATAATGTACAATGCTAGCCAATCCTGCTGTGTATTTTACCTACCAAGTTTCTTTTGCACAAAGCATATTCTGTATACCTAGCTCCAATCTCTCTCCTGATCCACATGACCAAATCACATACATGTAAAACACTGAGCACAGTGCCTAGAACATATTAAGTGCTGTAGAAATGTTAGCTATAATTACTATTAATCAGTTCAACAAAATTCTGCCCTGGTTCCCTTCTCTGACTGCCCTCTAATCTTATTTTGCTCCTTTGTTTTTTGCTGTTTTTCAATCATTTCATTCATGTCTGACTCTTCGTGACCCCATTAGGGGTTTTCTTAGGAAACAGACTGGAGCGGTTTACCATTTCCTTCTCCAGCTCATTTTACAGATAAGGAACTGAGGCAAACAAGGTTAATAGACTTGCCCGGGGTTACACAGCTAATAAGTGTCTGAGGCCAGATTTGAACTCAGAGAGAGTCTTCCTGACTTCACGCATAGCACTCTTTCCCCTGTGCCCACTAGCTGCCCTCATTTATTTGTTTTATTTATCAGTTTACTTTACCAATTAATTTGCCTTTATTTACTTACCTTTCCAAACCAACTCTGTTCTCCTTAAATCTTCAGGTTCTTCTCTTTCAATCTTTTTTCTCCTTCATAGCATCTTTCTCCTTCTTTAGCTTAAATTGTATTCCTTCAATTTTTCTTCAAATTCTCTTCAAATTCAGATTTCTGTAAAAATCTAAAAACTTGTAAGTGATCTTCAGAATTTCCTTCTCTTCCTTATATAACTAGTCCTTATTTTCCAGATGTCAAAAGCCTGTCCATATTCCTTTTTCCCTCCCTCTGTTCCCACTATAACTCCATCTGCACCTTCTTTCCTCCACTTTCTCATGCAGTTTGCCCAACACAACTGCACCCCCTAGAACGGACATCCTTGTTACTTGCTTTTAAATTTAACAAATAATTATTGAACTATGTACCAGTCCTTAGGGGAATAAAAAGTTAGAAAGTTATGTTGACTTGGGATACTTATAACCTCATTGGGAAAAACAAAACAAACTCACATGAAACAAACAATAACATATTAATACTTCAATGCATCCATAATCTCACTGATGTGTGCACTTCCTCCAATAGCACATATTGCGACCCATTTATATTTTCTCATCTTGTGCTGCTCTAATATGTATCCCTATACCTTTCTAGGTAGCTAGATAATAAAGTAGATAGATCACTGAGCCTGGAGTCAAGAAAACCTGAGTTTAAATTTACCCAGATTCTTAATATCTGTCTGACCGTGGGGAAGTCACTATTACTCTACCTGCCTCTGTTTCTGTAACTGTAAAATGGGGGTAATAATAGCTCCTACCTCACAAGGTTGTTTTAAGATGTAAATGAGATATATGTAAAGCACTTAGCATAGTGCCTGGCACATAGTAGGCACTTAATAAATGTTTATTACCTCCCTACCTTCCTTTTCTCCCATAACTCTCTCATAAGACATCCATTCCATGATCACACAAGATAATATGATACTATGAGAATTCAGAGAAGGGAAAAACAAAAATGAGGCAGAGTGATTGAAAGAGGATGTAGAGGCTAATCTAGGATTTAATGGTCAGGCAGGTTCTGACTAGACATAAAGGACAGAATATATTATCCATTTGTAGAAACAGCATGAACAAAGGTGAGTGGGCAGAAAAGGATAGGGCATATTCTAGAACAGAGATGAAACTGGACTGACAAGAGAAGAGGGTCCATTTGGACCCAAATGGATTGGAAGAAAGGAATTATTAAGGCAAAAGTAACAATCAGTTTCATAACTTTGCACAGATTGTAATATAATCAATTTTCCCAAGGACTGGTTAACTCTGACCATCAGAATGATACCTTTCCTAATGTTATAAATTGCTATGTTGATGTTTATAGCAATGTCAAAAGTAAACTTAACTGTGGGTTACTTATTCTTTCCCAATTATTAATATTTCTACGCTGGCTGTCTCTTCTGCAAGTTATGTCTGAAAAAATAATTCTTCCTTAGCATATAAGTTCTAAGAATTAAGAAGCCCTACTTTTGTTTTTCAGGCCCCGCCCCCCCCCAAAAAAAAGGCTCTAGCTTGAAGCAATGTGCTTGGTGACAAGAGCACTGGATTTGATATCAGGAAGATCGGACCTGCCACCATTTTTTCAGGCAAGTCTCTTAACAATGATGTGTTGGATCCATTTCTGAAAAGAATTGAGCAATCTTCTGTAGGCCTCAGACTACTCATTTCTTAAATGATTGAGGACTAGATGATCTCCACAAGTTCTCTTCTAATTCAAAAATGTTATGATTCTGAGAATTTCAGACCAGGTTGATGGTACAAGTTATATTATCTGTATAAATAATGTTGATAATTTAGGAATGGCAAAATGTTGTGGCATAATTCAATTACACTACATAGGAAGCTAGATCCCTTTCCCACTACTGGAGGAGAGACCAGAGCCAAATCCAGGATACAGTATCTAGGGTATTATTATAGAGGACCAACGACTAGGATACATGCTTCTTACTGGAGACAATCTTCTGCTTCCTTGTTCCCATGCCTCATGGTCCTCCTTAGAATCTTGTACCATGTGACATCACAGTGCTCCCATAGAAGAACCATGAGTCCATCTGAAATACCCCTCCATCTTTTTCTGGAGATTTGCCAGCATGACAAGACTTTCTTAGTTGCCTTGACCTTTATACAACTACCACCCTCAACTTAAATTTGTCCCTGGAACCAGAATTCTTAGTTATGGATTTGAGACAGACTTTGCTACAATAATAACCATGTTTTTTATGATCTTGTGAAACAGAAGTCCTACATATTTCTTCTGCCAGTGGGGGGAAAATTCCAAATGGATTTAAGAAGTCAAATCTCATTTGTAACAATCAGAAGAATCACATATCATAAAAAAAAATTCCTTTTAAAGCTATCTTTAAGGAATAATCAAAGATTAAATTATGCTTTGTGCTAGGTTGAGAAGCTAAAATTTAAAAGTCTACTGATAAATTGTGAGTCATAGCACTTAATCTGGAAGGATTTGATCTTTTATCATTCTTCTCTCTTTTATAGTGAAGTGTACTACAGCTGGATAAGCTCAAACTGGTTTGGAGAGAGTCTTTAAAAATAATTTCTATAGGTTGTCATCCTGGGTCTTCATATCTAGGTTCTGATCATTTCATGACATCTCCTTCTGTAGACTTTTATTAATTATTCACCAAAAAAATCATTTTGGGAATTCCTAATAGAGTATCACAAATGATTATCTAAAGGAATCCAATACTAAGTGGTTATAAATCTTTAACGGGGAAGAAACCACTTTGAGTCCATTTCTTTTCATTCTTCACATTGAGATACTATGGGATACATGTGTGTTTAAAAAAAATCATATATTTTTGCAGACATTCGTGAAAAGGACAGTGTTTTAAGGATTTATATAAGCCTTTTCCTAATGACTGAAATATTCCCTTTTCTCAGCTGTGCAGCCTGGAATTCCTAATTTCTTCCAAAGCTCAGCTCAATGGCCCCCTGCATATATGGCCTTTCCTGACCTTTCCTTATTATTAGTATTTTCTACCCTTCATCTTGGAGTTACTTTGCATTTAGTTTTTATGTATTTTGCCTTACCTTATCTGCATATATATAGTTTCCTCTAGTAGGGTATAAGCTCCCCAAAAGCAGGGATTTGGGGTTTTGTCTTTGTATCTCCAGCCCTTGGTATAGCATCTGGCATGTAGAAGATTCTCAATAAATGCTTCTTGAATCAAATCAGATAGAACCTCATGCACGAAATAAAAATGTAGATGGAAATTTCTCAAGTTTTTCATATGTGGTAGTGAATATCCAAAATAAGATAATATTCTTTAACAAGTACATTTTGAAGACTTGTAATGTAGTTTTCTTGAATCCCATTTTTCTCCTGAATAGTAGCAATTTCTGGATATATTTAACCTCCTGGAAATACTGCATTGTTAAGTTGATATTGAACCTGAAACATCTAAACACACTAGTCTATTCAGGATAACGCAAATGAGTCCTGTAAAGTGAAACTGCATATGGCTATCATTCTATTTCTGTTCTGAAAAAAATGATCGTAACCTTGGAAAACTTGAAAAGTACTTGGTGAGAAATTTGGAATGGCCAGGCAGCATCAAATATGATTATGGTCATGTAAAACAAAGAAAAATGTAAATGATACATCTTTCCATGGTGATTGAAAAGTAAAAGCAGAGCTGTTCCAGTTTTGTATGTATTATGTAGAATAAAGTGGTACCCAGAATATCTATTACCTCTATTATCTCTGCTTGCCTGCCCTCCACAATGATCAGTTTCTCTGCTCTGTTTATTGTGGTTGTAACTCAAAAGTGGATCTTCTCTTTGTCATTTTCTTAGCTCATAGTATCCCACAGGGTTGATAAGATTTATATCAGAAAGCATATTTTTTTGCTTTATAGATGGTCCAGTTAAAAGGCAATTATCATTTAGATTACCATGATATTTAGGCAAAACTCATTCTAAACTATGGTTGTTGCTAAATATGGTGTTTGTATTGAGCTCTCAAGGATAAAACATTTTCACCACATACTAAGTTTGAAACACTGATTTGTTATTTTTATTATGACTATTAGTAAAACCCAGGTGATTCTTATACAAACTCATTATAAGAGAATGGGCCCTCTTGGTACTCTATTCTTGGTATAGAAATCCTCTAGTGATAATGGAAAATATCCACAAGTACTTTTTTTTTTCCAAACCATGGCCAAAAACTACATTCCCTAAGTCTGGAGCCTTTGCAAGAAGCAGATATGAAACCACTCCAGTGACTCAGGAAACGGCTTTACTCCAATGTCTTTCTGTTTCCACATTTACTTTCCTTCCACTGATAGATATGTTTATTTTGTTCCGCTTTTTGCTGCGTTTTGTCACTAAGCAGAGCTGCTGTCAATACACCCTTCTAATTGATTGGTACAAACAGTCCTTGTTTTACATAAGTGGACCATTCTGAAGACCTCTACTAAAACAATTTTTATTGTTTATTGCAAATTTCTCCACAGATGTGGGGAAGAGAGGAAGGGAAGAAGGGAGAGAGGAAAGAAGGAAGAAGGAGGTAGATCATGGAGGAAGGTGCTGGCATATGGTTCAAGGGAGAGAAGGGACAGAGAAGTGGAAGCTGGACATGGACACAGGAGGAGAGGATAGGTGAGGACCAGGGAAAGACATACAGTAACCTAAATTTGGAGGGAAGACAAAAGCAGAGAAGAGAGGATTGAAAGCAAGGAGCTGGCAAGGGCAAAGGTTTCTTCTCTCAGCGCTGGCAGAAATGGTGGCTGTGGTCTCCTCTTCCTTTCATTCAGAGGGCTTTTTTTTTTTAGTTTTTCTTCTTTAGGTTTTTTTGGGGGGGAGGGAGAGGTAGGTATAGCTCTAAGAAAGGGGCAGGAGCAGAAAGAGACCTCAATATCTTACAGTAAAGTTAACACAGGGTTGTTTTTTTTTGAATAAGGACTTCTTTAAGAACTTTTTTGTGCAAAGTCAAATTTGCATAATGTGAATTTATGTAAAGCAAGAACTGTCTATATTTGTTTTGTGGAAAAGCAGACTGTCTGATCTGTGGGTATGTTAATTGTTTATTCTACAACACGGTGGGTCAGCATAGATCTTTTTCTAAAATGCTCTTTAGGTCAAATTTATGATTGAATTTTAAAATCATATAATGCTGCATTAAGTAGTTGATCAATATCATTCTATTTACTAGTACAACAATGTATGCATGAGTTGTTTTGTTTTTCCAACATAGAAAGAAAGACCATTATAAAGAAAGTTGCGGTTCATCTCAGAAAGAATCAGAAGAGAGAGAGAGCAAGACAGACAAGGAAATTTTGGACAGCATGGGAATCACAGATAGTAATGGAGAGCAGACAGAGGCAGTGATTAATGGTGGTGGTGAACAGAAGAAAGGGTAAGGTGGCATGTAAAAGGAAAAAAAGAGACAGAAGGTAGGGAAGACAAAACTGTTACCGAGGAGACCTGAAAAGACAGTTGGAAGAGGAAGGTGAAGGAAGAAGAAGGGAGAGAACACATAAACTAGAGACATCGTTTAAAAACAAATTGCTCAGATAGCATTTGTTGTCGTTCATCCTTCCTTTTCGAAGAGTACTAGTGACATCACAGGATGAAGTCTTGACTTGTACACAAATTGTATTTACATGAGGCATAATTGCACATCATTTGCCTCACTCTCTCTTCTACAGTAATCAAGTCCAATGTCAAGAGAAAAGTCAGGACTATTGGCAATGGCCCAGGATGCAGTGGATGACCTCGGCATCTTTGATGTCTGACCAAGCTCTAAGGCTTAGTCGTGGGTGCGGCCTATTGACTGAGTCCACGTTTTACAGAACAAATCCTTTTAAGTTTCCATTCAATCGAAAGGCCTCATTTGAGGACCTAGAGGGCCACATGTGGCCTGAAGGCCACAGGTTCCCCAACCCTGCATCTAAGCACTTCAGCCACCTTCATGGCAATTTGAACAAGTTGCTTTCATCCACCCATTTTTCCAGGGCAAGTCTTTACATGCTTGACATCTCCCCTAACTCACCAACAAGTTTGAGGCCTGTTTGTTACCCTCAACCTGAGCCAAGAGGGTTTTAAAATAGTGTGGCTATTACACATGCTACAGCTTCTTGGAACCACAGAGGTGAGAGGTGAAAGGTGGATACCAAAGCCTTTAGGATTTTCCAAGTATGCCATCATATCTGAAAAAAGAAATAGTTTTATTACCTCGTAACCTATTCTGATTCCTTCTACTTCTTTTTGTTCTCTTATTGCTTTTGCTAGGATTTCTAATGCAATATTGAATATTGGTGACGGTAGACATCCTTGTTTCACACCCATTCTTACTGGGAAGGCTTCTAACTTATCCCCATTATAAATAGTGTTTGCTGATGGTTTTAGGTAAATACTTTTTTTTCAATTTCAGGAAAATTCCATTTATAATATACCTTTGAATGTTTTTAATAGAAATAAGTGTTGTACTTTATCAAAAAGATTTTTCTACATCTATTGATATAATCATATGATTTTTTTAACTTTTATTATGGATATAATAGATTATATTAATAGTTTTTTATGTTAAACCATCCCTGCATTCCTGGTATAACTCCCACTTGGTCATAATGGTTATAATCTTTTAGCTAGCATTTTAATTAGGATTTTTGCATCCATATTCATTAATGAAATTGGTCTATAATTTTTTTTATGTTTTTACTCTTCCTGGTTTAGGTATCAGTATCATATTTGTTTCATAAAAGGAGTTTAGTAGGATCCTTTCTTTGCCTATTATTCCAAATAAGTTGTTTAAAATTGAAATTAGTTCATCTTTAAATGTTTGATAAAAATTCACTCATCAATCTATCTGGTCCTGTTGCTTTTTTCTTATGAAGCTTATTTATGGCCTCTATTTCTTTTTCTAAAATGAGATTATTTAGATATTCTATTTCTTCTTCTGCTAATCTAGGCAATTTGTATTTTTGTAAATATTCTTCCATTTCATTTAAATTGTTATACTTATTGGCATGTAATTGGGCAAAATACCTCCTTATAATTGCTTTCATTTCATCTTCATTAGTGTTTTAGTCACCCTTTTCATTTTTAATACTAGCGATTTGATTTTCTTCTCTTTTAAAATCAAATTAACCAATGGTTTAACCACTTTATTGTTTTTTTTTCACACAACTAACTCTTAGTTGGTTAGTTATAACTTACTAAGTTACCTGTTAGCAAAACATTCCTAGGTCTATTTCCCAAGATAATTAGGGAAAAAAGGAAAAGAACCCATATGTCCTAAAATATTTATAGCAGTCCTTTGTGTATTTGTATGCGAAGAACTGGAAATTATGGGGATGCCCATCAATTGGGAAATAGCTGAACAAGTCATGATATATGATTGTGATGGAATACTACTGTGCTATAAAAATGATGAGCTTGATGTTCTTTAAAAAATATGGAAAGACTTACACAAAATAATGAAGAGTGAAGTGAAGTACACAACAAAAGAAAGTTGTATACAATAACAATATTGTTTTAAGAACAACTCTGAGTGAATAAGTCATTTTGACTATTAAAAATACCCAAATTAACCACAAAGGACAAGTAAGGGAAACTGCATCTGCATCCAGAGAAAGAACTGATAAATAGAAGTATATATAGAATGGTTTTACACACACACACACACACACACACACACATATATATATATATATATATATATATATGTATGTATATGTGTATATATACATATATGGATATGTATACATATATATATAATGTATGTATATGTGTATACATATACATATATGGATATGTATACATATATATATATATAATGTGTGTATATGTGTATACATATACATATATGGATATGTATACATATATATACACACACATACACACATATACATATACATATACATGTATATATATATGTGTGTGTATATGTATATATATACACACACATATTTGTGCCTAATTGTAGTGATCTCTAGGGTGGGGGAAGTGGGAGGGAAGAAAATAAGAGGAAAAAAGAAAGTAACATGATATTTATATATTTAAAAAGAACAGTAAGTTATACACAATAGATTTGCAGTTTCATCTACAATCATTCTTTTTTTTCAACTCTACTATGGTAGAAAATGCTTGTTTTATTTCTGCAGTACAGAATAAAATAATTTTTTTAAAAAGGTAGCTGCCCAGGAAATGACTCAGCAAGCCCTCACACCAGAGGTTGTAGTCTTCCCTGAGTACCCCATATACCTCAGACAATATTTACGCTCATTTTTAAAGAAATCTGAATTTGATATCAGATTTCCAAGTTTACTTCTGTTTCTGTAAGTCTACAGAATTTGGGCAAGTTACTTTAAGCTTTTTGGGCTCATTTCCTTATCTATTAAATAAGGGATTTCCACTGGATGGCCTTCAAGGTCCCTTCCATTTGTAAATCTGTTCCTATGATCTTAGTCTCTCAAAGGCTGACATTAAATAGAAATATTATTTGAGAAAGACTATTATCTGAATGACTAAAAGAGACATTATCATTTTATCATGAATTATTTATGTATGTGTTTTATGTATATACATATGTGTATATTCAACACATATCTTTCTAGAATCAATAACTACCATAAATGTTTTAAGTGATTTTTTGAAAAATATTGTAAGCTAACAACCTGTGTCCAATTTTTTCATGAAAATAAGAGTAAAGCATTAATTTTGAAACTATGTTCATTCTTTAGGTCTTTCAGATGCTAAGACATTGTAGATGGAGAATTAGTTAATATTGTAAAGCAAAAAAAGCTTTTCATGTGACAGAGGTGGTGGGATCAGTTCCCATATTCTCCAGCTTAAGTTCAGAGGGTAAGAAAAATTTCCCAGTTCTCTACAAAGTGTGTAGTTCATGTGTATTTCTGCCATGGCTCAGTAACTGTGTTCAAAGTATAGTCTGTACTTCCCCTTGGGAGAGAAGGTAAAGGAATTTGAGAAACATGACTCCTTGTTCCAGGTTGTCAGGTAGAATGAAAAGTTCTTTTAAAAAGAGATGAAGTTAGCTTCCAGGAGTGGAGCCAAGATGGCAGAGCAGAGAAAGTGCTCAGCTGAGCCTTCCCAACATTCCCCTCCAAAGAACTTTAAAATAACAACTCAAATTGAATTCTGGAGTGACAGAGTCCATAAAAGAAGAGATTGAAACAGTCTTCCAGACCAGTAAAATTTAAGAGTTCAGAAAGAGAAATCTGTGACATGGGTGTGGAGAATGACCCAGAGTCCACATGGAAGAAACACCAGTGGTGGGACTAGGTGGTGGAAGCAAAAGCAGCAGCAGCTTCTGGAGCTCCTATGCCAGAGATAGTAAGAGTATCTGGTAAGTGGTAAGAAAGTGGTAAGAAAGTAGTAAGAAAGAGAGTACAGGGGACCCCTGAGGTAGCATTGGATACAGGATCAGATGATTATGGGCACCTCTATTGCCTATTCCCACTTCTGGGTCATATTTCAAGGACATAGAAGAGTACTTTCAGTCAAGAGAGAGTGGAGGCCCTGAGGGTCAATAACACTTCTGGTCCCAAGGGATCAGGAGCCCTTCCTGGGAAAAAAATCAAAGTACAGGCCAGGAGAGCAGTGATCACACTGCTCCCCAGATCACACTACCTTGGAAGCAATGAAAACTTCCAAACTCTCAGAAATAGCCCTGAAAACAGCAGTGCAAGAAAGCCTAAAGCTTGAGACACTACTGCTGCACACTGTATACACACATGTCAGGAACAGAGCCCAACCTTAACATAAAGTTCCAAATCAAGAAATAGGGTGGGAAAATGAGCAAACAATAGCAAAAAAAAAAAAAGAACCTGACAATAAAAATCTACCGTGGTGACAGAATCAAGACACAAACTCAGAAGACAAAGGATACAAAAGAGGTTCAAGCAAAGTCTCAAAGAAAACTGTGAATTGAACACAAGCCCAATAAGAATTCCTGGAAGAGTTTTAAAAATTATTTTCAAAGTCAAATAAGAGTGATAGAGAAAAAATTAAGCAAAGAAATGAAAGCAAAGGAAGAAAATTATGAAAAGACAATTAACAGCTTGTTAAAAGAGGTACAAAAAATACCAAAGAGAATAACACCTTAAAAAAACAGAATTGGTCAAATGGAAAAAGCGGTACAAAAATTCACTGATGAAAATAACTATAAAAAAGCATAATTGCCAAAAGGTCACTGAAGAAAATCGTTCCTTAAAAATTAGAATTAGGCAACTGGAAGCTAATGATTCCATGAAATATCAAGAAACAACAAAACAAAGTCAAAAGAATGAAAAAAAATAGAGACAATATGAAATATCTCATAGGAAAAACAACTGATCTGGCAAAGAGATCAGGGAGAGATAATTTTAAAATATTAGATTACCTAAAAGCCATAATCAAAGAAAGAGCCTAGACATCATATTTCAAAAAATGTCAAGGTAAAATGCACAGACATCCTTAAACAGAGAGCATAGATACCAGATTAGGAGCAGCCACCTAGCTGAACTCTCCCAAAATTCCCTTCCAAACAACTCTAAAATAATGCCACAAATCAAATTTGAAAGTGACAGAACCAACAAAAAGTTGGGGTGAGACATGTTTCTGGCCTAAGAAAACTTAAGAGGTTGGCAGGAGAAGTCTGTAACACCAGGGTAGAAACCTGTCTGGAGACCACACACACAGTGGTGGCAGCAACAGTGGCCACAGAAGCAGTTTCAAGAGCTCTCAACTTAGATACAGCAAGGGGGTCAGACAAGTGGTCAGAAAAAGATTACAGGTGACCTTTGTTCGCACTGGGTGCAGCTGGCACTGACTGACAGTTCTCTTGCCTACAGGTTGCAATTCCAGGGTAGAGAGGAGCCCTTGTGGTCAGTCACAAGGGAACAGGGGCCCTGATTACATTTCAAAGGCAAAGAGAGTGTTTTTGGCTTTTTGGCTGATTTACTTTCCTGGGTAAACACCAGAGTACAGACCAAGAGAGAATTAACCATACCTCTCCCAGGATCACATCACCTTGGAAGCATCAAAAACTTGCAGACACCCAGAACTAGCTCTGAAAATGGCAGCATGAAAAAGTTTAAAGCTTGGGACAATGCCTCTTCACCCCCAGGTAAGCAAAACTCAACTTTAACATAAAATTCAAAGTGAAGAAATAGCCTGGGGAAATAAGCAACCAACAACAACAACCAAAAAAAAAAGTATTTGACCACAAAAAGTTGCTACTGTGGCAGGGAAAACTAAGACATAAAATCAGAAGAAGACAACAATGTGAAAACAGCTACCCAAAAAAAGCCTCAAAGAAAAATGCTAATTAGATCCCAACCCAAAAAGAATTCCTGGAAGAGTTGAGGAAAGATATAAGAGATGGTAGAGGAAAAATTGGGAAATGAAATGAAAGTGATGTAAAAAAAAATTATGAAAAGAAAACAGTTTGGTAAAAGAGGCACAAAAATACTAAAGAAAATAATACCTTAAAAATCAGAATAAGCTAAATGGATAAAGAGGTACCAAAGCTCACAGAAAAAAATAATTCTTCAAAAATTAGAATTGGCAAGTAGAAGCTAATGACTCCATGAGATATTAAGAAACAACAAAATAAAGTCAAAAGAATGGGGGGGAGTAGAAGAAAATGTGAAATATCTCATTGGAAAAACAACTGATCTGAAAAATAGAGCAAGGAGAGATAATTTAAGAATTATTAGACTACCTAAGAGCCATGATCAAAGAAAGAGCCAACACATCTTTCAAGAAATTATCCACTTAACCCCCATTGCCTCCAAATAAAAAAAAAAAATTAAAAAGATATTTATTCTTTAGAGGCAAGTAGGTGGCGCAGTGGACAGAGCTCCAGCCTTGGAGTCAGAAGGACCTGAGTTCAAATCTGGCCTCAGAGACATGATACTTACTAGCTGTGTGACCTGGGCAAGTCACTTACCCCCAATGGTCTCATCAAAAAGGCCAAAAACAAGGAAAAAAGAAAAGAAAGAAATTATCAAGGAAAACTGCCCTGCTCTCTTAGATCCAAAGGGTAAAATAGACATTAAAAGACTCCACCAATCACCTCCTGAAAGAGAGAATCTACCCAGCAAAACTTAGTGGTTAAGAGCAAAGGAGAGAATTTGGAACTCAAAATTAAAAAAAAAAAAAGAATGTTAAAAATAATTTTTAAAAGAAAGAAAGAATCCACCAATCACCACCTGAAAGAGATCTCAAAATGAAAATTCCCAGGAATATACCAAAATTCCAAAACTCCCTAGTCAAATAGAAAATATTTCAAGCAGCCAGAAAGAAACCATTCAAATATCATGGAGCCACAATCAGATCACACAAAATATTAGCATCTACCAGATTGAAAGAGCAGAAGACTTGGTAGATGATTGGAATATGATATCCCAGAAAGCAAAAGAGCTAGAATTATGGCCAAGAATCACCTACCCAGCAAAACTTAGTATAATTCAAGGGGGAAAATGAGTATTTAACAAAATAGAGGACTTTCAAGCATTCTTGATGAAATGACCAGAGCTGAATAGAAAATTTGACTTTCAAATACAAGACTCAAGAGAAGTATAGAAAGGTAGACATGCAAGAGAAATCATAAGAGATTCAATAAGGTTGAACTGTTTACTTTTCTGGGAAGATTATACATGTATTTTCTAAAAACAGCTAGGTGGCACAGTGGATAGAGCACCAGCCCTGGAGTCAGGAGGAGTTGAGTTCAAATCTGACCTCAGACACTTGGTACTAGCTGTGTGACCCTGGGCAAGTCACTTAACCCTGATTGCCTCACTAAAAAGGAAAAAAAAAGAACTTTCTAATTATTAGGGCAGTTCAAAGGATTCTACATAGAAACAGGCTGTGGAAGTGAGACGATTACATTGGGATGATGTTAAAAAAAATGGATAGATGAGGAAGAGGGATCGCCTAGGGGAAAGGGAGAAGAAGAATGGGGAAAACTTTCTCACACAAAACAGGTACACAAAGAGGAGCTTTTAAAGTGGAGGGGAAATTGGTGGGGGGCATGGGCAATGCTTAAACCTCACTCACATCTAAATTGGTTCAAAAAAGGGAAATAGATATATGTATATATACTTATATATATATATATATATATACATATAGATATGTATATATACTTATATATATATACTTATATATATATATACATATATATATGAAATAATTAAAAATAATATCTTTAAATAAGGGGGAAAAATTAAGGGAAAGGGTCTAAAGAGATAGAAGGGAACACTGACCAGTGAGAGAGGCTTACAGAGTAAAGTGATGTGATTTTAAAAAAAAGAAAGAAAGAAAGAAAGAAAGAAAGAAAGAAAGAAAGAAAGAAAGAAAGAAAGAAAGAAAGAAAGAAAGAAAGAAAGAAAGGAGAGGACCATTAAACCTTGAACCTACATAATAGATACTTTTCCCATTTAAGGGGTAGTTCTACCCTCTTGGGAGGAAGCAGTTGCTTCAGCTCCAGGAAAAGACAGAGATCCCCAATTACTTTCAGGAGAGATTGGTTAATTGATTTGTTGATTTGATCATCCAACAAGAATCAGGGGGAAAGAGATTTTTTAAATGATGGTTTCTGTCATCTTGATGAAGGTTATCAAGGCTACTGATTTGTAATTCATAATATGTCTTCTTTGTTGATGGCATATATAACTGAGATGTGATGGAAAACTTTGCAAGATTTGTCAGACTTAATGACTACCATCCATTTCTGATGATTCACAGTGGAATAAATGATGCAGTCAGAATAAACCTATACAAAACGTGTATGAATTGATGTGAAGTGAATTAAGCAGAACAAGGATCTTATTTTGATAGTGACCATAATCATGTAAATAAAAATGACACAGAGGGACTTCAGAACTCTGACCAATTCATGGACCAGTGGTGACTTCAGATGGTGAAGCATGCATTCTGCCTCTTGGCAAAAAGGGAAATGAGTGGATTATAGATTCAGAGTGAGTCAGGGCTAATGTGTTGATTTGTCTAACTCATGAGAGAAATTAACATTACACTATTATATTAATAACTAATTATTAATTTGTGATCTGCCCTTTTCCTTTTATTTCTTAAAACCCAGCTCCTGCAAAGGTCAGTCAGCCTCTGAAGGACTTGGCTGAGTGATGAGATTTGCTCCTAGCCCCCAAGGCACATACATGCTCATTAACTTTAGGTTGGCTAGACCATACCCAACTGGGAGACCTAATTTCTGTGTAGAGCTTAAACAGAACTCAATCTAGGTGAACCTTTGCCTGGAGGAGGAAGCCCTTTACCGTTGTCCCCTCCATTAGAGTTTAGGGCAATCTCAGCTCGTAAAGAAGAAAACTGGCCAGAAAGATTGGAGATGGCTTCCCCTTGCCCAGATGCTTTGAGACTGTTCAGTCTCATGATCAAACCACATTCTTAGAAGAAGGAGCTGAAGATTTTTAGCTCACCTCCTCTTTAAATGACCACCAATCAGAATTAATTTTCACTTGTCAGGGGAATTCCCTTTCAGAAGGGATTTAAGGTGTTTCAGGATTACTTTTGGTTACTGAGAGGAACCACTGACTATCAATTTATTGATTGCCAACTAGCTGAATTAATAAATCAATTATAATTACCCTGAAACTCTGTTTCTTGGGGGTTTCATTCATCTCACTTACCTGTAATTCTTTGTTATAAGGAATAATTCTAGTAGATGAGAACAGGTGAGACATTGGGAAGTGACAATAATGTAAAAAAGAGAGCAACAATAAAATTTCATAGACCTCAAACTGAATAATTTAAAGGTAAAAGGAGAATTTTTGTCACTGCTGGGCAAGGCAAAGTCATTTGAAGAATGACTAGATATATTCTGTTGATCCAAGAAAGCAGAAGTGAAAGAAATTGGTGGAAGTTGTCAAAAGGCAAAATTTGTCTGAATGTAAAGAAAAACTTCCTAACAATTATATCTGCCCAAAAGTGGAATTGACTTTCTCAGAAGGTCATTCTTCACTGGAGGTCTTCAAGAGAGTAGGTGATCACTTATTGGAGATGATTTTGAGAGACTTCTTGGTCAGACATGACTTTAGGTCTAAGAGATACCTTCATCTCTAAAATTCTGTGATTTTGTGAAATACAAATCATGACCTCAAAAATGGAGACAATTTCCCGAAATGAACAGTACAGTCCTACCACTTACAGTATTTGATACAATTAAGTGTGCTCTCTCTAATGTCAATTCCTCTACCTGGCATAATTATTCATTAATACACTATCTAGGACTGCAAATATGTGAAGCAATTAGCACAGTGCCTGGCACAAAGCAGATGGTTGATAATGCTTGTTCCCTTCTTCTCATCCTCTCTTCTCAACTGTGGATGTGGAGATACTAGATTTGTTGGTGGAAGGGACTTTAAATGTTGTCTCCCCCAACTCTCCCTTTTAACATTTAATTTTAGAAAGCCCTAAAAGGTTAAGTGAATTATCTAATTTCACACAGATAATGCTAGCAGGGCCAGGATTCAAAACTAAGTCCTCTCATGCCAAATTCAATGTTTTCCATGCTACATTTCCATGGAAGAATATACAGTTCCTGTACTCAAAAAGTTTGTGATCTCTTAAGGAAAATAAGACAAATATGCAAATTAGTATAATCCAATATAAAAAAGGGGTTCAAACAGGGGTATAAGAGACTTGAGAAGTGAGAGGTTAATGGACAGTATCAGAGAAAGCTTCACAAAGGAGAAAGTACCTGAGTTGTGCCTTGAAGCATGATGCCATGGTAAAAAAAGAGCAAAATTAGTCAAGATCTGAGTAAAGAAAAAACTTGAGTAAATGCAGTCCAGGCTCAAGATATAAGAAAATGAGGTCTTTCAAATGAGTGTTAACCTAGTGAGTTTCAGGTTAAGAATATCTAATTTTAGACCTGCCATATTAAGGACATTGGGACAGATAGGATAAGAAGTGAAATGTGGTCCTTTATCTTGGAAACTACAAGGACATTGATAGGAATATAGCTGCAAGAAGGACCACAAGAATGTGACATCAATAGAATCCAAGAAAAGATAGCCAGAAAATGAACCTAGGATGAAATAAGAATGAACTGAAGCAACGTTAAACTGGCGCAGTAGGATGGTTGCCAAGACAACACAGCTTGGACTTGGACTGGGCATGTGCAAACAGTGCAAACTGCAGTAAATAACTGAGGTGGGACACAGAAGGCTGACATTTTGGACTTTTAGAGTGAGAGCAGGACAGTGGCTGCAAACATCCTGAAATAAGAAGAGCAAAGGAAGTGACTTAATGGGCATGAGGGTATGGATGTAGGAAAGAGTTGGACTTGCTATATGCATGTGGGGAAGCTTGGCTCCCAAAGCTTTAGCCAGAGCTAAGCATGCTCAACAAAATAGTCAGGTAAATGGAGGTTTCTCTACATTACTCTTGGCAGCTCCAGAGGCCGGGTTGGGATTGGGAATCTAGAAACAAGACAGAGAAACAATTTCAACAACTGGAGATACTAAGGAGGATCATTCCAGGCATGGATTAGAGGTAGAAGAAAACTGAATGAACTTAAAGGACATTCCAGGTTGCCTGAAGTATAGATTAAGTATAGGGAAGTGCAGTAAAACTTCAAAGGAAAGAAGAAAGGAAGAACACAAGCATTTATTAAGCATCTATGTGCCAGGCACTGTGCTAAGCATTTTACAAATGTCATCTTATTTGCTCCTCACAACAACCATGGGAGGTAGGTGCTATTATAATCCCTGTTTCACAGTTAAGAAAACTAAGGCACACAGAAGTCAAGTAACATACCCTGGCTCAAGTAGCTGTTAAGAGTCAGGCTGGATTTGAACCCAGGTGTTCCTTATTCCAGATGCAGCACTCTGTCCACAGTGCCATATAACTGCCTCTAGGGAAGCTAGGTTAGAACTTGATTGTAAAGGGACTTTATCAGGCTAAGATGTTTTATTTAATTTAATTTTATTTTATAAACAAATGGGAATCAATGAATGTTTTAAGCAGAGAATGATATGGTATGAGCTAAGCATTAGGAAGATAGCTCTGGTGATCATATGAGGAAGTATTAGAGACTAAAGACAGAGAAACAGGTTAAGAGGCTATGAAAATAACCCTATGAGAGATAATAAGCATCTGAACTAGGGCTGGAGCAGTGTTTATGGAAAAAGGAATGAACACAACATAAATTTCTGAGGGTGAATCAATGGCACTTGTTGGAATGTGAGGATGGCAGAGATAAATGAGGGCAAGAAAAATAATCAAATATGACCCTGTATTTTTTTAATCTTCATGGCTGGGGAAGTAGTAGAGCTATCAACAAAAACAGAAAAGCTGAGAGGAAGAACAGGTCTTTAGGGTAGGAATTATGTCATTTTGAGACAAATTCAGTTTGAGATGATGGCAGGACATCCAGCAAGCAGCTGGAGATACAGGACTAGAATTCAGTAGTCAACTACATTGAAGTGATTGTTAGAACAACAAAAGTGGGTGATGAGGTTGCCAGTGAATGAGCAGACAGAATAAATAGGGTCCAAAACCGAGCCGTTGGGGGACATCCACATGAATGGGGCACAAGAAAGAAGAGGAGCCAGCAAAGGAAACAGAAAAAAAAGAAAGAAATAGTAAGTGAGCCAAGAAAGAGTCCAGAGTTATGGAATCCAAATGAGATGAGAGTATAAAGGATAGACTGACCAAAAATGAAAAATGCTATAGAAAGTTCAAGGAACACTGAAGAAGGTTCATTGCATTTAGGCAAAAAGATGGCTGTTGGTGGCTAAAGACTTTCAGTAGAATGATGGAGACTAAAGCCAGATTGCAAAGGGTTAAAGAGAGATTGAATGGCATCATATAATTAAGGAACATAAAATAAGTGGGAAAAAAATCACTTGTCTTAAAACATATCAACATTAAAAAAATTGCTCATTTTCTGTGAACTACAACCCACCAGCAATGTGATTGCTGTCAACACAATCTCTGAGGCAGTCAGAAGACTACACCTGGATAGTGAGGTCAGTACTTTGTTGGATACCTCCATACAAACCATGACCCATTGACCAACTCAAACAGAAGCAAAAACCCAAGCAGGGACAGATTATAATTCCTCTCTAACTTCTTTTTAGTGATACAAATAGACATCATCTAATCCAGGTTTTCTGATACCACTTGACTATCCTACTTCTCAGGACCCCCCTGCTAGCAGAGCCTTCCTACAAGGGCAACTCCCTCGATAGATAGATAAACAGATAGATAGATAGATAGATAGATAGATAGATAATAGATAGATAGATAGATAGATAGATAGATAGATAGATAGATAGATAGATAGATAGATTGTTAAATGGAGATAGAGACACATGTATTGAGTTTAACTTCAAGATTAGCATAATACAAGAGAGCACAAAATCTGGCAGGTTCCAACAAGCTGGACAGGTTTCTAGTATGTATGCTTTCCTCCACAATATCTACTTCCTGAAAAAAAAAAGCCTTATCTCCAGAAAGATGGTCATTACCTATGAAATTTGGAGGCCACAGCAACTCATGAAATAAATAAAAATGCAAACCATCTCACATTCCTTGGTTATCTCTTCTTTTCCCACCTTAGTCCCAGGGGAAGTGGGAGGGCACCGCAGAGAGGAGTGGTGAAATGCAGGGAGAGGTGATGTTAAGAATCTCTGGAATGCTGCCATATTTACTTCTGTAACCTCAGTATCGAAACCTATTGGTATGGGACTCTCCTCATTGGTGCAGATAAATGCCCTGGGTTGAGTGAAGAGTAGGTAGACTTGGCAAGGAAGAGAGGAGAGTTCTTCAGCTTTCTCTGAGCTTTTTTTGAATTGTCTTCATGTCAGTAAGTCTCTTCTCACTATGAATACTTCTGGCTTACAGAGAGAAGTTGGAAGATGCCAACCCCATTTCAGGTTGGTGAAGGAAAAGATTGGGAAGATATAAAGGGTTCTGACAGTTTCTGTCATGTCTCTATCCCCAGCTTGCTACACAAGAGACTTCAGGGAATACCCCTTTGTGTGACATCTAGGACCCTTTCTTCCGGTTCAGCTGAGTTAGCTCATTCCCACTGGGAAAGCACTTTCATTCTATATTGCCTGGCATATATTCTCCAATGTATACTTTCTCTAAATTCTGTTTTGCTATTGAATTGGATAAATGGGCTTCTTTGAAAATTTGTATGTGTGTTCATTGTGGAACTGGTATTTGGTAGAAAGGGAGTCATCTTGGATATAAATCTTGGGGCCCTGTTTCTCCCCAGTAATGAATAGCAATCAGAAGTTAGTTTGAACTTGAAAATAATATCCTCTCAACTATTAATATTTAAAGAAGCATATAAATATATATAATATATAATAATAAATCTAAATATAATTCTAGCCAAGTACCCCTCCATCTGAGGAGTATGGAGAGGACACAGAGAGTTTCTGGCCACAACTTCCTGCTTTCCCTCATGACAGGAAATAAAATCTCCCTTGGAGAAGTGCAGGGCACCAAGAGGCTAGAGGTGACTATTCTACTTCCCTTCTAGTCACACAATGAGACCCCCCAATGCTATGTGTGGGGGATGGCCCTCACAACATATGGACATTGTTACACTTTAAAGATAGGGCTAGGGAGGTAATGAAAGAACAATCTACAAAGCATACCTTAAGCATGCATTATCAAGCTTTTTGTCTTTGGACCAGAACTGACCCTTGCCCAGGTGTACCTAGCTCACCCAAGTCCTCAGTCCATTCAATTTGTTAGCCATAATTACAATTTTGACTAAATTAGATAAATTAATTCAGTCCAAATATATCAAACCACTTATTTAAATAGTCTTGCCATTCGCTTAAGTGACCTGATGATTTTAGTCTAAATGGTTAAACAGATTGTAGTGGTAGTTGGAGATGTAGTCAGACTTGGTCTTCATCTATTTTGTCAAGAGACTTCATCTTTCAAGTACTGCGGCTTTTTTCCCAATAATTAGCTGTAATTGGATCTGGTTTTAGAAGAATACTTCTGGACAGAATTTAGTGCTGGGATGATCAAAGCCTCCAAATCTCCTGAAAAAACAGCAGTGATTGGCTTCTGTGGTCAAAATCATGTTCTTATAGATTTAAAATCTGTTAAGTTTTCATTGGCTCCCTTTCAACATAAACAACAATAGCTGATAATGCGCTAAATTTTTCACATGAGAACAAACCAAAGGAAAAACATATCCTAGTTCTTTTGAATACCTAACAGCAAGGAAATAGTATAGTGCCCTGAGGATGATATGTGATGCCATCTCCCACTAACAATTCAGCAACTCATTTCATTATGAAAGAAGGAAGGAAGGAAGGAAGGAAGGAAGGAAGGAAGGAAGGAAGGAAGGAAGGAAGGAAGGAAGGAAGGAAGGAAGGAAGGAAGGAAGGAAGGAAGAAAGGAAGGAAGGAAGGAAGAGAGAGAGAGAAAAAGAAAGAAAAGAAAAGAAAAGAGGAAGGAAGGAAGGAAGAAAGAAAGAAAGAAAGAAAGAAAAAAAGAAAGAAAGAAAGAAAGAAAGAAAGAAAGAAAGAAAGAAAGAAAGAAAGAAAGAAAGAAAGAAAGATAATACTTAAACATTTTAAGGGTTGTAATAAAGGAAGAAAGATTAAACTTACTCTTGACCCCAGAATGTAGAATGAAAGACAATAATTAGACATTTCATTTGAAGTAGACATTTCAAATTAATAGAAGGAAACACTCCTTAACTTAAGAGAAGAATGGGCCACCTCACAAAGTCATGGCTTCCTCATCACTAGAGGTCTTCCAACAAAGTCTGGATGAAAGGGAAAGGAAAGGAATAAACATTTGTTAATCACCTACTATGCACCGGGCACTTTACTAAGTACTTTACAAATGTCTCGTTTGAGCCTTACAACAACCCTCTGAAGTAACCATTAGTATTACTTCCATTTTACAGTTGAGGAAACTGAGGCAAACAGAAGTTGAGTGACTCACCCTGAGTTACACAGCAAGTAAGTGTCTGAGGATGGATTTGAATCCAAATCTTCCTAACTCCAGGCCTAGCTCTCTATCGACTGTGCCACCTAGTGGATGACCATTTGTGTGTAGTATAGATGAGATTCTTCTATCAGTGAGACTAAGCACCTTCTGAGGTCTCTCCCTAAAGAGCTTCCTGCCCAGAGTGCCAAGACATTCGGCAATTTGTCCAGGGCTACATAGCCCAGGTGTGAAACTCATAATCCAAAACTTTTTTTGCAAGTGGTGTTTATAACTTGAACAAGTCTTGACCATAGCTGTTATTTCTCTCTGCTTGTCAAAGAGATTGGAGTTTCTGGCTAAGGTAATTTCTGGACTCTGTTGGCCTATTATAGGATCACAGATTTAGTCAGCAAGTAAATCAGTATTTACTGAGTTCTTGCTATGTTCTAGTCACTGTGCTAAGCACTGAGGATACAAAGAAAGGCAAAAAAAAAAAGTTCTTGTTATCAGGAGGCTCACAGTCCCATGGAGAAGACAACGTTCAAAAAGATATGAGCCATTAAGCTATCTACAGGATAAATCAGAGATAATCAATAAAGGGATGGCCCTGGAATTAAGGGGGATGATGAAAGGTTTCTTATAAAGCATGGGTATTTAAGCTGAGACTTGAAGGAAGCCAGGGAAGCCAGGAAAAAGAGATGAGCAGGTAGAGTATTCCAGACATGAGAAACAGCCAGTGAAAAATGTCCATTGTCGAGATGGAGTACCTAGTGTGAGGAAGGGCAAAGAGAACAGTGTCATTAGATCCCAGAGTAGAGGAGAGTAAGGTATAAGAAGAGTGGAAAGGTAGGATTGGGCTGGGTTGTAAAGGGTTTTGAATGACAGAGGATTTTACTCTAGAGGTATCAGACAACCTTAGACACCACCTAGTCTAACCCCTTCAGGGAAGCTAGGTAGCACAGTAGATAGAGACTCCAGGCCTGGAGTTGAGAACCCAAGCTCAAATTCAGCCTCAGACACTTATTAGCTGTGGGACCCTGGCCAAGTCACTTAGCCCTGTTTGCCTCAGTATCCTCATCTATAAAATGAGAAGGAAACAGCAAACCACTCCTGTATCTTTGCCAAGAAAAACCAAATAAGGTTACACAGAGTGACATGACTGAAAAATGACTCAACAACAACAAAATTCAACCCTTTCATTTTACAGATGTTTGCAAGAACTCAGATGACCTGCCCAGGGTCATGCAACTAATAAGTATCTGATATGGGATTTGAATCCACATTTTCCTGATACCAAGTCTAGCATTTTATCCACTATTAATTTATGTTAGTTAAATTTCTGTAGGAAATGGTGATTATCGGAGTCAAAGTTTTTTCTTTTGTCCATTTCCCATTTGTTGTCATCATCAGCTTGTTTCAATAAACGTTATGTTTGAAATATCATATTTACCAGCAGAATATTCTTTTCATCCATATCTTTTCTTTTAATTTGATGCTGACTTTGACCTTTATTCCAACAAGCTGAAGTTCTAAAAATAAATGACTGATTTGCAAGTGATTAAACATCAGAAAATGGTTATTTCTTATAACTACAATGCAAGATTTTAATTGTGAAGTTTCTTGAATATGTTTTTAGACTTATAGATTTTGGTGCATTTAAGACAGAACTCTTACTTATGTGCACTTCATCTTTGTCTGTTGGCAAACATGTCATCTTCTATATTTTGTGTACTGATACCCTCCCCAATTTCTTTGAGAGAATGCCTTGGTGTATGAAAATCATTGTTAAAGCACTCTCTTCATAACACCATGACAAAAATCTCCAGTCAATTGGTGCTTCATCTGTTATTGACGAATAGGGCTTTTAAACTGCAAAAATGGCTTGCTTGGCCAGTCGTTTTGGTCAGCTTCCAACCTTAACATATTTTGAGATATTGAATCCAACATCTTTAAAAAGACATTGGATCTGACCCACACCTGGGATTTTTCATTACACAAACTTATTTGAATCTCATCCAGTTCTAAACCCCCATATTCTAGACGATGCTGGTATATGAATCTATTAAAGCAATTGCATAGTATCAGTCATTCTCCTCTTCCCTGTCCCTACCCCAACCTCATACCAAACTTCTCTCTACCTTGGCCCAACAGTATAACCTCAAAATCCTATTGGACAAAATTTCAGCTTAATGAATATCTGTTCATGATTAACAAATAACATTTAGGAAGAGAAGATTGTTCCTTTTATAATGATGAAACCAAGTAAAATGAAACAGGCTTCAAAATTCCTTTCTTATGAAAAATGAAATGGCTCATTAACCAAAGCCATAACAACCTATGCTGGCTATCAAAGTCAAATATAGGAATAACCTATAAACCTTAATAGTCTCTGATGCTACTTGCAGCTTGATATTCTATAATTATTGAATTTTCCTCTCAAATGCTTTTAAGTTTCACCTCTCCTCTGTATACCCTCTGTTTCTATACACACAACCTAAGAATATCTAGGTTATTTCAACAAAGCTATATTGAAGTGTATTTGCCAAAATGCCTCAGTGTTTACAATGAAGGCATATCAGACTTTTTTTAAGTACTTGCAAAGAAATTACTATGCCGTTAGTGAATTCATATAACCATCAAACCTTAGAAATGAATTCAAAATTAGAGGGCATCTTGTCCCATATCTCAACCAATTTTGTAATTTCCTCCACAACATCCATGTAACATTCAATCTCTGCTTGACCATTTCCAGGAATGGGGAACTTATCATTTTTCATACTTCATTTGCAAAAAGCTCTAATCATTTAATTATGTGAAAGTTACTCCTTATATTGAGTCAAAATCTACCTCTCTGGAACTTCCATTTATCGATCCTATTTTTGCCCTGTGAAGCACACTAAATGAATCTAATCCCTTTTCTAAGTAATAGATATGAAAATATTTGAAGATAGTTATCCTGCTCCCACCTCTAAGTTTTCTTTAGGTTAAACAATTTCCATTTCTTCAATCATTTTTCATATCTCATATGAAATTAACCATTTGAGTTGGTCAATATACTCTTTAACCAATGCTGTTATCAACAAGACTATTGCTTGCATATTTATACGGATATTTTACTGTTATTAAAGTAGTCTAATTTGGAATTTGCTATTTAAACAGCTTGTCATACTCTTAGTTCATACTGAAGTTGTAGTCAATTAAAATCCCTAGGTTTTTTTTTTCACATGAGAGGTTATAGATTTTAGTCATTCCTGAGTCCTGTAATTATGAAATGGATTTTTGAAAACCATAACTTAAGATTTTACAAGGTGATCTTATATTCCAAGCTGGTGTTACCATATCTCTCTGTTTAGAAAGAAGTTCAAATGTTTGTTGGCTGAAGCAATTTCTAAGCCTTTTTGGTCTCTTCAATGTGGCAAATGATTTATCGGTTAAAGTTTTAAGACATGGTAATAGTTCATCTTGATGTCTTTTCTTTTATCCATTTCTCATTTTATTATGTCAAGAGTTTGTTTAAATAGACCAGGTTAAAGCTATTGTAACTGAACATTATCTCTTTTTCTCATCTTTATCCTTTCTTTGAATTTGTATTGATTTTACTTTTATTCAAGTTAGTCAATCAATTGAACAGATTCAGAAACAAACAACGGAAATGTGAATTGTAGATGTAATAGGCTAAAACATATTTCCAAAAATAAGTTTTTTGTGGGAAGTGACATTGTCTGAGAAAAATATAATCAGAAAATATAGTGTTAGCTTTATAGAAAGAGCAAGAATGTGTACTCCATTAACTCAAATAGCTCCTTAACTTGTCCTTCATAATTGTCTTTACTACAGTCACATCCGTATTAGATAAGGCATGGACAAGCTGAGTCATGTACTGATATACATACAATATGAAAATACCTAGAGAAATGTCCCTAGCATATTATTTGGACCCTTTATTGAGGATTTGTAGAAGAATACAGGCAAGAATCATATAGAATGTGGAGGCATTGATGGTTTTCCATCTGCATGGATGAAGTGAATGTTTTATCAATTAGATTATGAACTGTTGAAGGGTAGGGAATGATTTATATATTTATCAAGAGTATCTCTGGAAAAAAAATTTTGAACATGAAATAGATGGGCTTCTACAAATGAATTTCTACAGCAGACCATTACCTCAAATTATACATTTTAGTGACTGATATAGAGAATACAATATTCCATTGCTTAGTTTTGTATTAATATAACAAAACATTTGATTCAGGAGAGCAAAATAAAGGCTTTCTTCCAACAAGGTGTACCCATTCTAATGTTAAAATCATCCAAAATTCTTTGACAGGTTCAACCAAAGAGAATTTTTTTTCAATAATTGTCTGATTATCAATATGATGTAAAGCATGAAAAAGATAGATTATGATCATACATTACTATAATGGAAAGTGTTCTATGTGGAGTCCAAATGGAACATAGATTCTCTACAGGTGATGAGTTCCTCTTTACTCTGTATTTTGGGGATGACATCATTGCATCAAGCTCAACACTCAACAAGCCTTCTCAACAAGATCCACAGCTACCAAAAAGAGAAATTTAACACTCTACACAGAACAAATTGAATAGGAGAATGTCTATTATCAAGACTGGGAAGTACAGTTGGATGGTAATCCACTGAGCTAGTCTACCAGCAAAAATAATTTGTAAAGTTATTTTAGATTAAACGTGAATTTTGCTTAGAATTGAATCAAAAGAAAATGGAAGGCTGTAAGGCATTTGGGAAATGAAAAACACATTTAACAAGCCCAAATTTCTCCTTAATACAAATGTGTTTTTCATCCTTATCACAAGTTCTAATTTTTCCATCTTTCCCTGATCTCTCAGGCCAAATAGAAGTCCATAATCTGGCTTCACTTTCCTACCTTCACAATCTTAATTCTATAGTAAATCAGTTCAACTGCACATTGCTATCCATCCTAACCCTTGCCCCCTTGTCTTCCTTCCATTCATGCTCAACGTCATTGACTCCCATCCACCATCCATCTCCCATGTTACCAAATTCTACTAGAAAAGTCATGACACCATGCCAAATAATCGACTGCAAATTCAGGGTGTCCAATATCAATAGAGCCCACTCAATTGAAACAGCTTTACTACAATGACATTTTTGGTTTTTTTCCCTAATCAGCTCTCCACTCTTTGCAGTTTTGATCCAAACTTTCTTACTCTCCTAAAGCCTCTAAACCTAGCATTAACCAAGTCTCTCTCACCTCCTACTTTACTGGCAAAATAGAGACTGTCCATTTTAACTCTCTCATCTCTCCTAATCCATGACTTAAAATCTTTCTATGCCTTCATCCACACATTCCTCCTTTGCTCCTGTCTTTGAAGAAGGGGTATCCTTTCTCTTACTCAAGGCCATCCTTATTCATGTGCCTTTAAGTTCATCTCCTACAGTCTAATCCAGGGACTTGCCCCATCAATCAATTACTCTCCCTCACTAATTTCAATTTCTACTTACCTGCTTTTTCCTATAAGTAAACCCAGATATCTCTCTCTATCTCTATCTTTGTATCATAGTCTCTGTCTGTCTCTGTCTGTCTGTCTCTCTCTCTCTCTCTCTCACACACACACACACACACACACACACACACGCATTTATTAAACTTTCACTGCCATCATTTTAAGCTAGCATCCTATATATCCTATTCACTGTGAAACTCTTACTCATTTACGCTTGATGCCTACACTCTTCATTTCTGAGTTTTTTCAATCTAGCTTCCAATAGCACCAATCTACTGAACCTACTCCCTACTCATCAAAAGTTACCAGTTATCTGTTATCTAATAAATCCAATGGCCTTTTTGTGGTCCTTATGCTCCTTGATCTCACTACTGCTTTTGACACTATCAATCATCAAATCCCCTTCTATCCATTCTCATAACCACCTCATTCAGACCCCTATCACATTTCACCTGGTCTATTGTAAGACTTCTGACTGATCTCCTCACTTCCAGTTTATATTCTCTCTGATCCATCCACCAGGAGGCAATAAAAAAATAATTTTTTAAAGGCACATCTGATCATGCCACTCCCCTTTTCAAAAACCATCAGTGGCTCCCTGTGCCTGTGAGGTAACAAAACAAACTCCTACATCTGACATTTTAAACCCTGAACTACATTCTTTGTTCATGCAGTCTATGTTCCAACAAGGCTGGAAATAGTTTCAGTTGTGCCCCAAATCTGACATTTCATAAGTTGCCTCTGTATCTTCTCCAAAGCGATCCCTGCTTCCTTTTTTTTTCCTTCCCCAGAAGAAAGTAAACTCCTTGAAGACAAGGACTCTTTTGTCTCTTTCTAACCATAATGTCCAGTACATAGCCTTGCATATAGTAAGCACTTAATAAAAATTAGTTAAATTAAATTGAATTGATAACTGTATTTTTCACATCAATATTCTTCCATTAATAGTATATGGCTTTGAATCACAGATTGCCACAATCTCTAAGGAATTAATTGTTGGTGAAACAAAAGGTAATGGAGCAATGAATAGTTGGCCTAAGTAAATGAAATTAAAAAATGGTCATCCCCTATTCCCTACTCAGACTATATCTACAGTTTTGTATTCACTTCTAGATATCACATTTTAGGAAGTTTAATATATCAGGGAAGACAACCACAATTGTGGTTCATGCTGTAAGAGAAGCAGTCAAAAAAACTTGGAATTTAAGCTTCCAGAGAAGATGTAAAGGGGTATGTATGATAGCTGTCCTAAAGCCTTTATGGAGTTGTCATTTATGGGAGAACAAAGACAAGAATTGCACAGATTGCACAGGATGTAAAGGTAAGAACTATTTTCAATCTCCACCATTGAGGGGAGTATCCACAATGATGACATCACAAATCTATTCACAAAATCACAGAATCTGAGCTGGAAGACATCACAGCAGACATCTAGTCTAAATTTTACCCTAAAAGGAGCCCTACAACTCATATCCTTTGCTTGAAGAGCTCCTGGGAGAAGGCACTCACTCTCCTAAGGAAGTATGTCCCACTATTGGATAGCTCTAACTGTTGAGAAGTTTTATTCCTGGTATCAAACCTAAATTTTCTTTTTTGCAATATTCACCACTGCTCTTACTTCTGCCCTCTGGACCCAAGCAGAACAATGCCAATCCCTCCTCATGATAGTCTTTCAAATACTTGAAGATAGTTATGTTTCCCCTTTTCTATAGGCAAAATGTACCCAGTTCCTTCAACTGCTCCCCATATGACATGGATTTAACATTGGTTTGCCATCCTGGTTATCCCACTCTGGCCATTCTTCAGCTTATTAATCCTAAGATATGGTACCCAGGACAAAACACATATCTGACCAAGACAAATTATAGCTAAACCATCAACCCCTTTTTCCTGGAAGCTATGTGTCTCAGTGCATTCCAAAATTATATTAGCTTTCTAAAACAAAACATTACAAAATAATCACACTATTGATTCATATTGAGTTTGAAGTCCACTAAAACCCCCAGAGCTTTTTCAGACAAACTACTGTTTAACCATGTCCATCTTCCATCTTGTGGTGGATCTTGTACTCATAGGTTTTACTTTTCAAACCCAAATGTTACTTTATATTTATTACTAACAAATATCATATTCCTAGATTCAACCCAATGATTTAACTCATTGAGATCTTTTCAGATCAAATTGAAATTTCTAAGTAAAATATAGCTTTCCCTCCTCCTATTTTATAGATAAAGAAACTGAAGTCTAAGGAAGCTAAGTGACTTTCGCCAAATCATTCAAGTAGTGTCAAGGTAGGATGGAAACCCAGGTTATTTACTCCAGAGTTGGCACTTGATTTTCTATACCTCTCTGTCTTCTCCCACATATAAAGTTAATCTTTGTGGTAATGCCCTGGACTAATTCATTATTCTAGAATCAGTGAAACAAGTTACATAAGGATTGTAAATACAAGCAGATTTCAACTTGTCAACACAATAAGAATGGACTGCAGTGGAGTCTAAATCTGGTGTCTACACTTGCTTCCTGCCCCTGGGAACAGCTGCCCTGTGTTTCCTATTTCAGAATAACTAAACAGTGGGAGATAGATACGGTATAATGGAAAGACTCCTGTATTAGGATGATTCCCATTTCACCTCTTATGAGCTATATGACCTCAGTCAAGTCTCCACATTTCCTTGAATCTGATCACTTCATCAGAAAAACAGAAAAAATAATACATCACTTAACTACATACAGGGTTTTAGGGTCTGAACTAGATGAAATCTTGCTATCCTTTCCAACTATACTATTTATAATGGTAATAAGTATGGCAGAATGAAAAAAGCACTGAACTGAGAGAGGAGACCTGGTTCTATTCCCAGTTCTGCAACTAACTTGCTGTGAGACCTTAGGCCATTCCCTCTAGTGATATTGTCTTGAAAATACTAGTAAAAGTAATTCTTAAGTACATCATTTTTACATTTCAACAACTAATAGCATCATTAACATATCTTTTGAATAAGCTAGACAGGAATATGTAACAAATCCATGCAAATCTGTTAGTAAATTGACAGGATTTAATTACTATTCAATTCTTATTCTTTCTATATTAATTATGCCTTGATATTATGAAATATTTAAGTGGATGTTCTTTTATACATATGCATTTTTATACATATATACTTAAGGTATGTGTGTATGGAAGGGAAAAGGAAGGAAGGAAGGAAGGAAGGAAGGAAGGAAGGAAGGAAGGAAGGAAGGAAGGAGGAAGGGAAGGAAGGAAGGGAAGGGAAGGGAAGGGAAGGGAAGGAAGGGAAGGGAAGGAAGGGAAGGAAGGAAGGGAAGGAAGGGAAGGGAAGGGAAGGGAAGGGAAGGGAAGGGAAGGAAGGGAAGGGAAGGGAAGGAAGGGAAGGGAAGGGAAGGGAAGGGAAGGGAGGGAAGGGAAGGGAAGGGAAGGGAAGGGAAGGAGAAAGGAAAAGGAAAGAGGAAAGAAAGAAAAATAAAAAATTTGAAAGAACAAAGAAAGATTTGCCTTACATTCTGGCAGTTCATTTCATTATTTAGCTTGGAAGAAAATGGGAAACTCATTTTATGGAAAACTGAAAAATAAATAAAATGCACCATTTGTTTTTAATTCATTGTATCTTCCAAAAATAAAGAGCTTTGTAATGACCCATGAAGAAATCTTTGACTATTTTCTTGAAGTAGAGAAATGTGTGTGGCCCTTGCAGTGGCATTATAGACTGTCAGAGATGGAAGAAATTTTAGATATTATCTAATCCACTCCCCTCCTTTTACAGATGAAGAAACTGAGGACGCAGAAACATTGTGACTTGCTCAAGAGCACACAGCTAGTAATTGGAAGAACTTAGGCCTTCAACGCAAATTGATTCCAAGTCTTTTTTCTACTAAAATACAATTTTTGTTTTGTCCCAGCAGGCCTTTTCAACTTTCAGTTTAACTTCTAGATGATTCTGGAAGAGGTTAAGTTTAAGGACATAAAGGTGATGGTCTCCCAAACATGGCTTCTGCTTGGACCTAAACATAATTTATACAAAAAAATGTATACATAAAATATCCTATATCTTTGCTTTAAAATATTTTGTGGGTCAAAACAATGTGGTATATGGCTATTTGCAAATCTTTCTTCTGCTGTTTTCTTCCCATTCTCTAACTCACATGTAGTAGTAAGAAATTTTTGAGGAAGGAAGGACTTGTGATGAAGGATGACACGGGGCCCTGTACGCAGAAAGTACTTAATAACTGATCTTTGAATTGTGTATTGATTGACAAATGGTATTTTTCTCCATCAGGTGGTGCCCTTCAAGGAAAAAAAATCTTATTCTAGCTACATATGTAAAGTTCTTATCTGTTAGCCTATGATTTCAATAACAAAGTTTCACTCAACTCCTATACACCTTCTCATCCTAAGACTTGTCCACATCCGACCACAAATTGCTCATGATAGATCTATTTCACACGCTAGAGGCCTTGCTCTAGGGCTTTTAACTATTTAATTTCATAAGAAATTCATGATTATCTTGGCCCCAACACGGATACTTTATCAGGCAGCTAGATAGCACAGTCAAAAGAATGCTGGGCCTGAAGTTAGGGAGACTTGAGTTCAAATCCTGTCTTACATAACTAGCTATGTGACTTTGGTTAAGTCAATTAACCTCTATTTGCCTCAATTTCCTCAACTATAAAATGGGGATGATAATATTACCTGCCCTTCAGGGTTGTGAGGATCAAAGGAGATAATATTTATAAAGCATTTAACACAGTGCCCGGCACATAGCAGGTGCTAACTGCTAGCTTTTGCTATTATGATTGTTTTATTATTGTGGTGGTGGTTGTGGTTGTTATTACTATTATTGTTGTTATTATTTAACAATGACAGGGAAAGATGCTCCAGCAGAATGGCAGAGTGGGTACTTCTAAGCCAAACCCCATTTCTTTGTTTCAAAACAACAAATTATCTGACAAAGAGAACAATGATGAAAAAAAGGAGAAAGAAATCCTCCCAAGGAAAATACCACAGAAAGGTAACCACAGGAAGATGGAAGTGAATTCTTTTGTTAATCTTTTCTTCTTGGGTTATTTCCATAACCTCTGTGGTTTGGAAACAGAGCCTTGGACATTGAATGAGTAAATTTTCTACTTCTGATTCTTACTACCTCTGTGACTTCAGCAAGTTACTTATTTTTTTGGCCTCAATTCCATCTATAAAATATATAGATAGGTTAGACTAAACGACCTCTGAGCTGCTTTCCAACTCTTTATGATCTTATGAACTAGCTTAACTTCTCCCCATTCTCCAGATAAGCTAACATGGAAGCCAAACCAAAAGTGGCATGCCCTTTTGTTCACTTCAAATGTCCTCTATATATTTGTACAACTTAATTATGCTATAATTGATTTCCTTTGTAATTCTATGTATTTTATTTTATACATTTTTAAAAAGTTATTCTTCACAATAAGTTTCATAAGTCTGCCAAGGGAGACTATGAAACACATACAAAAGTTAAGAACTTTTCATCAAAAATATTACTTATATCACATGAAGTCTATACTATATAACCTAGCATTTGGTTATTTACTATCTTGTTTAATCTGATGAGGTTTTATGCATTACACTTATTTCTTCAAATATATTGCAGATTCACTCAAATAAGATGGAATGACAGACTCATATAGAGTTGGAAGGAACCCTAAAAGTCATTTCTTCAATTCCATCATTTTACAGATGAGGAAACTGAGGCACAGAGAAGTTAAGTGATTTATTCAGGGTCACAAAAGTCTTAAGAAGCTGAGGCAGGATTTGAACTCAGGTCATCTGACACTAAAATCATCCTTTTTTCCACTTCACCATTCTACCTCTCTTAAAATTCAAAACATTTTGAAAAAAAAAGTCAAGTGCTATGTGAGTGTCATTTAGGATTACTCATATTTTATTAGGGACTACGTTCCCTAATTCTATCTGTCTTTCACAGTGCATAGCACTATGAACACATAGGCAACCTTCAATAAATGCCTAACAATGCCTAATGTCCACCATCACATATCCTATTATTTATATGCCTAGTAATTATGGCCTCTGCACTAATCCATGTGGAGAGATACTCTTGAGGTTTATATCAGATCCAGTGAAGCAGAAAAGTAAATCTTGGCACAAAGTCATAACTCATACTTAATTAAAATTCAGTCTTTCTAAATGCATAAACTACAGTGACATGATATCAAAACACATCAATTCAGGTGCTATATTTTGGGGGGTTTTAGTGGTATATGGGTCATTTTGTGTCATGTAGGTTCCTTCTTTCCACAAAAATTGGAATTTTTCATTTTAAACTGATTAAGTACTACATAGACACTACTTAATCTCACCTTATGAATTCTTGAATACCATTTTCACTTTTGTATTGCAAATTGATTGATTTTGATTGCTTTATGTAATAGAAACGCTGATGAAGGAAATTACTTGCCTCTGTTAACCCCATTGGACTCAGTCCTGCCACTTTCCCATGTATAGTACATCAACTGGAGTCCCTTAAACAATGCAAATTATATTACAAACAATATTCCATTTAGATAATTTACAGGATCGGGGCATAATTATTCTAAAGATAGAGAATGTGAATTAAATTGCTTCAAATTACTAAAAGATTTGCATATATTGGTTACGTAGCACCCTATTTCCATTTAATAGCTGAGTTAAAACCAGCGTTAGTCATTGAATTGTAAACACGATAAACTTGAAAAGCAATTTGACATTTTCCAGAGATATTTGTTCAGTGAAAAAAAACATAACGGGCTGAAACATAGCCTAATAGTAATAATTCTACTTTTATGGTTTTGTGAAAGTTGATGTACATTAGGTAGACTTTGCCATAAACTTTCCCTTCTCCAGTCTCCCATATCATCTCTTTTCTCTTATATAGCACTTAATTCATTTTTTCTTTTATGATAGCTGACATGTATTATTCTTTCCTCTTTTAGACTCTAAGCTAGTATTTACAGGGACAAGGACCATGTCATATTTACCATTGTAGCCTCCTAAGTGACTAACATAGTGTCTGCACATAGTAGGTATTCAATAAGTATTTGTTGAATAAATAAATGAATGAATGATCATATTGGATTTTGCTCCTGGTCACACAGAAGAGTAGGGCTGATTCTACTGATATGCTTAATACCATAGAGAATAGCAGCAAAAGCTGTTGCAACAAAAATTTACAGTGAAAATTATTTTTACATCAAACACTTAGACCTAGACTAAATATGACAAATAAGGCTATGGAAAAGGGAAAACCACATTTTGCCCAGTAGTTATATTTCTGAAAGGATACAAGTAAATGAAATTTTTGTAAACTAAATCCTCTATATATACTTTAAGAACCTGTAATTTAAAGAGATTTTATAATGAATCTTTTTGAAACACAAATAATCACTCCTAATATATCTTTTATGATAAAGTCAGATTTTGTAATAGTGGATTTTCTTAAAGCAAGGCACATATCCATTTAGACTTGTGTTTACATGCATAAGCAGCATGATACAGTTAACAGAAGGCTAGATTTAGAATCAAAGAGTGCTGGGTTCAAATGTTACCACTCATACTAGGTAAGTGATGGTGGGTTTTTACCTCCCTGGGCCTCAGATAATTCTCTGAAACTGTAGGTTATAGATAGGTTGACAACTGTGTCAATGTAGGACATTCCCATGCCAAAAATAAATAAATAAAAATGAAAATTGCTGAACCTTAAGACATTTAGGAAGTTTATGTGTCTATATTTTTGAGGTACAGGGAGGCAGCATATTATAATGAAAAGAACATTGGGTCTGGAGTCAACAGGGTTTGGGTTCAAGTTTGAGTAATCATGGAAGCTTATTACTTATGTGAACTTGGCCTCACTGGGCCCACATTTCTTCCTGTGTTAAACAAGAGAGTTGAACTAGTCTTCTTCTGATTTCCCTTTAGATCCAGAAGCTTTTAGGCTATGCAATGTTTTCAGAAATAAACAGCAATGCATACTTACTGGTTAATGTCATTGAGGTGATAGCAACATACTAGATTAAAAATTAACTTCTCCTTTAGATTGATTATATCCATATTTACATAGAAGTCATTATTTTATAATTCCACTTATACTGCAAATACTACCTTAATTTTATAATTACATTTTAAAACATTATTATATAATAATATACTTTTCCCCTAGAAGTTTTATTTATGCTGTTAAAATCCTTTCAACTCTGTTCTACTCACTATGATTCCTGAGTACTTCTTTCAGCATCTGATGAGCCCCTGCAAACACACTTGCCCTACACATTTCTATGAGAAGAAAACCAGTGGAAATTTCTTTTTTTGCTTCAGACAAATAATGAGAAAACTAGAAAGCTGCCTGGTGGATTAAGCCTAAAATGGCAAGGCTAGTGGAAACAAAGAGTAAAAGGTTATGTAAATGAAGGAGGTTATGACCCAGAAGGTATAACACAGTTGGATCATTCTCATTACTAGAACATTAACATAGATGAGTACAATCTGCAGGTTGACGAAATCTAAATTACACAATGGCACCCAAGGGAAACAGAAACGACCTTGATAGTTTTCCTTAAATGTGAAGCTAAACAATGTTGGTTTGAAAGGGTCACTGAGTTATTTAGAAATGTTTAAGTTTATCATCTTTAAGAGCAAAATATTCCAACTGAAGAAGGATTTTTTTTTACCTACGACATTTCTAAGGAGCAAAAATTTATTATTCGTACATACTAACTGAGCTCAATACCAGTCACTATGAGTCACTCAAATTCATCATGAAAAATGAAATAGCAAATGTATTAAAATTCAAGAAAGTAAATTTGGGGCAATTTACTCTGGTAAGAATATTAACACATTGAGAGGAGGCCTTTAATGTCATGAATATATAAAAAGAGCCTTGAAAGACATCAATATGTAAACGCCAGAGTTAACATTTTATCTAAAAATAGTTGAACAACAAAAGAGTTAGTGTGTGCATTTTCAATTAAAATAAACAAATGTTTAAAATAAACAAAAGTCCCTACTATGTGGGAGGCATTATATCATGTGCTGTTCACAGAATCAGGGATTTATTAGTTGGAGGGGAGAGGACAGGGAAATGCTGATTTCCCTTTATTTCAATAAATGTCAGTGTGTTGCCCACCATTCACACTAAAATAAGGATCAGAGATCTTATAAGGTTTCACCTAGTTTAACCATAGCACAGACTCATAAAGGGTCTCTGGGGTGAAACAAAGTCTCACCTATGCATTGGAAGTCAACCACAATGTGATCAAGTGAGCTACAGCCTAGGGGAAAGCAGAGATTTGTTCTTACCATGTTAGATGGAAGCTGTCATAGCCAAGCCTGAACTCAGCTATCCTCCCTGGAAGTACAAGACTCTGACTCCCATGAAATTGTTCTCTTTTTTTTTCGCCTGAAATATTTTCAGTACACTCCCCAAAATAAGGCACCTAACAGAAATGAGGTACACATTTTTCATAAAGCTATAGTTGGTTAATATGAATAACTGACATTCAAGTAGGGCTTTTAAGTTTGCAAATTGATTTACACCATCACCTCACAACAAATCTAGTTATCTGGGTTCTGCAGGTATTCTTACGCTCATTTTAGTATCAAGAGGAAAGATTCAAACCTAGGTTTGAAGGATTTCAAACTCGGGTCTTCTTAACTCCAAATCTGATATTCTCCACTATACTACACTGTCTTTCCCTAAATCTGATTCCTGATGTTTGCCTTTTACCTGACTTTTCTTCATTTGATACCACATTAACGTTACTAACAGCCAATTTAATTATGCCGTTGAATGAGAACCTTCAAAAGAAAGAATTTTTATATGAACCAAAAGAAAAAAAATCTCTTGATGATTACAAAAGTTATATCTTGGTGAGGCTCACAGGACTGTGATTCTTGTCTAGATTACCTCATTTAAATGTGTTTAAATGTGTTAATTAAATGTGTAAGGTCCTCAGTCATTGTTTTCCTAAAAGTATATTTGTAGTGACCTATTGATCAAACTATTTTTTTTTCTGCTGGAAGGTGCAGGAGGAAGGATATATTTGTCTTCTGTTTGTTTAAACACTGTGTACATATGTTTTATTTACATCTATTTCTAGTTATAAAATAATCACTGGATGCTGAGAGAAATATTGGTTAAGAGGTACTCAATAGCATGTAACTCCTCTAGCTAATACTTTGCAAATATTTGTATGAACTTATATTTTCAAAGATAATAAAGAGGAAGAAAGCAAAATATGTCCAAATGCTTTCTGACAAAACTGCGCATCAACTAAGCTAAAAGGAACTGAATGATACGTGTTTTCAGTGAGTCTTTTGAATATTTATAAATACAGATATCTGTTCCAAAGGACAAATATTAATTTTTTTAAATGTAATACAGGAAGTGTGAGATAGTGAATAGAGAGCCAGTCCTGGAGTCTAGAAGACCTGGGTTTAGTTCCTACCTCTGACATAATGACAGCCTCTGAGCAAGTCAGTGCCCCCAGACAACTCTCCAAAACTATAAATTACAGAATAGTGACTGATCTGCATTGGTGGAAGAAGTTAAGAACTAAAAGTTCTTAATACCAATGAGATTACAGGACTGGACCAAAAGTTTAAGCATCTGGTTCATTGCCCATCCACAGTGGCTATCCTAGGTATATGTATTCATGGACCAATTGTTTGCGTAGTCCATTCTACCACATAGCATAATCTGTACAATTGGCATTCTTCATCCATTTGGTTTTTCTCCTGTGGATAGTTACGCCGAAATCTTTTGAGTGCTTATGAACCTCATTTATTCCTCTATTTAAACTCTGCATAGGATGTTGTCCCCTCCTAGACTATTTTAATAGCCTACTGGTCAGTCTTCCTGCCTCAAATCTCTCCCCACTCCAGTTCATCCACTCAGCTATCAAAGTAATCTAACTAAAGGACAGGTCTGACCTTCTCACAACCCATTCTATAAACTAAAAATGGCTCACTATTGCTTTCATTTAGCGTTTTAACTTAGTCTGCTCCCACCTTTCCACTTTACTCCATACATTCAATGATCCAATAACAATGCCTTTCTTCCATGCCTTTTCACTGGCTTTCTCCCAGACCTAAAATTCTCTCTCTGCTCATCTCCATCTCCTAGCCTTCCTGGTTTCCATAAAGGCCCACTTTCTATAAGAAGCCTTTCCTAACCTTTCTTAATGCTAATGCCTTTCTTCTGAGATTATTTCCCATTTAATATATGCTATAAATATTAAATATATTATATATTAAGTTAAATTAATTATATATTAAATAAATTATATATTACATCATATTGCATATAAATATAGAGACACACACAGTAGTCTGCATATTGTTTTTCCTATTAGACTGTGAGTTCCTTGAGAGCAGGAACTATTTTTAATTTTCTTTGTATATCTAGCACAGTATCTGGCACACACTGGTCACTTAATAAATGCCTGTTGACTTGACAGTGAAAAAAGTACCTAGTAATTGTACATTTCCTTGTTTTATGCCTTGCTTGAAGTTAATATTCAAATGACAATCAAGCAAAGTTATTTCTACTGTTCCATACTTCAACAATGATTATGAAATGGTTAAAATTATTTTTTGGAGGAAAGCCTTTAATATCCCTCCAGTTGTTAATGTCTTTCCCCTAAAGTAATCTTGCATCTGTTTTTGTGATATATATAATATGTGTGTGTGTGTGTGTGTGTGTGTACATTTATACCCACACACGTATGTATATGTGTATATATATGCATATGTGTGTGTACATTGTTCTCCCATTCTGATGTAATCTATTTAAGATAAGGGATGGTTTTTGCTTTTTCTTCTTATCTCCGGATCTTGGCACAATATCTGCCACACACTCAACACTTAATAAACACATGATGGTTAATTGAATGATTGTTTTGCTTTAATAAATCAAATACATTATCCTACTCCAGAAATAATAGATACAGTGGGCTCTTGTATTCTCTACACCTTTCAGTTAATCATGTGATTGTCAAGATGTGGTGTGTTATATAGAGTCACTCAGCAAAAATCTACCTCTTTTTTTATTTCTCATAACTCTTTTGGGCCTTATACCTTGATGGCACACTAAAGATACATGGTCAACTCATAAGAATTAAATAGAAGGAAGAGAGAAGGCTAGATTGCCTGAGGGAAATGAGACCACGGTTTTAAAATGTACCACTTCTGAAGTCAGAGGGCTGTCATTCAATTGTTTCAGTCATGTCTGACTCTTTGTCATTTGGGGTTTTCTTGGAAAAGATACTGGGGAAGTTTGCCATTTCCTTCTTCAGCTTATTTTACCTATGGGGAAACTGAGGCAAGCAACAGGTTTAAGAAACTTTCCCAGGATCACACAACTAGTAAGTGTCTGAGGTAGATTTGAACTCAGAAAGATGAGTCTTCCTAAGGACCCACATGTACAAAAATATTTATAGCAGCTCTTTTTGTGGTGGCTAAGTATTAGAAATTGAGGGGATTCCCATCAATTAGAGAATGGCTGAACAAGTTGTGGTATATTAATGTAATGGAATACTATTGTGCTGTAAGAAATGTGAGCAGGCACATTTCAGAAAAACCTGGAAAGACTTGTATGGACTGATGCTGAATGAAATGAGCAGAACCAGAAGAACATTGTACACAGTAATACCATCATTGTGCAATGACTAACTTTCATAGACTTGGCTCTTCTCAGCAATGCAAGGATCTAAGACAACTCCAAAAGACTCATGATGGAAAATGCTGTCCACATCCAGAGAAAAAACCATGGAGTCTGAATGCAGATCAAAGCATACTATTTGATATCTTTTTTTTCTTTTGTTGTTTTGTTTCTTCTTTCTTATGATTCCTCCCATTTGGTTCTAATATATCTTTATAATGTGACTAATGTGAAAATATGTTTAATATGAATGTATATGTAGAGTCTATATTAGATTATATGCCATCTTGGGGAGAGGGAGGGGGAGAAAATTGAAAACTCAAAAGCTTATGGAAGTGAATGTTGAAAAATAAAAATAAATTAATTAAACTTTTTAAAAAGAAAAACAAAGTCTTCCTGACTCTAAGCCCAACACTCTACCCACTGTGCCACCTAGCTGCCCACAAAATTATATGGGTTCAAATTCTGTCTTTAATTCTTTCTGCCTATATGACCTTGGGCAAGTAATGTAAAGTTTCTAAATTTCTATCTTCTCATCTTCGACCATGATTGGAGATTCTTAACCCTTTTTATGTCATAATGTGTTCACATATGATGATGTCCAGTGAAGCCTGTGGAACCCCTCTCAGAATAATGTTTTAAATTCACAAAATATGTGAGATTATAAGTGAAACCTAGTAAATTAGTTTCCTTTTTCAAATGTCTTAAACGAATTCACATATCCCATGTTAAGAACACTTGGATTTGTTCTGAGGTCCCTTTTAGTTCTAGATCTAAGATCTTTCAGTCCTAGGATCCAAGCTTTTCTCCTCCAGGAAGTCCTAATTTATTGACATCAAAATTCACTCTGTGATGCTCTATGGCTGTGAGTCACACAATACAACAATCCAAAGAAATAAAGTTACAAGTCACCCAAGGATTAATGAACAGGAACACCCTAAATTCCTCCTGAAAATATCTTATTTGTGTGTAGCTGTTTGTATGCTTCTTTTCCCATTAGACTAGGTGCTCCTTGACAGCAGGAACTAGTGGTTGTTTACTTGTTTTGGTTTTTTGCCCTTTTTTGAATCCCCTATGCTTATCAAGTGCCTGGCATAAAGTAAGTATTTTATAAAACATAGTTAACTGACTGATAGTGGGCATAGATAGTCTGTAATATACAAATGATAAAGTATGAGTGGAACAAGTGATACAGAAGGTATCAACAAAGAGATAAATGCATAATTAGAGAAGGAGATGGGCCAAGCATGTAACACTGAGAGCTAACCGATGGACAGCCAGCAAGTTGGCCAATGTTAAGAGATCTAAAGGAAAGCCCCTACCTAGCATGCTGGCAGGGCTCCTGAGTAACACAAGATGATGAGATTTGAATGGATTGCAACCTGCACCAATGTAAGAGGTACTCACATCAATGAACACAAATCCATCAAAGTTTTGTTCTATTAAGTACTTACTATGTACCAGGCACTGTGCTAAGCCCTGGAGTAGAACAAAGTTAAGATAATGACTCACACAAGTCTAGTGGAAAGTGATAGTGAAAAGGAATGTAACACATACACAGAAAAAAAAACCTAAGACAAAATTGAAAGTATGTACAAGAGAGGAACAAACAGAAAACATTTCTGACAAGAGATAAATTGGGAATATACAATTTACATGCTCTTAAATCTATAATGTCTTCATTTTAAAAGCTCTGTACTTCTCAAGTGATTATTTTTAAATAGTTTCATGGCAAAAGTCTGTAGGTATCATTCTTTAAATATCCCTTTAAAGGAAACTCAACAAACCAAATTTTATAGGTCATTCTTTTTAAAAGGAGGAAAGAGAATCACCTGAACTCACCTGAAGTCTTGAGCTTAAGGCACTTTTCAAGCTGAATTTTACCGTATATTTATTTTTTTATTTTTTCAATTTTTTAATATAAATTAATTTATTTTTAGTTTTCAACATTCAGTTCCACAAGTTTTTGAGTTCCAAATTTTCAGCCCATCTCACCCCTCCCCTGACCCCAAGATGGCATGAATTCTGAATATCCCTTCCCCTAGTCTGCCCTCTCTTCCATCTCTCCCACCTTCTCTTATCCCCTTCCCCTTCTATTTTCCTGTAGGGCAGGATAGACTTCTGCACCCCATTTCCTGTATTTCTTATTTCCCAGTAGCATGTGAAAACATTTTTTTAAACATATGTTTTTAAAACTTTAGGTTTCAAATTTTCTCTCTTCCTCCCTCCCCACCCACCCTCATTGAAAAGGCAAGCAACTCAATATAGGTTGTACATGTGCAGTTATGCAAAACACATCCATAGTAGACATGTTGTGAAAAACTAACTCTATTTCCCTTAATCCTATCCTGCCCTCCCATTTATTCTATTCTTTCTTTTGACCCTGTCCCTCCTCAGAAGTATTTACTTCTGATTACCCCTTTCCCAATCTGCCCTCCTCTCTATCATCCCCCTGCTTTCTTGTCCCCTTCTCCCCCTATTTTCCTGTAGGGTAAGACAGATTTCCATACCCAATTGAATGTGTATGTTATTCCCTCCTTAAGCCAAATCCTATGAGAATAAGATTCACTCATTCTCTCTCACCTTCCCCCATTTCCCCTCCACTGTAAGAGACTTTTCTTTTCTGTTTTTTTTTGTGAGATAATTTACCCCATTCTACCTCTCCCTTTCTTCTTCTCGAGTATAATCCTCTCTCATCCCTTAATTTTATTCTCCAGATATGACCCCTTAATCTTCAACTCACCCTGTGCCCTCTATCTATCTATCTATATACATACATATAATTTTTTTCCTCAACTACCCTAATACTGACAAAGGTCTCATGAGTTGTAAATATCATCTTTCCATGCAGGAATGTAAACAGTTCAATCTTAATAAGTCTCTTATGATTTCTCTTTCCTGTTTACCTCTTCATGTTCCACTTGAGTCCTGTATTTGAAAGTCAAATTTTCTATTCAGCTCTGGTCTTTTCATCAAGAATGCTTGAAAGTCCTCTATTTCACTGAATGACCATTTTTTCCCCTGAAGGATTATACTCAGTTTTGCTGGGTAGGTGATTCTTGGTTGTAATCCTATCTCCTTTGCCCTCTGGAATATTATATTCCATGCCCTGCGGTCCTTTAATGTAGAAGCTGCTAAATCTTGTGTTATCCTGATTGTGTTTCCACAGTACTTGAACTGTTTCCTTCTGGCAGCTTGTAATATTTTCTCCTTGACCTGGGAACTCTGGAATTTGGCTACAATATTCCTAGGAGTTTTCCTTTGGGGATCTCTTTCAGGAGGAGATCTGTGGATTCTTTCAATTTCTATTTTGCCCTCTGGTTCTAATATATCAGGGCAGTTTTCCTTGATAATTTCTTGAAAGATGATGTCTAGGCTCTTTTTTTGATCATGGCTTTCAGATAGTCCAATAATTTTTAAATTCTCTCTCCTGGATCTATTTTCCAGGTCAGTTGTTTTTCCAATGAGATATTTCACATTGTTTTCTAATTTTTCATTCTTTTGGATTTGTTCTACTGTGTCGCAATTTCTCATAAAGTCACTACTTCCAATTGCTCTATTCTAATTTTTAAGGAAGTATTTTCTTCAGTAAGCTTTTGGACTTCCTTTTCCATTTGGCCAATTTTGCTTTTTAGGGCATTCTTCTCCTCATTGGCTTTTTGGACCTCTTTTGCCATTTGGGTTAGGCTATTTTTTAAGGTGTTATTTTCTTCAGTATTTTTTTGGGTCTCCTTTAGCAAGCTGTTGACTTGTTTTTCATGATTTTCTTGCATCACTCTCAGTTTTTCCTCTACTTCCCTTACTTGCTTCTCAAAATCCCTTTTGAGCTCTTCCAAGGCCTGGGACTGATTCATATTTTTCTTGGAGGCTTTGGATGTAGGAGCTTTGACTTTGTTGTCTTCTTCTGGTTGTATATTTTGATCTTCTTTTTCACCAAAGTAAGATTCTATGGTCTGACTCTTTTTGCGCTGCTTGCTCATGATCCCAGCCAATTACTTGAGTTTTAAACTCTTTGTTAAGGTAAGAGTCTGCTTCCAATGTGGAGAATGTACTGTCCCAAGCTTCGGGGTTTGTATAGCTGTTTTCACAGATACTTGTAGGGACCTGTAAATTTTCAGTTCTTCCAAGGTGGTATGATAAGGGCCGAGGTGTTTACTCCTTTCCTGGCCTGTGACCACAAGTACTCCTTTCTGTCCTGTAACTGTGAGGAGGGATTTCTCTCCACAGCCACTACAAGCTCCACCAAGCCAGCACTCCTCCTCACCCCAGCACCGCCTCCCAGAACTGTGACCCAGATCCAAACAGGGGCAAAGCAAGAGATTCCTCCCTCAGCACTGGCAAAGAGATCCCTGCAATCCGCCTCTGATCAGCCACTGGATTCCCCCTCAGTCTGTGGGCTGGAAGCTCGGGAAGCAGCTGCCCCCACCTAGGGCCATGCTCTTGGGGAATGGAGCTGAAACCCCACCTTCCTGTCTCAGCACCGACAGAAACAGACTTTTCCCACTGACCTTCTAAGTTGTCTTCAGCATTCGTGGATTGAGGAGTCTGGAAACCTCCACAGCTGCTCGAGATTCAGTCCTCTGAGGCCTGCTCCAGGTTTGCTGCGGCCTGCGCACCCATGCCGGGCTGTGCTGCACTCCCAGGCCTGCATGATACACTTTGTGATCAATCATCCAGGTTGTCTTGGGCTGGAAATTTGTTTCACTCTGTTTTTTTGTGGGTTCTGCTGCTTCAGAATTTGTTTAGAGCCATTTTTTATGAGTATTTGGAGGGGTTTGGAGGAGAGCTCAAGCAAGTCACTGCTTTCACTCTGCTATCTTGGCTCCGCCCCCAATTTTGTCTTATATTAAAGATGGCACATATTGGTAAAATATGGTTTTCCAGTTCAGTTCTTTTTGATACATCATGGATGTATCAAAGTACTAAAGAAGGAAAAGGGCATAACTGGGTCACCTGTAAATGGGTTGTCTAAGCACTACACTGTACAAGGAACATGCAGAAAACATTACAGTGTAGAAGAAATGCCAATAGTCTTATGAAAAGATGGATAAAAGAAGCAATGAAATGCTTCAAGTGAGAAAATGGTGGAAACTGATGAAAGGCTAAAAAGGAAAATTAATGTTCCATAGTCAGAACATGGGCAGCTGGGTGGCCCGGGTTAGGAAGTTAGGAAGTTAGGAAGACTCTTGTTCCTGAGTTCAAATCTGGCCTCAGACACTTATTAAGTGTATGACCCTGGGCAACTCACTTTACCCTGTCTACCTCTGTTTCCTCATCTGTAAAATGTGCTGAAAAAGGAAATAGCAAATCACGTTAGTATCTTTACCAAGAAAACCCTAAATGGAGTCATGAAGAGTCAGACATGACAAGAATGATTGAAAGGCAGAATGTCAGGAATAACTTTGTATGTGTACTGCAATACACAGCATTGCATGAAACTGATCATGATCTTATCTTCTTACCTGTCAAAAGTGTTCAGTTCAAGACACTGGGAGAGTTTACAGTCATAACTTTGATTTCATTTAGAATACCAGTAAGAAAATAGCTTACTTTACATAAATTTATTTTATAGTTATTTGTCTGAAATCCATATGTTTTGCAAAATGAATACTTCAGGGCAGCAGTTAAGAATGTAATTTACAATGAGATAGCCCTGATGTCTGGAAATGCAATGAACATCATTGGGAAAAATTATTTCACACATGCTATGCTGCCCTACCACCTTTATAAACTAGTCCACAGCAGGTCAAGAGCTTGCAAGGATCTTCCATAGTCATCCCCAGTGGTCTCATAGGACTGAACACTGTCTTAGATTGTCCCCAGTCTAACGTGGAGGAAGATCAGGAGAACATATGAAGCACAGCAGTTCTCCAGGCAACATCCTTGGAAGGCAGACTGGTCCTTAGAAGAAGGAAAGGCAATAAAGTGTTCTGCAACATTCAGTCCATCTCCATAGAACAGAAGAGGAAACTGTAATAAGAGAAGAAGAAAATTTAAATGTATATAAAAAACTTTTTACTTCATGATTTACTAAGCCCTAGGGTAGGCAGCTGAAGAAAGTTGGCGAATCTCCACTCCAGAGATTTTTTGAAAATAGGATAAACCACCATCTGTCTTGGGTGATTTAGATATTCACTTGTATCCCCAGATGATGCAATAGATTGAGCACTGGATTTGGAATCAGGAAGACCTCAGTTCACATCCAACCTCACTTACAAGCAAGTCATTTAACTTCTGTGTGCTTCAATTTCCTCTTTGTAAAATGGAGATAAGAACACCTACTTCCCAGAGATGTTGAGTACATCAAATGAGATAACATTTGTAAAGTGATTTACAAGCCTTAAATCACCACATAAATGGAACTATTATTATTCTAAAAAGAGGAAACTTGTTCTGCTACTGACTCAGCAGGCTATGATCGGCAGCTCTATTGCCCATAAGGAGTTCTGGGTCATAGTTCCAGGGCAGAGAGGCATGCTTTTGGTGAGTTACAAGGGAGCAGGAGCCTTAGTCTGAGTTCTAACACAAAGAAAAACACTTGCAGTTGTGGTTATAGAGGAATAGTGACCTTTCCTGGGTAAAAACCAGAGCACAGACCAGAAAACCATGCATCTCCCAGAAATATGCCACCTTGGGAGCACTGAAAACTTACACATCCCCTACAACTAGCTCTAAAAAACAGGATCTTGAAAAAGCCTAAAGCTTAGAACAGTGCCTCCTCACCTACAGGTAATCAGAACCCAACTTGAACATGAAGGCCAAGGTCAAGAAATATGCTGGGAAAATAGCAAACAATAAAAAGAACTTGACTATAAAAATCTATGCCACTGTGGTGGCAGGGGAAACCAAGACATCAAAATAGAAAAAAAAAACAATGTTTAAAAAATTAAAAGAGAAAAACAGTTACAAGAAGAGGCTCAAAGAGAGGCACCAAACCCAAGAATTCTTGGAAGAGTTAAAGAAAGCCATGAGAGTGGTAGAGGAAAAGTTGGAAAAAGAAGTGAAAGTAATACAAGAAAATAATGAAAAAAATTAACAGCTTGGTAAAAGAGGCATTAAAAATATTGAAGAAAATGACAACTTAAAAAACCAGAATTGAGCCAAAGGTAAAAAAAAGGAACAAAAAGTCACTGAAGGAAAAAACTCCTTTAAAAGCAAAATAGGCCAAATGGAAAAAGGAGGTACAAAAATTTACTGATGAAAAGAACCCCTTGAAAAGCAGGACTGGCCAAAGGGAAAAGAAGGTACAAAATCTCAAAGAAGAAAACAATTCCTTAAAAATTAGAGTGGAAGAAAATGACTCTGAGACATCAAGAAACAATAAAGCAACATCTAAAGAATAAAAAGACAGAATCATATGTGAAATATCTCATCAGGAAAAACAGCTGACTGGACAATAAGTCAAAGAGAGCTAAATTAAGAATATTGGACTACCTGAAAGCCATGATCAAATAAAAAGCTTAGATATCATATTTCAAAGAATTATCAAAGAAAACTCATGATATCTATGATCCAAAGGGCAAAATAGGAATTGAAAGAATCCACTGATCACTTCAAAAAAGAGATCCCAAAATGAAAACTCCCCAGAATATTGTAGTCAAATTCCAGAGGTCCCCAGATCAAGGAGAGAATATTGCAAACAGACAGAAAGAAATAATTCAAATATTGTGAGATCACAGCATCACACAAGATTTGGCAGCTTCCATGTTAAAGGTGATGAGGGCTTGGAATATGATATTCTAGAAGACAAAGGAGCTAAGATTATAACCAACAACAATCTACACAGCAAAACTGAGTATAATCCTTTAGAGGGGAAATAGATGTGCAAGGAAATAGAAGATTTTCAAACATTCCTGATGAGAAGACTAGAGCTGAATAGAAAATTTGAAATCCAATATAAGACTCAAGAGAAGCATAAACAGGTAAACATGAAAGAACATAATCATCAGGGACTCAATTAAGATAAACTGTTTTACATTCCTTTATGGGAAGATGATCGATGTAACTCCTTAGAACTTTATCATTAATGGGGAAGTTAGAAGGAGTCTACACAGACAAAGAGCACAGGTGTGAGACAAATGTTGACATAATCTGTTAAAAAAAATTGAAGGAAGATGCACTAAAAGAAGAATAAAAGGAGAGGTAGAATGAGGAAATTTTTCTCATATGAGAGAGAAACGCAAGGAAGAACTTTTATAGTGGAAGGGAAAATGTGGGAGGGGGTGGTAGGTAATGCTTGAACCTCAGTCTTATCAGAATTGGTTCAAAGAGGGAAGAGTACACACAAATATAAACACACACACACACACACACACATTCAGTTAGGTATAGAAATCTGTCTTACCCAATTGGGAAATAGAAGGACAAGGAAATAATGGGTATAGGAGGTGGGGGAGAATGATAAAAGAAAGGATAGATTAAGGAAGGTGGTGGTCAGGAGTAAAACAGACTTTTGAAAAGGGACAGGATAAAAAGAGAGAGAAGGATAAACAGAAGAAAATGAGATAGAGGGAAATATAATTTTAACTCTAAATGTGAATGGGTTAAGCTCACCCATAAAACAGAAATGGATGGCATATGTGATTAGAAATAAGAATCCCAAAAATGTTGTTTACAAAAAAATACATTTGAAACAGAAAAATGCTCAGAGTGAAAATAAGGGACTGGAACAGGATCTAATATGCTTCAGCTGAAGTAAAAAAAGCAGTGGTAGCAATCATGATCTCAGACAAAGCAAAAGCAAAAATAGACAATTAAGAAGATAATCAGGGAAACTCACTTTGCTAAAAGGTACCATAGACAATGAAGTAATACAGAATAATTTTACAGTAAGTTTCTCTGGTAAAGGCCTCACTTCTCAAATATATAGAGAACTGAATCAAATTTATAAAAATAAGACCCCTTCCACAATTGATAAATGGTCAAAGTATATAAAGAGGCAGTTTTCAGAAAAAATCAAAGCTACCTACAGTTATATGAAAAAATGCTCTAAATCACTATTGCAAATTAAAACAATTCTGAGGTACCACCTCACAAATACTGGAGAGAATGAGTGAAAATAGGTACACTGATAAACTGATGGCGATGTTGTAGATTGGTCCAATCATTCTGGAGAATAGTTTGGAGCTATACCCAAAGGTCTATAAAATTATGTATATTATTTGATCCAACAATAATACTACTAGGTCTGCACCCCCAAAGAGATAAAAGAAAAAGGAAAACTAGTGGCAGCTAAATGTCTCAGTAAATAGAGCACTGGCCCTGGATTCAGGAAGACCTGAGTTCAAATCCAGCCTCAGACACTTAACACTCACTAGCTGTGTGACCCTGGGCAAGTCACTTAACTCCATTGCCTAGCCAAAAATAAATTAATAAATAAAAAAGGAAAAAGATCTGTATGTCCAAAAATATTAATAGCAGCTCTTTTTGTGGTGGCAAAGAATTGGAAATTAAGGGGATATCCTCAATTGAGGAACAGCTGAAAAAGTTGTGGCAAATGAAAGTGATGGAGCACCATTGTGCTACAAGAAATGATGAGGAGGATAGTATCAGAAAATACATAGTAAGAACTATATGTTTGTTTGTTTGTTTGTTTTTTAGGCAATTGGGGTTAAGTGACTTGCCCAGGATCACACAGCTAGTAAGTGTCAAGTGTTTGGTCTGAGGTCTAATTTGAACTCACGTCCTCCTGACTTCAAGGCTGGTGCTCTATCCACTGTGTCACCTAGCTGCCCCCTTTTTTTTATTTGTTTGCTTGTTAGTTTTTTAGAGCAATATGAACTGATACAAAGTGAAGTGAGCAGAACTGGGAGATAATTATATACAGTAAGAGTAATATTTGAATGGTGATCAGCTGTGAAAGACTTCGTTTGTGATCAAGACAGTGATCCAAAATAATTCCAAAGGACTCATGATGAAAAAATACTATCTACTTCAGAGAGAGAACTGATGAACTCGGGGTGCAAATTGAAGTATACTTTTCTAGTTTTCTTTATTTTCCTGCTTTTTTGTGATAAAGCAAGCATGGAAATATGTTTTGCATGATTTCATATTTATAGTGGATATCAGTTTGCTTGCCTTCTCAGTGGGCCTGGGAGGGATGTGAGGGAAGGAGAGAATTTAAAACTCAAAATTTAGAAAGAAAAGAAAATTTAAAAATAATATTTTTTTTTAAAAAGAGAGACTACTGTGCACCAGGCACTGTGCTAAACACTGGGGATGCCACAGAAAGGGGAAGGGCAAATATTAGTTTCTGCTCTCAGGAAATTCAAAGTCCAATGGAGGAGACAACGTGAAAACAACCATTTACAAATAAAATATATACAGAATAGTTGAAGGCACTATGATTAAGGACTAAGAAAGCTTCTTGCAAAAGTTAAGACTTTTCCTGAGAATTAAAGGAAGCCAGAGAACCTAAGCGGTAAAGATAAAAATGAAGAAAATTTCAGGCATGATTGGAGTTGGAAGATAGAGTGTGGTGTGTAAGGAACAGCAAGCAGATAAGTGTCATTGTGTGTCCGAGTGCACGAAGGGAAGGAAGGTTTTTAAAGCCTGGAAAGATAGGAAAGGGTCAAGTTATGAAGGGATTTAAAAGCCAAAGAGAGGATTTTATATATGATCCTCAATATAGTAAAGAGCTGCTAGAATTTATTGAATGGGGAGATAATATGGTCGAACCTATGTCTGCAAGTCTGTTGTCACTCCTCCTACTCAATAAACCTAAGTGGTTCCATATTGCCTCCAAGATCAAATACAAAATCCTCTGTTTGGCTCGTAAAGCTCTTCATAACCTAGGGCCTCCCTCCCCCATGTTTTCAGTTTTCTAATACCTTACTCTCCACATACCCCTCCCACACACACACACACGCACACGTGTGCACACACACGACACATGTATGTGTTTTGATCTAATGACCCTGGCCTCCTTGATATTCCATGAACAAGACAGCCCATCTCCTAATATAGAGGCATTTTCACTGGCTAGCCTCCATGTCTGGAATGTTCTCCCTCCTGCCTCTTGGCTTCCTTGGCTTCCTTCTAGTCCCATTCCCTACCTTTCTTAATTCTACTGTCTTCTCACTGTTAAATATTTCAAATTTATCCTGTATATAGCTTGATTGTATGTATTTATTTTATTATTGCCTCCCTCATTAGAGTGTGAGTCCTTTAAAGACAAGTACTATCCCCCCCTTTTTGAAAACACAGATCCTGACACATAACAGGCACTTAATAAATGCTCATTGACTGACTCTGTTTTAGGGAAGATCAATTTGACAGCTAAGTGAAGGATGGATTGAAGTGGGAAGATATTTGAGACAGGAACAACCAGAAGGCTAATGCAATAATCTAGGCATGAGGGAATGAGCATCTGCACCAGAGTAGTAAATGTGTCACAGGAAAATGGTGGTACATACAAAGAAAAATTGCAAAAGTAGAAACAATAGGAGTTGACAACTGATAGGATATGGGAAGGAGTGGGGCTTCCTCTCAAAACCTCTGTGAATAGGTAGAATGGAAAGAGAGAGAGAGAGAGAGAGAGAGAGAGAAGAGAGAGAGAGAGAGAGAGAGAAGAGAGAGGAGGGGGGAGGGGAGGAGGAGGGAGGAAGGGAGGGAAGAAGGGAAGAAGGGAGGAAGGAAGGGAGGAAGGAAGGAAGGGAAGAAGGGAGGAAGGGAGGAAAGAAAGAAGGAAGGAGAAAGGAAAAGAGAGAAGGAAGGAATGAAATTGAGGCTCATGGAGATTAAATGACTTGCCCAGGGCACACAATAGTATAATGGCGATGACTCACATGATTTTGTTGGCTTTATGGGTGCTTTGTCTGCTGTTAATGTACCACACTACCTCCCTAAGGTAGTTTCTGAAAATTAGTACTCAAGACAGTAGTATTATTTTGAACAAAATGTCAGTAGGTTCTAGGTAGAGGCTTAGGGTTTCTGTCATTCTTTTATAACTAGGGATCAGGTGAAGAAGAAACTAACTGAACTTTAAGACAATTTCTTTCCTTGCTGCTCAGATTCTTCTACTGTGGAGGGAGTTTATTTCCATGTTTCGGAATGTCTTCAACATTATTGAAGTTGCTAAAAATCTGATAAACCCAATATTACTCTATATGCATATACATACACACATACATATACATGCATGCACACACACATATGTGAGTGTGTGTGTGTGTTTATTCTGAGAGGCAGCATTATGATGGTGTGGTGGAGATACCTATGTTTAAAACCTGCCCCTGGAATTTAATAGCTGTGTTATCATGGGCATACCATTTAATCTCTCTGAGCATCAGTTGCCTCCATGTAAAATGGGGATTATAATAACTATAATACTTACCTCACAAGGCTACTGTCAGGATCAAATGAGGTAATTCCTATCAGTGCCAGTTATTATTGTTCTGTATGTAAGGTTTCACAGTTAACTATATAGGATGAACTTAAGACCCACAAATCATATCAATCAGCTGCTACTTATAAGGTACAGCAAAAACTCACAAAAGAAGTAGCTGATACATTTCCTAGCATTCCAGAACTTGAAATTTAGTACAGAAAATGACACAAACTTAAATAAAATTATATAGGGATCTTAAGCATAGTTATAAATGAAGTAGTAATTCCATGAGCACTACAGAGAATAAAGAAGGATTAAATGAGTATAACAGCCATGAAGTAAAGAATAAAAGTCTAGGATAGACAGAATGAGAAGATAAATAATGAAGAGAGTGAGATAAAAAAAAATCCAGTATAGAAGAAGATGCAGAAAATGATATTGTAAAAACTAATAAACAAAACAAGTTGAAGGGGAGGAGAGGAAGAAAGAATCTACTTACCTATTTAACAGACAAAAAATAATATGGAGAGGAAGAATTAAATAACCAGATAAAAGTGAGCAAGGAAAAATAACTAACAAATAAAACATCCATAACCAGGGAAAGAGGTAACAAACAGGAACAAAAAGTTTGGGAAGAGGGAAAGAGAGCCAGTGGCAATAGGGCTACTTCTAAAAAGATTGAGCTACAATAAATGTGAGGAGGGAAAAATATTTTCTGGAAAACACCAATAATAGAGACAAATGGAGGACAATATAAGTCTCATAACTTTAAATGTGAATGGATTAAACAATCCAATAAAACAAAAAGGATTGACAGATGAGACAAGAAAACAATTCCATAATCTGTTGCTCTTAAAAAACAAATTCTTTTTAAAAAGACATACACAAAATACAAATGAGGGCTAGGAAAAAAATTTAGTATTTGTCAGAAAAGTCAAAAAAGCAGGTGTCATAATCATGCTATCCAAAAAAGTTAAAACATTCAAAACACAAAAATCTTTTTTTCCTAAAAAATGAAATTTAATTATGCTGAAGGAAATCATAAACAACAAACTAATATCATTATTAAATGTATATGCTCCAAATGTCTTAGCATCCATATCATAAAGGATATATAAACTGAGGTATAAGAAGACATAAACAGTTATGCAGTATAGACAAAAGATTTCAGTGTCAGACTCTTAGTTTTGCATAAGTAACAGAAAAATAAACAAAAGGGAAAATGTGGAACTGAACAAACTACTAGAGATGCTGAAGATAAAAGACTTATGGAATCTTCTAAGTGAGACCACAAAAGGATATACATATTTCTCAGCACCACATAGAACATCTAGAAAAATTGACCATATGTTAAGTACAGAGATGTTGCAAACAATTGTAAAAGGGAAGAAATAGCTAATGCAGCCTTTACAGACCATACTGCAATAAAAATAGTAATTGTTCAGGGACCACAAATGAAAGACAGACCCAAAAGGAGAATTAGCAATGAAATCCTAAATGACGAATGGGTCAAAGAACACATCATAGAAACAATTAATAAAATCATTGCTTGGTTGGTTGGTTGGTTGTTGTCCATCATTCTTAAAGAGGACCAAATGATAGCACTATGCTAGAGTCAAATTTTAGTGTGTCTGACTGTGGCTGATCAGACCAATAAGAGCTGGGGATGTTCAACCACAGGTCAGGCACAAATAGATTGTGTGAAAATTTGGGGTGGATTCTCTAAGTTTGTGTATCTTGCATTTGTCTTGAGCTATTTCAATTCTACTCTGCTCACAGAGCACAGCACCTTTTCTGATGTGGGCATGTCATCCTGAGTGGTCTTGTGCCAGGATCTCCCATGTCACACAATCGATTTCAAAGTTCTTAAGAGAGACTTTGAAAGTGTCTTTGTATTGCTTCTTCTGACCACCATGTGAATGTGAATGCTTGCCCTGTGTGAATTCTCCATAAAATAGTCTTTCTGGCAAGCATTCGTTTTTCATTTGAACACGTGGCCAGCCCATCAGAGTTGTGCTCTCTGAAGCAGAGTTTGAATGCGTGGCAGTTTACTTCAAGGAAGGACCTCAGTGTCTGGTATCTTATCCTTCCAGGTGATCTTCTGAATCTTCCTAAGACAATTCAAATGGAAGCAATTCAGTTTCCTGGCATGGCACTTGTATACTGTCCAGGTTTCACAGGCATACAACAATGAGGTCAGTACAATGGCTCTGTAGACCTTCAGTTTGATAGTCAGTCTCATACCTCTTCTCTCCCATACTTTTCTTCAGAGCCTCCCAAACACTGAGCTAGCTCTGGCAATATGTGTATTAACCTCATTATCAATGTGTATATCCCTGGAAAGTACACTACCAAGGTAAGTGAACTTATCCACAGCATTCAAAACTTCTCCATTTACTGTAACCGATGGTTCCACATAGGGGTAGTGTGGTGATGGCTGATGAAGCACCTGTGTTTTCTTGGTGTTAATTGTTAGGCCAAAATTAGCCCAAGCAGCAGAGAATCTATCCATACTTTGTTGCATCTCAGCTTCAGAGGCTTCATTGAGTGCACAATCATCTGCAAGCAGAAAATCATGCACCAACACTCCCTTCACTTTGATCTTGGCTTATAGTCTTTTCAAGCGGAAAAATTTACCATCAGTGAGGTAGCTGACCTTGATGCCATGTTTATCCTCATTGAAAGCATTTGACAACTTTGCTGAAAACATCATGCTAAAAAGCATGGGAGCAAGAACACAGCCTTATTTCACTTCACTGATGAATGAGAAAGCACAAGAGAATTATCCATTATTCAGAACTCAAGCAAGCATGCCATTATGAAATTAATGTACAATGCTGATGAACTTCTCCAGGTGGCTCAGTTGATAGAGTGTTGGGCCTGGAGTCAGGAAGATCTAAGTTCAAATCCAGCCTCAGACACCTATTAAAATAAAATGATAATGGTGAAACCATGTACCAAAATTTCTGAGATTCAACTAAAGCAGACCTCAGGGGGGGAAGATCATATTCCTGCAAACATACATTAATAAAAGAGAGAATTAATTAACTGAATATGCATTTAAAAATTGGAAAGCCAGTAAGAAAGCCTGAAATAAGCATGAGAGGAAATATTAAAACTTAGAAAATGGAAAAAATAGAAATAAAAAAACAAAAATTATAAATAAAACTGAAAGCTGGTTCTTAAAAAATACTAATAAAATTGATGAACCTGTAGCCAATCTGATTAAAAAGAAGTCAGAAGATAAATCAATAGCATAGCAAATGAGCAAGGTAAAATCACAACAAAACCAGAAGGAATAAAAAGTATTATCAGAACATATTATGCAGTTATATATTTTTAAAAAAAAAAGAAAAATGAGTAATAGCTTCAAAAACATAACATACCCAAACTACCAAAAGAACAAATAGAGATCTTAAATAACTCAATCTCTAGCTATAAATTATTAAAGAAAAAACTTCTATTCCTGATAGATTCACAGCAGAATTCATTCAAAAAATTTTTAATGGTAAGTAGCTATACTACACAAATTATTCTCAAAAGTTGAGGGGGGAAAACACCCTACCAGAATCTTTTAAAGAAACAAGTATGGTCCTCATACTTAAACCAGAGAAGAATAAAACACAGAAGAAAAACTACAGATAAGTATTATTAATGAATGTCAATTCAAAAAAAATGTTAAATCTATCAAACAGACTACAACAATTTATCAAAAAATTCACTGATGGATTCATACCTTGTGGTAAGAATAGTTCAATATTAGGGAAACAATCAACAAAATTGATCATATTAAAACCAAAACATCAAAAACCATATAGTCATCTCAATACATGCAGAAAAAGTTTTTGACAAAATATAACACCCATTTACTCTAAAAAAAAAAATTAAATAAAATAAAAGCCACAAAGTGTAGGCATAGAGGGATTGTTTTTTAATATCATTAAAAAGCATCTTTCTAAAACCAAAAGCAATAAGGGTATAATAGAAGCTTTTCAAATAAATATGGAAGTTAAAAAAGGATGCTCAATCTCCCCCTATTATTTTATATTGATAAACCTTTAGCCAATCTGTTTATAGTTCTAGAAATGCTAGCAAGTGAAATAAGACAAGGGAAAGAAGTTTAAGGCAAAATAATAGGCAAAGAAGAGATAAAACTGTCCTATTTGCTGATGATATGATGGTATACTTAGAAAATCCTATGAAATCAGCAAACATACTATAGAGATAATTAATAACTTCAGCAAAATTGTAGGCTACAAAGCAAATCCTCAAAAATCAATGACATTTTACACATAATAACAAAACTCAAGAGGCAATAATAAAAAGGGAAATTCCATTTAAAATAACTACAAAATGCATAAAGTATCTGGAGATCAATCTACCAAAGCACATAAAAGACTTGTAAGGATTCAATTACAAAGCGTTCCTTAAAGAAATAAAGAACTTAAATAACAGGAGGAATATTGAGTGCTCATGTCTGGGGCAAGCCAATATAATAAAAATGACAATACTAGCAAGTTAATTTACATTTTCAATGCTATACCAATCAAATTATGAAAGTGATACTTTATAGAACTTGATAAAATATTTGGAAAAGTGAAAAATCCAGAATATCAAGAGAAATAATAAATAGGTAAGGATAAAGAAGGCCTCCAGGCCTCACATTATGTATCTAAAGCAACAGGCTTCAAATAGGTTAAAAAATAGACAGACTGGGGGCAGCTAAGTGGCACAGTAGATAGAGCACCAGCCCTGGAGTCAGGAGGACCTGAGTTCAAATCTGTCCTCAGACACTTAAACTTACTAGCTGTGTGACCCTGGGCAAGTCACTTAGTTCCATTGCCTAGCCCCCCCCAAAAAAAAGATAAAAAATAGAGAGTAGAAAGAAATAGAGAGCAAAAAAGTGATCAGTAGAATAGACTATACAAGAGATAAGCCGAAACAATGGAGTTCAATAAACCAGTGTTCAAATAAGCAGAAAATATAGATTACTTAGAAGAGAACTGCCTATTTGATAAATATTAGTAAGAAGAATGGAAAGCTGTCTAATAGAAATTGGGCTTATACTCTCACCTTGCAACTATGTTCCCTAATACATTTTAAATAAATATGTAACCTCAATATTAAAGATGATACTGCCTATACTCTTTGACCCAGCAATACCGTTATTAGGTTTGTTTCCCAAGATGATTGGGGGGGGGAACCTATATGTTCTTGCTTTGTGGTGGCTAGTATTGTGGAGATGCCCATCATTGAAGAATGGCTAAACAAGTTGTGGTATATGATTGTGATGGAATACTGCTATGCTATAAGAAATGATGAACTTCATCGGTTTCACTTGTTGTGGCATGGTAAGTCTAGAGCTTCATTGTGGTTCCCTGAAAAAATGAGTGTTAAGCAGCCTTTTTTCACAGACAACTGAAGGCCCAAGATGCTATAAAGCAGTACAAGATTTCAAATGAGTCATTCCTTTCTGCGTGTTCAGAAAGAAAGCTGTTCCCCAACTCACAAATGGTCAAAGAATATGAACAGGCAGCTTTCAGAGGAAGAAATTAAAGCTATCTATACTTATATGACAAAATGCTCTAAATCACTATTGATTAGGGAAATACAAATTAAAACAACTCTGAGGTACCATATCACACCTATCAGATTGGTGAATAAGACAAAAAAGGGAAAAATGATAAATGTTGGAGAATATGTGCGAAAATTGGGACGCTAATGCACTGTTGATGGAATTATAAAGTGATCCAAACATTCTGGAGAGCAATTTGGAACTATGCCCAAAGGGCTATAAAATTGGGCATACTCTTTAATCCAGCAATACCACTACTAGGTCTGTATCACAGAGAGATCATTAAAAAAAAAAAGGGAAAAGAACCCTAATAAAAATGTTTTGGCAGCTTTTTTTGTGGTGGCAAAGAATTGGAAGTTGAGGGAATGCCCATAAATTGGCTATACAAGTTGGGTAGTGGAATACTATAGTTCTATAAGAAATGATGAGCAGGCAATTTTCAGAAAACCTGGAAAGACTTACACAGACTGATGCTGAGTGAAGTGAAAAGACCTAGAGAACATTGTACATAGTAACAGCAACATTGTACAATGACCAACTTTCACAGACTTATCTCTTCTCAGCAATGCAACAATGTAAAACAATTCCAAGGGACTCATGATGGAAAATAATGTCTGCATCCAGAGAAAGAACTATGGAGTCTGAATGCAGATCAAAACATATTAATTTATTTTTTGTTGTTGCTTTTTTTTCTCTCGCATGATTTTTTTCCCTTTGTTCTGATAATGTGAAAATATGTCTAATATGTTTATACATGTATAGCCTATGTCAGATTGCATGTCGTCTTGGGAGCGAGGAGAGGATGGAGAGAGAAAAAAATTGGAACTCAAAATCTCGCAGAAGTAAATGTTAAAAAGTGTCTTTGCATGTAACTGGAAAAAATAAAATACTATTAAGTACAAAAAGAAAGAAAAATAAATAAAATGTGAATAACAGAAAGAAAGAAAGAAATGATTAATTTGATGATTTTAGAAAAACACGGAAAGACTTGCATGAAATAATAAAGAGCAAAATGAGCACAACCATGAGAACAATGTATATAGTATCAGCAATATTGTTTTAAGAACAATTTTGAAAGTGAAGCCAAGATGGTAGAGTAAAAGTAGGACTCGCCTGACCTCTCCCCCAAACCACTCCAAATACCTGTAAAAATGATATAACCAAATCCTAGAGCAGCAGAACCCACAAAAAGACAGAATGGAACAAATTTCCAGCCCAAGACAACCTGGATGGTAGACAGGAAAGGTCTGTTGCACTAGGCTGGGAGAAGAGCGCAGTTCAGCATGGGCCCTGTGGGCACAGACTGGGCACTACCAAACCTGGAACAGGTAGTAGGAGACTGAATCACTGGAAACTGGTGGTTTCCAGACTTCTCATCCCACAAACACCAAAAAAAACCTTAGAAGGTCATTGGGAAAGTTCTATCTGACTTGGTGAGTGAGGAGCACAGTCCAGCCCTAACCCTACCACAATGGCAGCAGTGCAGCAGTGGCAACAGCTGCTTCCAGAGCTCTCAGCCCACAGACAGTAAGGGCATCAAACAACTAATCAGAAGGAGATTACAGGCATGTCTTCCCTGCCACTGAGGCAGGATTCTGTTGCTTGGCCGATACTTGGATCTGGGTTATAGTCTTGAATGGTGGTCCTGGGGTGAGGAGGAATGCTGGTATAGCAAAGCTTGTGGTAGCAGTGGAGAGGGAACCTTCTTCACAGTTCCAGGAGAGAAAAGAGTGGTTGTGATCACTCACTGACCAGAGCACAGGCCAGGAGAAGAGTAAACAACTCTCCTTAGATCATACCAACTTGGAAGAACTGAAAACTCTCAGGTCTCTAGAAATATCTCTGAAAACAGCTACACAAAACCCCTGAAGCTTGAGACAGTACAATCTCCACACTGGAAGTAGAGCCCTACCTTTAGAAAGAGTTTTAAAAGATTGAGTAATTGGGTGGGAAAATGAGCGAACAGAAAAAAAAAACCAACAAACAAACAAAAAACCCCTCAGACTATAGAATCTTACTTTGGTGACAAAGAAGATCAAAATATACAATCAGGAGAAGACAACAAAGTCAAAGCTCCTACATCCAAAGCCTCCAAGAAAAATATGAATTGGTTTCAGGCCAAGGACAAGCTCAAAAAGGATTTTGAAAATCAAGTAAGAGAAGTAGAGGAAAAAATGGGAAGAGAAATGAGAGTGATGCAAGAAAATCATGAACAATGAGTCAACATCTTAGTAAAGGAGACCTAAAAAAATACTGAAGAAAATAACACCTTAAAAATAAACTCAACCAGGCAAAAGAGGTCCAAAAAAAAATGAGAAAAAGAATGCCTTAAAAAACAGAATCATCCAAATGGAAAAGGAGGTCTGAAAGCTCAATGAAGAAAATAATTCCTTAAAAATTAGAATGGAGCAAACGGAAGCTAAAGACTCTATAAGAGATCAAGACATTATAAAACAAAACCAAAAGAATGAAAAAAATAGAAGACAATGTGAAATATCTCATGGGGAAACAACTGACCTGGAAAATGGATCCAGGAGAAATAATTTAAAATTATTGGACTCCCTGAAAGCCATGATTATATCGTCTTTCAAGAAATTATCAAGTAAAACTGCCCTGTTATTCTAGAACCAGAGGGTAAAATAGAATTCGAAAGAATATACCAATCACCTCCTCAAAGAGATCCCAAAAGGAAAACTCCTAGCAATATTATAGGCAAATTCCAGAATGCCTAGGTCAAGGAGAAAATATTGCAAGCAGCCAGAAATAAACAATTGAAGTATTGTGGAAACACAATTAGGGTAACATAAGATTTAGCAGACTCTACATAAAGGATCAAAGGGGTTAGAAGATGATATTCTGCAGGCCAGAGGAGGTAGGATTAAAACATGAATCATCTACCCAGCAAAAAAAGTGTAATCAATGAGGGGTGAAAATTAATGTTCAATAATGTAGAGGCATTTATTTAATGCATTCTTGAGAAGCCAGACCTAAGTAGAAAATTAACTTTCAAATATAAGACTCAAGAGAAGCATGAAAAGGTGGAAAGATTATATTTGTAACTCATGAGACTTTTCTCATTATAAGGACAGTTGGATGAAATATACAGACAGAGGGCACAGGGTGAGTTGAATATGAAGGGATGATTTTTTAAAATAAAATTAAGGGTTGAAAGAGGAATGTACAGGGAGAAGGAGAAAAGGAGAGGTAGAATGGGGTAAATTATCTCTCATAAAAGAGGCAAGAAAAAGGTTTTACAGTGTAGGGGAAGGGGGAGAAGTGAGAGGGAACAAATGAACCTTACTCTCATTGGATTTGGCTTAAGGAGGGAATAACATAGACACTCAATTGGGTATGGAAATCTGTCTTACCCTATAAGAAAATAGGGGGGAAGGAGATAAGAGAGGCTGGGATGATAGAAGGCAGGGCAGATTGTGGGAAGGGGTAATCAGAAGCAAACACTTCTGAGGAGAGACAGGGTCAAAAGAGAATAGAATAAATAGGGACAAGATAGGATGAAGGGAAATAGAATTAGTCTTTCACAACGTGACTATTATGAAAGTATTTTGCACGTCTACGTATGTATAACCTATACTGAATTGCTTTCCGTCTCAATGAGGGATGAGGAGGGAGGAAGAGAGAGAATTTGAAAGAAAGTTTTAAAAACAAATGTTAGAAATTGGTTTTGTATGCATCAGAGAAATAAGATACACAGGTAGTGGGATATAGAAATCTAACTTCCCTACAGGAAAATAGAAGGAGAAGGGAATAAGAGAAGGGGCAGGGAGCAGGGTGATAGAAGGGAGGGCAGATTGGGGGAAGGGATAATCAGATTGCACACTGTCATGGGATGGGGAGAGGATAGAGATGGGGAGATAATTTGGAACTCAAAATCTTGTGAAGTGAATGTTGAAAACTAAAAATAAATTGAAAACAAATTGAAAACAAAAGAACAACTTTGAGCAATCAAGTCATTTTTATTATTATAAATACCCAAATTAGCTACAAAGGATCTATGAAGGAAGACGCTATCTGCATTGAAAGAACTGATAAGTAGAACTATGTATAGTATGACTTACAAATGTGTGTGTGTATACACACATGTATATACCACATACACATATATGTATACATATATGCATATACACATACATATTTACGTCTACTGGTAGCCATCTCTAGGGCAGGGGAGGGGGAGAAGAAAGTTACATGATAACCTTATGTATTTAAAAGTAAAAGCAAGTTGTACATAATAGATTTGCAAGTTTCATGTGCAAATCCTCTTTTTTTTATTCTACTTTATTATGGAAATGCTTGTTTTATTTCTTAAGTTAAGAATAAAAAAGATCAGACTATCAAAAAAATTAGAAGAAAAACAGATCACATACCTCTGTAACAGTTATGGCCAGGAGATATAACCTTAACCCAACAACAGATATAGGCAATTAAAAAGATAAAATGGAAAATTTTAATTACATGAAATTGAAATTTTTCTACACAAACAACATTAATACACCTAGGATAAGAAGTAAAGCAATTAAGTGGGGAAAACTATTTGCATTAAATTTCCCTGATAAAGGCTTGTATCCAAGATATCAAGGAATAACTGCATACACACACACACACACACACACACACACACACACACACACACACATATATATATCATATGTATATACATAATATTAATGTACATTGGTTTTATAGATATATGTGTATTTGTTTTATATATATGTGTCTATATACATACATGTGTGTATAAATGTATAGTCATTTCCCAATAGATAAATGTTCAAAGGATATGAAAAATTTTCAAAAGAATTGCAAAGTATTAACAGCCATAGGGAAAAAAAATGTTCCAAATCACTAATAAGAGTAATGAAAATTTTAAAAATAACTCTGATGTTTCACGGTATATACTGCAAATGGGCAAAGATGGCCCAAAAAATGGCAATAATCAGTGTTGGAGGAGTTGTGAGACATTGATGCATTGTTTGTGCAGTTGTGAATTAGTACAATCACTTTGGAAAGCAATTTGGAATTATGCAAATAAAGTGGCTAAAATATCCATACCTTTTGACCCAGGGATTCTTTTACTGGGTTTATGCCCCAAAGAAGCATTGATAAGAAGAAGATCTCCATAAATACATTAAAATTTACAGTTGTACTTTTTTTGATGGCAAAAAAATTGGAGACAAAATAGATGTCCATCAATTCAGGAATGGCTAAACAAATTATGATATATGTACATATGTGTGTGTGTGTGTGTGTGTGTGTGTTGTGTGTGTGTGTGTAATGGAACACTATTGTGCTATAAGAAATGATGAATGTGATTAATGCAGAGAAACAGAGATGGATTTACATGAACCGATGCAGAGTGAAGTAAGCATAGCCAAAAACACAATAAATACAACTACAACAATGTAAAGAACAACCACAAAAATGTGAAAAGTGAATGCTGTAAAATTACAAACAAGTATGATTTAAATTAAGAGAGATGAGAGGATATTACCAGTAATTCCTTTCTGTTAATAAGCGGTAAATAACACAAGTATGAAAGTGACATGAATTGTGAAAATCACAATAATCACAATCACTCCATTAAATGTTTGTACTTTACTCTTTTCAGGGAATGTACTTTGTAAAGGATTGATCTGAGTGTTTGTTGAGTAGTGTTTATTGTATACCAAAAAAAGATATATCAATAAGAAAGCTTTTAATGATCTGTTATTACTCATTTAAATATCCTTTGTTTAGACCACTTTCTTTGACCTTACCATATTCTACCTTGTATTGTGTTGATTTGTGTACATACTTTATCCCTTAGATTAAACTATATTTGTATCTCTACAACTTTGCACAATGCCTTTCCTAGAGTATTCACTTAATAAATGCTTATTAATTGAGTTTGATATGTTCAACTTTAGGCCACTGCTCTCTCCTTCCAAAGCTTGCATTCAGTGGGTCGTATTAGAGCTTTTAAAATTTACCCTTAGGACAATATTGGAAAGCCTCAAAATCAGACATAGAAGCAAAGTTGTCTCTGAAAGACTTTCCCATTACAGCCTCAGCCTTACTGGAATAGTGACCCCTTACACAGGAAGTTCACACTAATCAATGCCACCAGGCACTACACACCTTGAAAAGAGACACAGAGAATACATTCTCCATGAGCTTCTACCCTAAGGAGACCATTCTAGGAAAGAGACACAAAGACACGGCCAAATAATATAGTGCCACCCTTCCCACATTCTGTAAGTTCTGCAGCCTTTGGCATTGTTGATCATTCCCTCTTCCTTAATACTTTCTTCTCTCTAGGTTTTCAGGATGCCGCTTTGTTTTCCCCCTACCCATCTGACTGTTCCTTCTTTTTTCTGCTTTGCTGGATCCTCTTCCAGCTTGTACCCTCTAACTATAAGTATCACTCAGGATTCTGTCCCAGGCCTTCTTCTCCCCTTCCTCTCTACTACTTCTCTTGGTGATCTCATCAGTTCTCCTGGATTTAATTACCATCTCTACACTAATGATTCTCAAACTAACCTATCCTGCCCTAAATTCTGATCTCCAATCTTGCATCTCTAACTGCCTTTCAGATATGTCCAACTGGATGTCCTAAATTCAGTAAGACCAAAACACAAGCCATTACCTTTCCCTTAAACCCACCCCTCCCTACCTTCCCTACTATTGTAGAGGATAATACCATCTACCAACTCACAACCTAGGAGTCATCCTGGATTTCTTACTATGTCTCATGCCCCATATCCAATCTATTGCTGAAGCCTCATAATTTATTCTTTGCAACATCCCTTTTATATGCCTCCTCTTTTCTGACACTGCCGCCATTCTAGTGCAGGCCCTCATCACCTCAAGCTATTGCAACAGCCTGCTGGCGGGTCTAACTGCCTGTAGTTCTCATCATTCCAATCTGTTCTTCATTCAGCCACTGAAGTGATTTTCCTAAAATGCAGATCTGATGGTATCACACACACACACACACACACACACACACACACACACACACACACACACATATGCACACGTTCACCCTTAATAAACTCCAATGGCTTTCGCAAACAAATACAAAATGATCTGGCATTCAAAGTCCTTCACAGTCTAGTCTCCTCCCCCACCCCTACCCACCTCCCTGCCACACACACACACACACACACACACACACACACACACACACACACTCCTTTCCAATCTTCTAATGCAGAATTCTCCACATGTATTTTTTGATTCAGTGACATTGGCCTCCTAGCTGTTCCATGAACAAGACACCCCACCTCTCAGTTCTTGGCATTTTCTCTCACTGTCCCACGTTTGAAATGTTCTCCCTCCTCCTCTCCAACTACTGACATCCCTGGCTTTCTTTAAGTCCCAACTAAAATCTCACTTTCTAGAGGAAGCCTTCCCCAACCCCTCTTAATTCCAATGCCTCCTCTCTGTTTATTATCTTCTGTTTATTGTGTTCATAGCTTATTCTGCATATATTCATTTTCATGTTGTCTCCCCCAGTAGATTATAAGCTCCTTGAGGTCAGAGACCGTCTTTTCCCTCTTTTTGTATTCCTAGTACTTAAGACAATGGCTGGCCCATAGTAGGCACTTAATACACTTTTATTGATTGGTCTGGGGGATTTGATGCTTGAAAAAGTCCATTTATTCCTAAAAGGGGGTCATTAGATTTCCTGGCTACAACTGGAATCTGGGAGATCTAGAAAATATGAACATGGCAGAGGGAAGAAATTTTGAGGCAAATTTTAAAAAAAAAGATAAATTGTGAAGGTTATAGATCAGTGATAGGTTGGAAAGGGGTACAAAAAATGAAATTTTTAAAACTAATGAACAAGATGAGTTGAAGGAGAGAAGAGGAGATCTACTTGACTAATGGAGAAGGGGAAAAGGGGTGAGGAATATATAACCAGATAAAAACAGGAAAGAGGAACAAATAAACAAAACTTTTAAGAGAAAAGGGTAACAAATGAGAAGAAGGGATCCAGGGGAAGGTGAAGAGATTTGGTAGGATTAGCATCACCTTAAAAAGATTAAGGTGAAGTAATTGAAGGAACATAGTGCTATTTACAAAAGCAGAGGGGAGAAATCATAACTTGAAAAAAAATTAGAAATTGATGAAGGAAAATACAAAGCTAACTCTTATCTCTTTAAATGTGAATGGATTAAACAATCCAATAAAACAAAAAAAGTGACAGAATGGATAAGAAAACAAAACCTTACAATCTGTTGCTTACAAGAAACACATTTGAAAAACAAAGACACACACAAAATAAAACTGAGTGGATGGAAAAAATCCATTATGCATCAAATGAATCCGAAAAAACAGAAGTCACAATCAAGCTATGTGATAATGCAAAAGCAAGCATTCAGAAAATAAATAGGGATAAACAAAAAAAAAACTACATCATGCTGAAAGGAGCCATAGATAACAAACCAATACCAGTAATAAACCTTACCTTTACGCTCCCAATGACTTAGCAACTAAATTTATAAAGAAATGTTAACAGAGATATAAGATATAGACAGTAACACAATAGCTTTCAGGAGATTTCATCTTTCAGTTTTGAATAAATCCAACAGAAAGATAAACAAAAGGGAAAATACGGAACTGAATAAACTACCAGAGACACTAAAGATGAAAGACTTATGGCATTTTCTAAATGAGACTACAGAACAATATACATATTTCTCAGTACCACATGTAGTTTCTACAATAATTATGTAATAGGCACAATGATGTATAGCAAACAATGTAAAAAGACAGAAATGTTTAATACATCCTTTATAGACCATAATGCAATAAAAATAGTAATTGGTTCAGGAACCACAAACAAAAGACACAGACCCAAATGGAGACTTAACAATGAAATCCTAAATAATGAGTGGGTCAAAGAACAAATCATAGGAACAATAACTATGTGCAAGAAAATACTGTTGAGGAAACAAAATACTAAATTTCTAGGATGCCACTAAAGCAGTTCTCATGGGAAAAAGCATATCCCTACAAACAGACATTAACAAAATAGGAAAAGAGCACTGATAATTGAATACACATTAAAAAATTAGAAAGTCAGCAAATGAACAAATGTAAAATAAGCACATAAGAGAAGATAAGGAGAAGTAGGTAAAATGGAAACAAAAAAAATCCTTAGAAATGACAAATAAAACTGAAAGCAGGTTTTTAAAAGACTAATAGAATAAACTCTTGCTAATCTGACTTAAAAGAAGAGAAAAGAAACTCAAATCGATAAAATAGCAAATGAGCAAGGTGAAGTTAGTGCAAAATTAGAAGAAATTTTTAAAAATCAGAACAAAATTGAACAAGAACAGAAATAAGATGGGAGAAAACAAAGTCAGATCAGGAGGAGATGATCAAGTGTCAAATGTCACAGAAAATAAAATCAAGGAAAATGAAACTTGAGGAAAGGACATTGTGTTTGGCAACTAAGAGATTACTGGTGACCTTTGGGAAAGTAGTTTTAGTAGAGCGGTGAGGAAAAAAGCCAGATTTCAAGGGTTTTTTTGATAAGTGAGTGGTAAGAAAGTTTTTAGCCCTCTGAGGGCAGGAACTGTGCTTTATCTAAATTTTGTAGCTCCCAGTGTTTATTAATGCTCCATACCTACTGAGTACTTAGTGTTTGTTTAATTAAATAGAAAACAAAATGTGGAGTCAGTAAATGTAATCCAGTAGTGTTAAACTAAAATAGAAATAAGAGCCACTAAATCACACATAAGAATCCCTGTGGACCACATATTGACTTAGAAAACCACATGTTGACATTATCTTTGTTCTATTACATATTTGTTTATTTTATTAAACAGTTTCCAATTACATTTTAATCTAGTTTGGGTAGCACTCAGGAGTATTGGGGCCACAATGCAGCCAAGGTCTGATACCTCTGGAAGAATCTACTCTTTATAGAATTTTAGGTAGAGAGAGATGAGGGGTCGGATGAGTTGTTATAGAATAATCATAATCAGGACAATAAGCATTTAAGTGGTAAAGGCACTGTGCTAAAGTCTGAGGATACAATTAAACATACATATAAAATATACAATAAACAAACTAAAAAACAGCAACAACCAACCAGCTTTTTTCAGAGAGTACATTCCTATGGAGGAGACAAATATCTACGCACAAAGAAATTGTATACAAAGTATACAAAGGTAATATGAAAGGGTGAAAGAGGGGGCAGAGCCAAGATGGCAGCATGAAAGCAGTGACTTGCTTGAGCTCTCTCCCAAACCCCTGCAAATACCCATAAAAAATTGGCTCTAAACAAATTCTAAAGCAGTAGAACCCACAAAAAGACAGAAAAACAAATTTCCAGCCCAAGACAACCTGTATGATTGATCAGAAAGGCATATCGCGCCAGGAGGTGAGAGGAGCTAAATTCAGCCTGGGCGCACAGGCCGCAGCAAACCTACAGCAGGCCTCAGAGGACTAAATCACAGGCAGCTGTGGCAGATTCCAGACTCCTCAATCCACGAACGCCAAAGACAACTTAGAAGTTCAGTGGGAAAAGTCTGTTTTTTGCGGTGACAGAAAAGCTATGTCAGAGCCAGTTCCAGAGCGCAGAGCGAGGATGCCGGGCGGTGGCTGTGTCCTGAGCTTGCAGCTCGAAGACTGAGGGGGAATAAAGTGGCTTATCAGAGGGGGACTGCAGGGATCTCTTTGCTGGAGCTGAGGCAGGAATCTCTTGCTTTGCCCGTTCTTGGATCTGGGTCACAGTTCTGGGTGGCGGTCCTGGGGTGAGGAGGAGCGCTGGCACGGTGGAGCTTGTACTGGCGGTGATGAGGAAACCCTCCTCACAGTTCCAAGAGAGAAAAGACTGATTGTGGCCAGTCACTCAAAGACCAGAGCTCAGGCCAGGAAAAAAGTAAACACCTCAACCCTTATCATATCACCTTGGAAGAACTGAAAATTTACAGGTCTCTAGAAGTATCTCTGAAAACAGCTATACAAACCCCCAAAGATTGGGACAGTACATTCTCCACATTGGAGGCAGACTTTTACCTTAACAAAGAGTTTAAAACTCAAGTAGTTGTCTGGGATCATGGGCAAACCTCACAAAAAGGGTATATACAACCAGAAGAAGACAACAAAGTCAAAGCTCCCACATCCAAAGCCTCCAAGAAAAATGTGAATCAGTCCCAGGCCTTGGAAGAGCTCAAAAGGGATTTTGAGAAGCAAGTAAGAGAAGTAGAGGAAAACCTGAGAGTGATGCAAGAAAATCGTGAAAAATAAGTCAACAGCTTGCTAAAGGAGACCCAAAAAAAATACTGAAGAAAATAACACCTTCAAAAATAGCCTAACCCAAATGGCAAAAGAGGTCCAAAAAGCCAATGAGGAGAAAAATGCCCTAAAAAGCAAAATTGGCCAAATGGAAAAGGAAGTCCAAAAGATTACTGAAGAAAATACTTCCTTAAAAATTAGAATAGAGCAATTGGAAGATAGTGACTTTATGAGAAATCACTACACAGTAGAACAAATCCAAAGGAATGAAAAATTAGAAAACAATGTGAAATATCTCATTGGAAAAACAACTGACCTGGAAAATAGATTCAGGAGAGAGAATTTAAAAATTATTGGACTATCTGAAAGCCATGATCAAAAAAAAAAGCCTAGACATCATCTTTCAAGAACTTATCAAGGAAAACTGCCCTGATATTTTAGAACCAGAGGACAAAATAGAAATTGAAAGAATCCACCGATCTCCTCCTGAAAGACATCCCCAAAGGAAAACTCCTAGGAATATTGTAGCCAGATTCCAGAGTTCCCAGGTCAAGGAGATGTTAAGGGACTGGAGGGCATGGAATATAATATTCCGGAGGGCAAAAGAGAGAGGATTACAACCAAGAATCACCTACCCAGCAAAACTGAGTATAATCCTTCAGGAGAAAAAAATGGTATTCAGTGAAATAGAGGACTTTCAAGCATTCTTGATGAAAAGACCAGAGCTGAATAGAAAATTTGACTTTCAAACACACGACTCAAGTGGAACATGAAGAGGTAAACAGAAAAGAGAAAGCATAAGAGACTCATTAAGGCTGAACTGTTTACATTCCTGCATGGAAAGATGATATTTATAACTCATGAGACCTTTGTCAGTATTAGGGTAGTGGGAGGGGGAAAATTATATGTATAGATAGATAGATGGATAGATAGATAGACAGACAGATAGATAGAGGGCAGAGGGTGAGTTGAAGATAAAGGGGTGATATCTGCAGAATAAAATTAAGGGGTGAGAGAGGATTATACTAGGAGAAGGAGAAAGGGAAAGGTTCAATGGGGCACATTATCTTGCACAAAACAGACAAGAAAAGGTTCTTACAGTGGAGGGGAAACAGGGGAAGGTGAGAGGAAATGAGGAAATCTTATTCTCATAGGATTTGGCTTAAGGAGGGAATAGCATACACACTCAATTGATATGGAAATCTATGTTACCCTATAGGAAAATAAGGGAGGAAGGGGACAAGAGAGCAGGGGGATGATAGAGAGAAGGGCAGACTGGGAAAGGGGTAATCAGAAGGAAGTACTTCTGAGGAGGGACAGGGTCAAAAGAAAGAATAGAATAAATGGGGGGGCAGGATAGGATTAAGGGAAATAGAGTTAGTTTTTACATGTATGGACTTGCTTGCTTTTTCAATGAGGGTGGGTGGGGTGGGAGGAACGGAGAAAATTTGGAACCCAAAGTTTTAAAAACACATGTTCAAAAAAAAATGTTTCCACATGCAACTGGGAAATAAGAATTACAGGAAAATAGAAGGGGAAGGGAATAAGACAAGTGGGGGGGGAGAGATAGAAGGGAGGGCAGACTAGGGGAAGGGGTATTCAGAATGCATGCCATCTTGGGGGGGGAGGGGCAAGATGGGGTGAAAATATGGAATTCAAAATCTTGTGGAAGTAAATAGTGAAAACTAAAAATAAATAAATTTACATTAAAAAAAAGGTAAAAGTAATCTGAAAAGGTGAAGGTAGTAGCAAGTGGAGGAACCAGGAAAGGCTTCCTATCTTCATCTTGAAGAAAGCCAAGGAAATTAAGAAATAATTTATGTTTAAACAAAATATTAGATTTATAAAGGACTTCATCTAATTTACACCCCCCCACACTATACAGATGAAGAAACTGACCCAGAGATGTGAAGTTATTCATAGTAGACAACATATTGAGCCAAAACTAAAATTCTGTTCTTAGTAATTACTAGTTCACAGTAGTTTTCATGATATGTAGTTGTCATCAAGTTGTTCTGTAACTATGGCACATAATCTGGCTAAGATACATATGTAGAAATACTTTTTTAGTGGCTTGTAAAGTGTTGTTCAATAAATGCAGGTTGATTTTTTTTCTCAAGCACTAGTATTTGTAGTTTTTTGCCCTGTAATTTGAGTCAAATTTAAATCTTTTTTTTTTTTGGTGGAGGTGAATATCATTTTGTCTAGAAGTGGGCTACTGCTTTGTCTGATGGTTTCTATTAGAACTATCTTATTTCCATGGGGGGGGGAATAGTTTGAAGGTAAAGTAGCATGCTTCTATATTTGTGAGATTAAAGCTATCTAGAAGAGGTGGTTTGTAGTCTTCGAAAAGAATGAATCCAGGTTTTTCTCTTCCAATAAAAGACCTATACACCAGATAGTCTTTTTTTTTCTTTTTGAAGATATAGTCTAGTGTGTTAAGTCATTTCTTTCTTAACACATAATTGATTTGTGGAATGACATTCACTTCTTTGGCTATAGACAGTCGTACCTTTGGGACATGTAGTTGTTTCTTCCTTTGTCATTTTGCAGAACAGCAAAAGAAAGGAGAACTCTTTTCTTTCAAAATTACTATGAAAGAAGCCTAGAAAACCAAACAATATCATTCTGTATGTTCACAAAAGAGAAAACAAGCTTTCTGCTACAGGCATCTTTTCCCCTTAACGCCTAAAGAGGGTTGGGATGGGGCAATGGATCCAACTGAATCTGTATCACACAACTGAGAATGGGAACACATCATTTACTATCCAAGATAGAGGTATTTCATATTTGATATTGAGAGAGAGAGAGAGAGAGAGAGAGAGAGAGAGAGAGAGAGAGAGACAGAGAGAGAGAGAGAGGGAAATCTCAATAGAGATGGATAGATAGATAGATAGATAGATAGATAGATAGATAGATAGATAACACTTAAAATGGTATCATAGATCTATAAGGGACTTTAAAATTCATCTAGACCACTTCTCCCACTGCATATGAAGTAAACGAGACCAAATCAGGTTAAGTGAATCACTCAGGATCATGAAAGCAGCAATCAACAATATCAGAATTCAAACTCAGGTCCTCTGAAACCATATGTAAACCATATATGAAATCATAGTATACCTCAAAGCAGAAGCACTCAGTAGACACAGAAAATTCTTTACATGTCAACAACAACAACAACAACAACAAAAAGAAATCATTAAGGTATTCAAAACAAGATGTTTTAAACTATTAATGGAAAAGAATTAACAGTGCACTGTGTACTTTTCTTGTCTTTTTCCCCGAAGTCTAAAGATGTTAAATAAAATAGAGCAAAATATGTCTTATATATAACTAAATGCATACTACGAAAGGCAAATTACCCATTAATTTGTGATGAAATAAATCTTTCTGCTGGCTATAATAATAAGTCTCAATTTTTAAAATTTTTCAATTGAGTAATTATTCCATGAACCCTCCATGCCACTGTATTCAAAGGTAGATCAAATACAAAAGATCACTCACAACTTAAGTTAACCAGTTCAGAGCTAAATAAGCAACATGACTGGAAAAAAATCAGAAATTGAATATTATTTAATAATTTAAGGCAATAGATTATATACAGTGGAAAATAATTTTAAGAATTACAAATGAAATCAGTGTTTGGTAAAATAATGAGGGAGTTAATAGCATTACTTGGTAAATATTTTACAATAAAATATATCTAATTGGCAAGACACTGCTACAATATAACAGTAGGATTGAGCAAATGGTATTTGCCTTTGAAGTTATCTTCTATTAAACTAATAATTTAAGAGATACTGCATGTTAAATATTCTACGAAGAGTAAAATTTCCATCAAAATTGACAAATTCATCTTATATAAATAAGAATTTCTGATTACAGCTGCCCAACCTCCATTCAACTGGTCCCCATAGATCTACCAGTTGTTTTCCAAATTGGATCTACTTCATCTTTCCAAGTCATCAAAAGTCTCATTAACTTGATCCTCTTAAAATTTCTTCTTAATCTTTTTTCCTGTGTCTTGAATAAATGGAGGAAAAAAATGAATGGAAAACTATACTAGAGCCAACTCAGAGATCAGGGCCTAAGCCATAGTGGTTAGCAAAGGGAATGCTACCTTAACCTTTCTCAGAGCACAACTCTTTTCACTCCACCCCACCCTCGACTTCCACATCTCCTATTTCTTCCCCTACCCAACTGACCAGTAGCTATAATTTGCTACCTGCTCTTCCTAGCTTAGCTAAAAATTAAATTAAATTAAATTAAATTTTGAAAGCTCCACTTCTGGAGGCAAAAAGGTATCTCCTCCACTGCAAATCTTGGGAAAAGATAGGAAGAAGAAGGTGGAGAGAGGAGGCAGAGGAATTCCCAAGGCCTGGGAACCCTTCTTTGTTGTCAATGAAAATAGTTTGTGCGTCCTGATTCCTTACGGCAAAGAATATTGGTGCATGAGCAAGGAAAGTTTGAGAATCACTGCTATAGAATCTCTTTAAGTATGGGAGGCAGGGTTCCAAGACTTCCCTTGCATATGTTGCCATTTGTATCATTTGTTCTCTCACAGATCCCTATCCTAAATTCTTTGCTTCATTTGCTACTGTGTTCAGTTCTAATCTCCTAAGCAGACCTCATTTCTTGAACTTTCCTCTCTGCTCTGTGTCTTATTGCTCCTGACTCTGCCCTCTGGGGTCAAGCAGAATAAGCGTAATTCTTGTTCCTTGAGATACTCCTTCAAATATTTGGATAAAGTTCTCTTCTCCAGGATACCCATTCTTCAAATTATTCATATAGTAGCATGAACTCCAAGCCTTTCACTATTGGGCTTGCGCTCTTTGAATACTCTCTGATTTACAAATATCCTTCATAAACTATGGTTCCAAAACCAATCAAAATACTTTGTAGAGGTAGAAAAAATAAAATTGATTTGGAAGTACAAAAAGTCTGGGATCTCAAGGGAAATCACTTTTTTAAAAAAGAAAGAGTTAAGGTTAAACAACACTTCCAGACCTCAAATTATATGACTAAGTAGTAATCCTCAAATCTTTGCATACCAGTTTAAAAAAAACAGAAAAAATGTGTTAGCAAAGTTGATAAAGAAGAATCAGAAGCAACAAAAAACTAAATAATCCAGTGTTTGATAAATCTCAGTTCACATATATCTGAGAAGGAATTTTCCCTTTGTCAAGAATTGCTGAGAAAACTGGAAAGCAATTTGCAAAATGTTATGTTTAGACCATCATCTTAAACCATAAACAATAAACTCAAAATGGATATGTGATCTGAATATAAAAGGTCATAACCTAAAAACATATTAGAAGAGAAGATCTATTACCTTTCACAGAAATAGCTGAGAAAAAAAATTAACCAAACAAGGGATAGAGATAATTACAAAAGATAAAAATAGTTAATGTTAATTAAATAAAAATGAAAAGCTTTTATAGAAACAAATCAACACAGCTAGGATAATAAAAGAAAGCATCCACAGGGGTTGGGGAAATCTCTTTTGTCCATATATATGGAATCAGCACAAATAAATATGACCAAGAACCTTTCTCAATGAATAAGTGGTTATTATATTAGTAGAAAAAATTCTCGAAATAATTACAAACTATTAACAATCACATGAAATATTGCTCCAAATCACAAAAAAAGAAAAATGTCAATAAAAAAAAGTTTGATGATTTGACAGAAAATTGGCAAAGATGACAAAAGATGGAATGAACAGTGTTAGAGAGAGTGTGGAAAGACCAGCACTGATCAGCTTTTGATGGAGCTGTGAACTGGTCTGCAATTTAAAATTATATGAAGGGCAAAAATCTCCATATCCTTTGATCCAGAGATACCCCTGGTATTCACATACACTATGAAGGTTAAAAACAGAAAAACCCATAAACATTCAAATATTTCTAGCAGCACTTTTTGTTACTGGAAATAAAGTAGATGCCCAACAAATGGAGAATGACTAAAGAAATTACAAAACAGGAATGGAATGGAATATTATTAACCTCAAGAAACAACAAATATGAAGCATTCAGAGAAGCAGGATAAGAAGGATCATGGATATAGAGCCGGAAATGATCTTATAATACCAGCCACATCATTTTATAGATAAGAAAACTTAAAGGCAGAGAAGTGACGTTATTTGCCTGAGGTCACACAGCCAATCAACGAATAGATGGGATTCAAACTCAAGTCCCTTGATTCAAAGTTCAGTGCTCTAACTATACACCTTTGTAATAGGTTTTGTTTTTTACTGCCTCCTCACTGAGTGAGAAAGGGAGGAGGGAAAGGGAGAGAATTTGGAACTGGGAAAAAAAAGAATCAGAAGGTCTGTGCTTTAAAAAAAAAAGAAAGAAAAATATTTTTTGATGATTGAAAACTGAAAAAAAAATGTTCAATACTCTTACCATTTATGCCATGATGCCTTTTTAAATTATATGAACTTACAATATATAAGAGCAAATACAGAGTGAAGTGAGCAGAACCAGAAAAGCAATATATGTAGTCATTACAACAATGTAAATGGAAAGAGCAACAAAAAAACTGAATGTCATGGAACCACAATGATCAAGACTGGCCCTGGAAAAGAACTGAGAAAATGCACTTTTCTCATTTCTGCAAAGATTGAAGATGTGTGGGTGTGAGGTACTGCATAAACTGTCAGACATAGTTAATTATCTATTGGTCTTGCTAAAAATTTTTCACTTTTTTTTTTAAGAATCTATGTTGCAAGGTATGGCTCACTGAATAGTGTATGGGAAAGGGATATATTAAAATTGAAAGGAATGAATCAATAAAACTAAGATTTTAAACAAACAACCATAACAACAATGAAAAAACCCAACTATGGCAACCAGAACTCAATAATACTCAAGATGTTGTTGGGCTAGAGCAAAGCATAAGGGGATTATCAATACCTCCTTATTCCTGGACAGCATTTGCCTTGCAAGTAGCCTTTAAGTAACATTTGTTTTTTGACATTTATACCACACATCAGCAGATGGTGTAGTGAATAGAGAGCTTTCTGACTGATGACTCAGAAAGATTTGAGTTCAAGTCCCACCTATGAGACATCATGGTTTTGTGATCCTGAGCAAGTTACCCTCCAGCTGTCCCAGGTAACTCTCTAAGACTACAAGTTTCAGAACAGTCACTGATCTGCATTAATAAGATTTCCTTCAATGGGACTTTTCTAAACCAGTGGTATTACAGGTCTGAACCAAAAAATAAATAAAATCACATTATTGACATAAACCCCAGATCTTTTTTCAGGCTGATTTTTTGGAAGCCAAGTCTTATCAACTCTACCTCAAGAATATCTCTTACTCTGTCCCATCCTTTCTATTCCCATGTCACTATCCTACTTTAGGCATTTATGCCTGAACTATCACAATAACTTCCGAATTAGTTTCCTTGTCTCCATCATCTTTTTGCTTCATGCCATCCTATCTACCACTGCCCGATGAATCTTCCTTATGTACCTGATAAAACATCACAGCTTTAGTGGAAGAGACCTTAGACATCATTTAATCAAACCTCTTTATTTACAAATGAAGAAATTGAGTCCCATAGAGGTGAAATAAATTATTTGAGGGAGAGAGTTATGGTGATGAATCCAGGCCATCTGACTCCAAATCCATTGTACCATACCATCCCTACAGAACCAAGTTCTAGCTCCTTAACCTGCTATACAAGAATCTTCATAATCTTGTTTAACTTACTTCTCCAGCCTTCTCTCACTCATTCTTCACAGACTCTATCTCCCGACAAACTGCACTGCAAATGTGCTTCATGTCTATGTCTTCTCTCATTAAAATCTACTAATATTCTACGTGCTGAAATCAAGAGTGCTTAGTGCACAGAACAGAGTCCAGAAGACCTAAACTGAATTCCTGATTCCTAGAATGACCCTAAAAATTCTCTTAATCTGTGTTTTAGTTTCTTCCCCATCTGCAAACTGAAGGATTTGGATTAAACAGCCTTTAAAGGACCTTCCAGATCTAAATTTTTGCTCCTATGATCTGATAATTTTTAAGGTCCCTGCTAGATTTAGAAATCTATTTAACAAGTATTTGTTAAGCATGTACCATGTGCCCGGCACTGTGCTAAGCATATATGGGGGCTACAAAAAAAAAAATTAAATAGCCCCTGTCCTCAAGGAGCTTACATTCTAATGTACATTAATGAGGGTCAGCTAGGTGGCGTAGTGGGTAGGGCACTAGCCCTGGATTCCGGAGGACCTGAATTCAAATCTGACCTCAGACACATAACACTAGCTATATGACCCTGGACAAGTCACTTAACCCCACTGCCTAGCCAAAAAGAGTAAATAAATAAAACATATATTAATCAGAATACACAAATAAATAGAGGGAAGGTAACTATAGAGGGGATGGCATTAAAATCTGGAAGTGGCTAGGAAAGGCCTTCTCTAGGGAGTGGCCCTTGAATTGAATCTTAAAAGAAGCCAGAAGTTCTAAGAGTTGGAGGTTGAGAGCATTTCAGGAATATGAAATAGCTAGTGCAAAGGCATGGAAATGAAAGATAAAGAATCAGATGAGATGAGCAACAAGCAAGCCAGTATCGCTGAATTGTATAGTGAGCAAAAGGAAGTAGAATGAAAGAAGATTGGCAAGGTAGGAGGAGGTCAGTTTATGAAGGGCTCTAAATGCCAAACCAATGATTCTGTGTTTATTCTTGTATGTCATAAGGACGTGCTGGAGTTTATTGAGCGGAACAGGAACAGGGAGTATGATGGTCAGACCTGTGCTTTAGGGAAGCACTTGGTGGCAAGTCCCAGATCACAAAGAAGCTTATGAAGTCTCCTATGGTATGTCCATGAGAAAGAATATTTCATGGGGTTCACAACTATGCTGCAGTTCCCTGGATCAGAGAGAGAAGGTATTTATAATTGGCTTGCATTCATAAAATTCAATAGTATAAATTGGGTGAGGGGCTAACCTTAGGATGCCACTATCAGCAATCCTTTTCTCAAGAGCCTGGTACTCCCAAATTTCATTAAACATTTGGATGAATTTATTCAACATTTGTTAGATCAATGTAACAACCATCTTTCTATGAAAAAAAATGCCCAAAAAGTCACTTTTTTTGAAGTTTCAGCTATGTTTTCCCCACAGTGGCATCACATCCCCCTAAAAAAAAAAAGTGTAGATATTTGTTCCTTACAGCACACTAATTGCTTTTAAGACCATGCTGAAGTTAAAATGTTTAGGTTTGACAACCAGTTACTTAGGCTGTGTCCACACAATGCCAAAACAACCGGTCAACTCAGCCAAAAACTGAGGCAATACTATGAATAAGTTAGGCAAATCAGACTTTCTTTTGGCATAATGTGTAAACAAAGCAGCTGGCTAATTGACTGATTTATTTTAATAAAATCCTTTCAACAGTTTTTTTAATTCCTCCTGTCATTATATAGCTACAGCCATCATATATGATGCATATATTGCCAAGAATGTTTTTTACTTCACCATTACCTTCCCCATCTAGTTGTTTGAATAAGAAAGTTATTTGATGGCATTTGTTCAAATTTCTTAACTAAAAAATAAGAAGCTGACAGACTAAATATAAGCACTTTTCCATGTTTATGACAGAAACAATGAATTTTAGTCAATCTGTATGCTAATAGGCAAGCACTGACATTTTCCAAAATTGTATCATGGGCACAAATACAGTGTCCCATGTTATGAGTAACTGCGAGATAGAGAGCATATGTGTTGTATATTTATTCACAGATCCTTAGGAAGTGAAGAGAACCAGGACATTTGGAATTAAGAGTTAGCAGTGTGTACCAACCTGAGAAAAAACCAGGTGGGACATCTGCTTAATTAACATTGTTAACTCTTGTTTTAGACACCTGATAAGCACATTCCCCCATGAGCTGTTTGCAAATTGTAGTACATTTATTTCCACTGCCTAAACAGGATTAGTAGGACTACACAAAAATTATAGATCTAGCCCACAAAAAAGCAACATTTTTACAAAAGTGGGGGGAAAAAATTTAACAGGTTTTCCTATTCATTTTCTTTCCTTTTTTCTGTAACAGTTTTATTTAAAGTTTTGAGTTCCAAATTTTATCCTTCCCTTCCTCCATCCCTTCCTCCCTCCCTGAGATGGTAAGCAATCAGATATAGGTTATGCATGTTCAATTATATAAAACATTTCCATATTAGTCATTTTGTACAAGAAGGCTTGAATAAAAGAAAAAAGTAAGAGAAAGAAAGTGAAAAATAGCATGCTTCAGTCTGTATTAAATCAATTATCAGTTCTATCTTGGGAGACAAATAGTATACTTCATCATTGGTCCTTTGAATTGTCTTGTATCATTGTATTACAGAGAATAGCTAAGTACTTCACAGTTCTTCATTGTACAATATTGCTGTTACTGTGTACAATGTTCTGGTTCCGTTCACTTCACTATGTAAGTCTTTACAATTCATGTAAGTCTTTACAATTCATGTAAGTCTTTACAGGTTTTTCTGAAATAATCCTGTTTGTCATTTCTTATAGCACAATAATATTCCGTTACAACCATGTACCACAGCTTGTTTAACTATTCCCCAATTGATGAGCATCCCTTCAATTTCTAGTTCTTAGCCATCACAAAAAGAGCTGCTATAAATGTTTTTGTACAAATTGGTCTTTTTCCTTTTTGGGGGGGATATCTTTGAGATATAGACAGAGCAGTGATGTTGCTGGATCAAAAGATATGCACAGTTTTATAGCCCTTTAGGCACAGTTCCAAATTGCTCTCCAGAGTGGTTGGTTCAGTTTACAAGTCCACCAGCAGTGCATTAGTGTCCAAGTTTTCCCATATCCCCTCTAACATACAACTTTTTCATTTTTTGTCATGTTAGCCACTCTGATAGGTGTGAGGTGGTATCTCAGAATTGTTTTAATTTGCATTTCTCTAATCAATGGCAATTTTTAGACCACTTTTTCATATGATTTATTTGTCTGAAAACTGCCTGTTCATATCCTTTAACCATTTATCAGTTGTCGAATGGCTTGTAATTTTTATAAATTTTGACTCAGTTCTCTATATATTTCGAGAAAACAATTTTTCTAAGTTTTCTGCTTTCTTTATAATTTTGGTTGCATTGGTTTTGTTTGTGCAAAAACTTTTTAATTTTATGTAATCAAAATTATCTAGTTTACATTTTGTAATGCTCTCTATATTTCCTTTGGTCCTAAATTCTTCCTTTATCCATAAATCTAACAGATAAGCTACTTCATGCTCTCAATTTGCTTATGATGTAAATCATGTTCCCATTTTTACCTTATCTTGGTAGACGGTGTGAGATATTTGTCTATATCTAGTTTCTGCCATACTGCTTTCCAGTTTTCCCAGCAGTTTTTGTCTAACAATGAGTTTTTGTTCCAAAATCTTAGGTCTTTGGGCTTATCAAATACTAGATTACTACAGTCATTTACTATAATGTAATTTGTACCTAATCTATTCCACTGATCCAACACTCCTATTTCCTAGCTAGTACCAAATTGTTTTGATAATTGCCACTTCATTATACAATTTGAGATCTGGTACATTTCACTTTTTTTTTTCATTGATCCCTTTGATATCCTTGAGCTTTCGGACTTCCAGACGAATTTTGTTATTAATTTTTCTAGCTCTATAAAATATTTTTTTTGAAAATTTGATTGGTATGGCACTGAATAAATAGATTTTGGCCTACCCATGAGCAATTAATATTTTTCTAGTTATTTATATCTGACTTTATTTGCGTGAAAAGTGTTTTATACTTATATGCATATAGTTCCTGGGTTTGTCCTGGCAGGGAGATTCCCAAGTATTTTATATTGTCTACAATTATTTTAAAAGGAATTTCTCTTTCTGTCTCTTGCTGTTGGACTTTGTTGATAATATATAGAAATGCTAATTATTTGTTTTGTATCCTGCAATTTTGCAAGTTTGTTAATAATTCCAAGGAGTTTTTCAGTTGATTCTCTAGGATTTTCTAAGTATAACATCATATCATTTTCAAAGAGTGACGGCTTTGTTTCCTCATTGACTATTCTGATTCTTTTATTTTCATTTTCTTCTCTTGTTGCTATAGCTGACATTTCTGGTACAATTCTAAATAATAGAGGTGATAATGAGTGTCTTTGCTTCACCCCTGATTGTATCGGGAGGCTTCTAGCTTATCCCCATTACGGATAATGCTTGATGATGGTTTTAGATAAATATTACTTATCATTTTAAGATAAGCTCCATTTATTGCTATGCTCTCTGGTGTTTTTAGTAGGAATGTGTGCTGTATTTTGTCAAAGGCTTTTTCTGCATTTATTGAGAAAATCATAAGACTTCTGTTGGTTTTGTTATTGCTATGGTCAATTATGCTGCTTGTTTTCCTAATATTGAACCAGCCCTACATTCCTGGTATAAATCCTATCTGGTCATGGTGTATGAACCTTGTGATACATTGCTGTAATCTCTTTGCTAGTATTTTATTTAAATTTTTGCATCAATATTCATTAGGGAAACTGGTCTGCAACTTTCTTTTTTTGTTGTGTTTTTTTTTTCTGGTTTGGGTACCAGCACCATATTTGTGATCTAAAAGAAATTTGGGGTGACCCTTTCTTCACCAATTTTTCCAAATAAGTTATATAGTATTGGGATTAATTGTTTTTTAAATGTTTGGTAGAATTCACATGTGAATCCATCTGGTCCTGGGAGTGTTTTTTAAGAAGCTCATTGACAGGTTGTTCAATTTCTTTTTCTAACATTGGGTTAAGTATTTTATTTCTTCCTCTGTTAATCTGGGTAATTTATATTTACATAGATATTCATCCATTTTATTTAGATTGTCAAATTTATTGGTGGATAATTGGGCAAAACAGCTCCTAACAATTGTCTTAATTTCCTCTTCATTAATGCTAGTAATAAGATTTTCTTTCCTTTTCTTTAAATCAAATTAACCAATGGTTTATCTATTTTATAGTTTTGTTTTTCATAAAACCAGCTTCTAATTTTATTTATTAGTTCAATGGTTTTCTTACTTTCAATTTTATTAATCTCTCCTTTGATTTTCAAGATTTCCTTAATTTGTTGTTTTTCTAGCTTTTTTTAGTTGCATGCCCAAATCATTGATCTGCTTTTTCTCTACTTTATTGATGTAAGCAATTAGAGATATAATTTTCCCCTAAGTACCACTTTGGCTACATCCCATAAATTTTAGTATGTTGTCTCGTCATTTTCTTTAATGAAATTATTGATTGTTTCTATGATTTGTTCTTTGACCCACATGTTTTTAGGGTTAGATTATTTAATTTCCTATTAATTTTTAATATTGCTTTCTATAGTCCATTAATAAATGAAATTTTATTGAATTATGATCTGAAAAGGATATGTTTACTATGTCTGCTTTTCTGCTTTGGGTCATGAAGTTTTTATGTCCTAATACATAGTCAATTTTTGTGTAGGTGCCATATACTGCTGAGAAAAAGGTGCATTCCTTTCAATTTTCTCCAGAAATCTGTTATGTCTAACTTTTACCAGAATTTTATTCACCTACTTAACTTCTTCCTTGTTTATTTTTTTTGATAGATTTATCTAGTTCTGATGGGGGAAAGTTGAGGTTACCCACTAGTATAGTTTTATTATCTATTTCCTCCTGAAACTCATTCAATTTCTTCAAAAATTTAGATGGTATGCCATTTGGTACATATATATTTAGCATTGATATGACTTCATCGTCCATGGTACCTTTCAGCAAGATGTAGTTTTCTTCTTCGTCTCTTTTAATTAGATCTGTATTTGCTTTTGCTTTGTCTGAGATCATGATTGCTACCTCTCCTTTCTTAATAGATTCTGCTCCAGCCCCTAACCATTACCCTGTGTGTTCCCTGCTTCAAATGTTTTTCTTGTAAACAACATATTTTTGGATACTGATTTTTAATTCATTCTGATATCGATATGGTTCTAATATATCATGTCAGTTTTCTTTGATAATTTCTTGAAAGATGCTATACAGGCTTTTTTTTATTATTATGGTTTTAGCTAATTCAATAATTCTTATATTATGTCTCCTGGATATATTTTCCAGGTCATTTGTTTTTCCAATGAGAAATTTCACATTTTCTTCTATTTTTTATTTTTTTGATTTTGTTTTATCATATCTTGATGTCTCATAGAGTCATTAGCTTCTGCTTGCCCAATTCTAACTTTTAAAGAACTATTTTTTTCAGTGAGCTTTATACTTTTTTTTTCCATTTTGCCAATTCTATTTTCTAGGGAGTTATTTTCCTTGGAAAATTTTTGTATATTTTTCCCATGCTATTGACTCTTTTTCATGATTCTTTTGTGTTACTTTCATTTCTTTTCCCAATTTTTTCCTACTTCTATAATTTCCTTCTTAAAATCTTTTTTAAGCACTTTCAGGAATTCTTTTTGGGCCTAAGACCAAATTACAATTTTTCTTTGAGGCTTCACACGTAGTGATATTGATGCTATTGTCTTCTTCTAAGTTTATGCCTTGATCCTCCTTATCCTCATAGTAACTCTCTATAGTCAATATCTTTTTTTTTTTGCTTATTTTTTCTGCCTTTTTTGTAACCCCATGTTTTTATATGAGACTTAGGTTCTGGTTCTGCATTGTCTCAAGCTTTTTGTGTTGGGGCTCTGTGTCTTATTGCTGGCTTTCACTGGGCTTCAGGGCTTATGGGCTTGCTTTCTCTGGAGGGTATGCTTCCCTTCTGGCTTGTATTAGGGGGGTGGGCCCTCTCTGTTGGCCTCCCCTGGGTGTGGGGTTTAGGGACTGGCCTGCTCCAGGGGTGGGGACTTGCTGCTGGGTTGCCATGGTAACAGAGTCTCTCTGGTGGTTGGCTCTGGAGGAGTAATTTTGTTGCTGGTCCTGCCAGGGGTGGGGCCCTGCTGCTGGGTTGCTATGGAAACAGGGTCTCTCTGCTGGTAGGCTTCAGGGACAGGGTCTCCATGTTGGCTGAGAAGGGGAGAGGGGGCTTCACTACTGGTCATTAATAGGGTCAAAGCAAAGCCTGACTGGTGGATTTTGCTAGGGGTAGGGTCAGTTGGGTGGAACCTTGCTCTCCTGTACAGAATGCTCACTTCCATAGGGAGCTGCTGGTTTAGAGGAGGGCAGGGCTTTGCCAGTGGATTGCCCCAGGATTGGAGTCCAGCTGCAGATCTCTTGCTGTGAGTCTGGCCACTGCTGCTGCTCCTGCTGATGCTTTTGGACCTCACTCCCCTGCCACCTCAGGGGAGTGAGACAGAACTTTCCTGAATTTGTTTCCCTGCTCCTGGATCAATTCTGAGGCATTTCTCTAGTTGTTTGGAGTTGCATTGGGGAGGATACCAGGGAGTTCCTTCCTCTTGTCATCTTTGTATGGGAAGTCCTCCTATTCATTTTCAAACTATCATTCTAACCTTCTATGCCTCCCCCTTCAAACACACTATGGAAATTGAGTTTGTTAAAATTAGAAAAGATGAGTTGGTTTTTTTTCCCTTTATGGAACTGGTTAGTTTTGAGTGGAATTAAGAACTTTAAGCCTTAATTGTTTTCAAAAAGGACAAATACACTTTGTTATATGAATTTCATGGGGAAAGGGAGAAGGAGGGAATTGTTGTGTACAAGGAATCAGCATACTATTCCTAGATGCTGGATTTCTTAAACAACTGGTCCAAAACCTTTCAAGAATTTTTAGCCCATGACAAGCAAATCTGATTTAGACAATGAACTTTACTTTATTAAGTGCTATTATTTCAAGACAACATTGAATCTAATTTAACAAGTATTTATTAAGTGCCTACTATGTACATGGAACTTTGCTAGAATACTAGGTTCTAGAGATACACAGAAACAAAGAAAATAATGTTGTTGTTCGGTCATCTCCAACTCTTTGTGACCCCGTTTGGGGTTTTCTTGACAAAGACACCGGAGTGGTGTGCCATTTCCTTCTCCAGGTTAAGTGACCTGCCCAGGGTCACATAGCTAGTAAGTATCTGACCCTGGATTTGAATTCAGACGTTCCTGACTCCAGGCCCAGTGTTCTATCCCCTGAGTCACCTAGCTACACGAAATAAAATAGTACCTGCCCTCAGGAACTTATTGGTGGGAAAGCACAGGTACACAGATAAAACAAAAGAGGAAATGAGCTTTAGCAATTATAGTGATCAGCAAAGATCTCTAGGAGGTGGCACCTGAGATGGTCCTTGAAGGAAACTAGGGATTCCAAAAGTCATGAAAATTGATGGGAAATGTTACTTTTATAATATGAAATAGAAATAAAAATAAAATTCAGTTAAATTACATATTTAAACAATTTTAAAGCTCTTTTGTTTCTGATCAAGTGTACATCACATAAAACATATGGTGAGATTCAATCAAAAACCCAACTTCTATAAAAATCCTCAAAGTAGATTTTCTGAGATTTCTGTAAGATTGAGGAACTTTTTCCATGTGAAAACCAAAGTAGTATTTTTTAATCAAATCCAAGCTGTGAGCAGTTATCTTTCACACGTACACAAAGGATATTTATTTTACACTCTTCCCAATTAAATTTAGGAATATAACTCCAGGGTTATTTTTCCTTTTACTCTAGGAAGTTGAACTGCTTTGGGGCAAAATTTTGTAGCAGGAATAAAAAAAAACTGTATTGATCCCCAGATTCCTTTTTTATCACCTTCTTTCATCTTGCATTCCTCTTTCTTGACCCCAGACATCTAGTATCTTCACACAGTCCTCCCCTATACTCAGTGCAATCCCTGACAAGTCACCATTCTCCCAGATACACCAGACCTTTCTCTTTCCTCCAGCTCCCTAATATTAAAGTTTGCATACCCATTACCCATTCCCTAAGGACCCAGCTGGGAAAGCCAGCTAATCTTATACACTAATCTATACAGATGTAATAATGGCAAATAATAGGTTATTGCATTTACAACTCCCCCTCCCCCAGTATATTAGCATTTTAACGAGGCCTTTCTGGAAACTAAGCCTTAGCTCAGAGAAGAAGCTAAAATGGTTGGAATTACAAAGACTTTGGCTGATGGGGGAGATTTGGGGTACAGGCAGGCCTTTTGGTTCCCTGAAATTCCCTCCTTGGAAATTGCCCCTACTTAGTCAGGATTTTATTTATAAAATAATAATAATGATAATGATAAAAACCTTGAGGATAACGAAAATTAATAGCAATCACTGCATTAAAAGTATTTAAATCAGAGATTAAAAAGGTTTTGTTGCCAAAAACAAATTGGAAAACAATGTCTGATAATTCTCCCGGTAATTGTTGAAAATTCATTCTCTCTAATATGTGACTTACAAGTTATGATAGTCACTTTTTTTTCATATTACTAGAAGACTGAAAAGAATCTATTCAATTTTGAGATCTATAACTCACTCAGTTTGATTTCCTAGAGCCAAGTGGATTTCTGTTGCTGTTGTTTCGATTGGTTGTTGGTTTATTTTTCTACTGGGCAAAAGTCAATTTAAAGAATATTGATCAGGAGGACCTGAGTTCAAATCCAGCCTTAGACACATAAATAACAGTTACTGTGTGACTCTGGGCGAGTCACTTAACCCCAAATGCCTTACCAATATATAGATATATATATTCACACAAGAGTGAAAATCATATCATTGATTTTTTATATAAAATTACCTTCAAATTTTTGTAATCAGAATTATAAAATGAAAGACTGAATATTGGCATAAACATATAAAATGCAGGTTATGATCTGTGTACTATTTTGAGTGATCACACTTCAATTTACAAATTCTCCTTATCAGGAGAAATAGCATAACAGTGAACTCTAGATAGGAAGAGTCAGTGAAAAGACACCATAAATGTTCAAAAAACCAAGCATTCCCTCAAGAACTATTGGTTGTTGTTCAGTCATTTTCAGTGTGTCTGATTCTTAATGACCCCATTTGAGGTTTTCTTGGCAGAGATACTAGAGTAGTTTGCCATTTCCTTCTCCAATTCACTTTATAGATGAGGAAAGTGAGGCAAACAGGATTAAGTGACTTGCTTGCCAAGGGTCACACAGTTAGTAAGTGCCTGAGGCCAGATTTGAACTCAGGAAGATGAGTCTTCCTGACTCCAGGACTGGGACTCTCTCTACTGTGTCACCTAGCTGCCCCTCTTAAGAACTATGCATTTGGGCAATTAAAAGTATAAATATAATGCCTTACATATTTATAGCCCTTCACATTTTACAATGAAGTTTCATAGAAATTATTATACATGATCTTCATAACAACCTGTGAAGTAGTCAGGCTGGGAATTAAAGTTTACCTCATTTTACAAGAGGACATTAAAGAAGTTCAGACATTAAGTGACTTTCCCATGATCATTTAACCATGAAGTGGTATTGCTGCCACTAGCCCTATCCTCTTCATATAAAACCTGGCCAAGAAGTTCCACACTCACCCTAATAATTAGGTGCTCCACCCAACAACAAAGGGAGTTCTGGAGAAAAGTGCTCTATCATTCTCAGAAAATTGATGACTTCTATCCCCTACCTCCACCACCATTGAGTATCATCTGTTCATCTGGTTAGTCTGGTCAGTGGACAATGTTGATTTATCCAGTCTGAAGACTTCAAAAATTCTTCCCTCCTTTCTGGGTCTACTGTATTTCATTTAGCCAGAGTTGAATGGGCAAGGAGTAAACCGTGAGTACAAACAACCATGATTGTTTTATATAGCTTTTATACGTGGCAAGCAATAAAAGGAATAAATCAATATATAATAAAATATCTTTGCTTCTGTTTAGTCATTTTTCAGTCATGTCTGATTCTTCATGACCCCATTTGGGATTTTCTTGGCAGAGATACTGGAGTGGTTTGACATTCCTTCTCCAGCTCATTTTACAGAAGAGGAAACTGAGGCCAACAGGGGTAAGTGACTTGCCCAGGGTTACACAGCTAGTAAGTATTTGAAGCTGGATTTGAACTCAGGAAGATGAATCTTTCTGACTCCAGGCCCGGAACTCTATCCACTGCTGTGGATCACCTCACTGCTGTGCTAGAGCATCCACCACATGACTATATCTTCCTACTTCTCTCAAATAATTGTTTCCCATCACCATCTGTACAAAGGTTCCAAACCCAGAAGTTTTAGGAAAAACACATCCCAGTAATTTAGTCCATACCAGTCACTCTCCTCTCCACCCCCAGGAGGAAGCAAGGAATTCAAATAATAAAGCACACTGTCCAAATACTGTTGCACTCATGGTTTCCTGGAGGATCCCAGTCAAGTTAGGTGAGAGATTCAGGATCAGAGTGACTCATCTCCTCCTTATGGCACTAGGACATGGACTTGGGAAACTGCCCAGATCAGAAATAAGTTACTCCAGCTGTGTTTCTTTCTTCTGGCTACTTCACTCATCCTGCCTCCAGACTTTCCTGCCTTACTGTTAGACTCATGAACCATCTCCTGCCCAGAGGCATTACAGCCTCATAATGGAAAATTGGCAACACGGGCAGAGCAAATTCTCTCTGCCCTGATTGCCATCTTGCTCCTCTCATCCTCTTCATTGTTCGAGTTTACATGTGCTGACTGAGGAGTATATCACTTTCTTCTCTGTCTCTTCAGCTCAACTTCCAAGTTTGGCTACTCCTTGACTTTTGTTTTTAATCTTAGTTGATGTTTTTTCTTAAGTTTTATTAATGCCTTTTGTTTTTACATAACAGTTGTTTCTGACTATACTCATTCCCTATCCCTACCCCAACCGCTGAGCCTTCCCTTCTAACAAAGAAAGTAAAAAAGTTCAGCAAAAATAACTAACATATTAACCCCATACTCTCTCACCTTCACCACAGAAGGATCAAGGTACACTTCTTCATTTCTTCTCTGGGGCCAAACTTGGTCATGATACTTAAATCAAGTTGAGTTACTCTTTAATTGTCTTTTTTTGTTGTTATTTATATTGTTGAGAGTCATCACATACATTTCTTCCTGTTTCTTTTTTCTTTTTTTTGTAAATTTTATTTTACTTAAATACAAAATAATAAAAGAAAAAAGAAACAAATTTAAATACTGAAATTTAAATACAAAATAAGAAAAAAATACTGCCACATGCACAGCAGAACATAAGAAAAGATTAAAATATAAAGCAATAATCAATTTCAAGAGAGCCTATATAATAAATACTATGCATTGTGTTGAGAGCTGTCCATCTTTTCTCCATTTCCTTATAGGTTTTTTTTTGTTCTCTGCTATGTACTTTTTACTTTGTTCCCCTCCTGTTTTTATCTTATACCACTCTGAATCTAACTACATGAATTTTGTGGTGTTTCTCTGGATGCTTTATAATTACTGTTTCTTAAAATAGTGAGAATATTCTATTATGTTCATATATCACAATTTGTTGCTATTCCCAATTAAACAAATGGTGGCATATATTATCTCAGCTTGTCTCTTCTACCAATCAATCAATAAACATTTATTAATGGTCTCTGTCACTGTGCTAAATGCTAGAGATATAAAAAGGCAAAAGACAGTGTCTGCCTTCAAGGAGCTCACAATCTAACGCGATTGATCTGGGAACTAGCCAATCCCGTACCACACATGTCTTCTCTTGGGGTGGAGTGATGTTTTAGAAAGCATAGTCTTTGCTCAAAAAGTGAGTTTCTTATTATGTACATGACTCTCTTCCCAGAGAAAGTCATTAAAGGTTCCTGTCTCTCATTACATATATAAAATTCCCCCACCCAGAGGTGTCAAATACAATGCCTGCCAGCCAACATTCCTGAAGAACCAGATTAAAATGTAATTGGGAAATATTTAACCAAATAAAAATGCAGTAAAACATATAATGTTCATTATGCCTGGCTTAGTGGCCCCTTTTTATTTGAGTCTGACATAACTGCCCCCACCCATCCATTGTGAAGAGCATTCTTTAAAGGCATTCTTTCATTTCTACTTCAAGAGTGAAACTCGCCTTCATTTTCTCCATCTTAGTCTTTTACCCTCAGTGTTCTTACCCTATTCTCTCATAGCCTCCCTCACTTGTTTAGAGATTGAAGAAATTGTTCTTTTTCTGTTCACCTCTGTGTCAGGTGGTGGTGGGTCACCTCTACTCCCACCACTCCCTTCTGTCTTTTACTTCCTCTCTTTTTGCTCAAGCAGCTTTCCATTGTGTTATGTTCCCACTCTACTCCTGCCACATTGTTGTTGTTTGTCCTTCATTCTCGAAGAGGACCTTGGCATCAAAGAGGTGATGCCATGACATGCAAGTAAATTGGATTTAACTGAGGAAGAGCTGTGCAAAGTCGCCATGCTCACTTTCTCCTCCAGAGACATCTGGATCCAGTGGAGATATATAGATATAGATATAGATATAGACATAGACATAGACATAGACATAGACATAGACATAGACATAGACATAGACATAGACATAGACATAGACATAGACATAGACATAGACATAGATATAGATATAGATATAGATATAGATATAGATATAGATATAGATATAGATATAGATATAGACATAGACATAGATAGATATAGATATAGATATAGATATAGATATAGATATAGATATAGATATAGATATAGATATAGATATAGATATAGATATAGATATAGATATAGATATAGATATAGATATAGATATAGATATAGATATAGATATAGATATAGATAGATATAGATTAGGAGGACTGGAGATGGACCTGGATGCAGTGGGGGACCTTGGCCTTTTTAAGCTAAGGTCTTTAACAGGTCTCAGTTTGACTAAGGCAATGCCCATTCAGTTATTAAGGCCAGGTAAGAAATGAGGCAAAGAATGTCCTCTTTACCTAGTCCAAAAAAAAATTCAATCTGGGAGGGGAAGATCCTCAGTGCTTCTGGCCCAAACTGAAACAATTGCTATTTACATTCACTCTGATCCAATCTAGACAAAGACCAAGTGGGGCTTGGCCTGCAACCTATATATAGAAAAAGGTATTAACTCACTTATAGGGGATCATGGAATTTAATCTATAAAATATTAATTCAGTTCTCACCCTTTAATCTTTCCTGACTCATTAAGATTTTCTTTAATCCGTTAACCTTTTAAATCCTTTTAGTCCTTGTGCTTTGTAGTTCTTCTACCCCAAAATCCAGTTTCTTTTTCATTTAAAAAAAAAGCCTATAATTAAGACAGAATTGATTTCATTGTTCAGGGGCTTTTAAAATATGTATATAATTTTATTCATTCATTCATTCATTCATTTCTTTTTTTTTTTGGACTGTTATACCCTAAGGGTGTGGGTGTGTGTTTGTAGGAATGCTTCAAATGCCTCTCCCTTGATCAACATAAATTTTTTTCATTGATTATTAGGCTTCGATCTAGTTGCATATTGAGTATCTTTGCCTTTTTTGGAACATCCTATTACATTATTATTTCTTCATAGTTGAAGGCCTTTCACCTATCTACCTAATAAAATTTGTTAATAGCATTTAAATTCTTAAATTTAACCATATTGAACATGTTTTTTTTTAATCTGGTGGATTTGTGGAGGCAGTAAGTGCCTCTTATGACTGATTGTTTCCACAACATATCTCTCATCTCACCCTCATTTTATACTCATAAGCCCAACACCTTAGTTCAAAGCATATAACTTCTCACTTGGGTTATCTCAATGGCCTCCTAATTGGTCTCTATCACCTTTCACTGATCCATCCCTGAGCCACCACCAGTTTAACCTAGCCTACAGCAGATAATCCAGATAATCAATCCTGCGGCAGATAGTGTACTACAAGCAGGGGAGTGACTTACACATCAACTATTCCACTCTGAGAACTGAATTTGTTGGGGGAGGGCAGTGGAATCTTCGATATTCATTACTTTGAGTCCACTCTTTCCAAGTACTGAATGGATATATGAAGAAAAGAATGTATCTCTGATGGGGGATAACTTGGTACTTCTGTCCTTGCTATACCTTTTAAGCAATTATTCTTTTGTAAAAGTTAACTTGTACATAAATTACATATATATATATATATACATATATAATATATGTAATATATAATATATACATATATATAATTACATTGGAGAGATATAAATCAGTGATAATTTGGGGGATTGGACATCAGGTGAATCTCTAGAGCAATAGTACCAGGAACCTCCCCAGGTCCTCAGGGGCAGTAGGCAATTCTGCTCTGGCAACAAGACCCGCTTTTCAGAAAGTTCATGAAGTCCAAACCTCCATTTGAGGAGGAGTTCAGTTCAGGCATCTCATTTTTCACCTGCCTGTACCACTTTGGGACTTGTCTGACTGAATTCTCTGCCATGCCCCAGAAAGCTTATTATTGGGATAACCTCATCATCCTGCAAGATCTTATCAGCCTTGGTAGTCGTCCTCATCACTATTCCTCTGCCTCTCTGATTGGAGGGTGAAGCCGTGAATTCCAGATCTTCATTTAAGAAGAGAGTTCCATTCACACAGCTCCTCACTTCTCACCTGGCTGCTGTATTACTGACATCTCCACCACGCCCTTATATAGGATGTCTCTCCCCTTTAGACTGCAAGCTGTTGGGAGGCAAAGATTGTCTTTCTCTTTTTTGTATTCCCATCTCTTAGCATAGTCTGGCATATAATTGGCACTTAATAAATGTTTATTGGCTATTGACTAGAATGTGAGTTGGTAGAGTGAGTCCGGAGTCTGTGAAATATAATCAAAGAGAAAAGAAAAAGGGAAGAGAGCAAGCATTTTATTAAGCACCTGCATATTCCAGGCACGGAACTAAGTGCTTCACAAATATCATCTTATTTGATCCTCACAGCAACCTGGGAGATAGATGCTACTGTTATCCCCATTTTACAATTGAAGAAACTGACTCAGACAAAAGGTAAGTGACTTGCCCAAGGTCCCACAGCTAGGAAGAATCTGAGGCTGGATTTGAACTCAGGTCTCCCTGACTTCAGGTATAGCACTCTATCTACTATTCCCCACCTAACTTCCTCTTAAGCAAATACCTTGTTGACAGGAAAGCTGAGGTTCCACTATATGCACTGCAAACCACAATTACAGATCGTTAGGCAAAAGGCAGAGCACTATCAGCCCATGTTGAAAAGCCTGAAGAGGATGCATGTCTCATTTTGGCCTCACTACCATTAAGAATTAATCCTATTGGAACCAGCATCTTCAAACATGAAAAGAAATGTAGCACAGGAGCCACTGTTCCTTTCTCCTTACCCTAGCAATATTTCTTCCCCTGCTTTGGAACCCATCTAAGCCTTGGAGCAGGGGATATTCTGCACGTAGTTTACAAAAAAGCATTTATATGAAAAGAGTCAAAAGACCGGTAAGAGGAGGAAAACAATATTGCTAGTTGTGTTTTCTGTGTATACATAAAAGACAGCATTATACTGCATTATGCCCTATAATTATTAATAAGTATTGGCATAGTGCTTTGTATTTACCAAGTGCTTTGTAGTCCTTAGCCATATTATTAGTCACAGTAACTTTGTGAGGAGAATGACATTTTAATCCTATTTTATGCCATTTCAGATGGCCCCCTCTTTCATGTACTATGGAATTAACCTTGAAGAATCGAAATCTTCAGAGTGACTAGAAGAACAAGGTGATAAAACTTCCTGCTTGAGGGTTTTGTTACAAAAAAAATACAAAAGGAGGTCGTTGTATTGGAGAGACAGATGAAAGAGAGAAAGGGAGAGTGAGGGAGCTATTGGAAAATGTCTCCTCTGGGAGTAATAAGGCTTGTGGTAGGGTACATGGCCATCACAGAATCACAAAATTTCAGAGCTAGATGGGACCGACTTCTTTTTGGGTAGGAAGCTTCTCTAGAACATTCCCAACACCTGGCTATCTGGCCAGCACCCCTTCTTTCAACTCCCAATTCTCGACCCCCCCCCCCCACCTCCAGCTAAAAGAGATCTCTCCTGAACACCTCCAGCCTAGAGTCAGATGCTCTCTAATGGCCTTCATCGCATCCCACCTTGTAATGCAGTCATTTACATACCTTCTGCTTCTTTTTGATGTTGCCTCCCTGAGGGCAGGGACCAGCAGGTCTTATTCCTCTCTAAATTAACTCCTCCTCATCTGAAATTCTCTACTTCTTCCAAAGCCCAGCTCAGCTGCTGCCTTCTCTGAGGAGCCTTTTCTGAACCCACCAGCTGATAATGGTCACTCCCTTCTCAGATTTTCCTACAATATTCTGTCTGTCTCTTTTTTACCTCCCTCATACTCTATGTCCCACCCTCCAAAAGTTTGGAATAGCTTCAGTAGGAAACGAGATAGGAAATTAATTCTAGAGAAATAAAAGGACTATCTTGCTGCAGTAAAGACCCAGTTAAGGTTGGATAGCATGAATTTGTAATGTACCCAGACAGCAGGGTTGAGAGACTTCCTCTGTCTTTTTTCAGCAGCTCTCTGAGTAAGGATAGAAAAGGCGATGATGGGGATAATCCAGGTTTGATAAAAGATGGGCAGGAATAGGACATGTGGGCAAAGGATTCAAAAGCAAAACGCAGAATGAAGTTTTAATGGCTAAATATTGGGTTGAGATTGGAGAGAGGGGAAAGTAAACTCAGATCAGTGGGATGGAAGAATTAGAGGTCTCTATGAGGACCAACAATAGATTTAAAAGAGGTGAGGCATAGGGAGAAATAGAATGACGGAGTATGGTTAGACAGGGGAATGCTTGAGTTTCTAATGGTAATGTCAGGAAGCTTTCAGAATATTCACAGTATGGATAATCTGATGTTAAATGTATAATTGTGTTTATATCACCTTCATCCACTGGCTCTCACTTCCAGCTTTCCATGCTATTCCAATAGCACCCATGGGAGGAAAGCTGTTTTTTTTTAATGTAGCCACAATGGAAGGTGAAAAAAGGTGATATTGAGAGAGACAAAGGAAGAAGAGTACAGAGGTTGAGGAGACTAATGTGTGAGCCACTGAAATGTCGTAACTATGTTCTTCCAAAGCCAATTAAAGTCGGCCGTCCCTAAGGAAAACAATAGAAATGGGAGCAACATTCAAGCTGAGAGAACTTAAGAAGAAGCTGAAATACAGGGCTGGTCAGGCATAAAAATGCATCCAGAGGACAAACTGAGTGACTATTCTTCAGTCTGGACACCTTAGGTTGCTCATGCTATAAACTATTTCAATAGTACTCAAGCCTCTCTGGTTGAGAGCAAACCCCTTTAGACTTTGTTTCAATCCTTTTCTGGACTTGGCTTCTACTTAAAACAGTGGATAGAGATGGAGTTTGAAGTCAGGAAGACCTGAATTCAGATTTATTCTCAGGCACTTAATAGTTGTGTGACCCAGGGCAAGTCATTTAACCTCTGTCTGACTCGTTTTTCACAGCTGTAAAATGGAGATAATATTGTGGTGAGGATCAAATGAGATAGTTTTTGTAAAGCACATAGCACAATGCCTGGAACATAGTAGGCACTTAATAAATGCTTGTACCCTTCCTCCTTTAATGACTCTGTTTCCCACTCTACCCCAATCCATGGGAAATGTTTTCTATTATTGATTTTGACTTGTTAGCACAATGATTCTACAACCTCATACCCCCCCAAACTAAGGACTTCTCTGATGAATTCCATTTCCCACTCTCCCCATTCAAGTGCTCCAAAGTAAAAATGCATCCAGAAGCAACACTGAATCTTCTCAGACAGAATCTATAATGGTTCTGATGCAGTTTGGAATTGCTGGGAACCCTGAAATGTCAGGGTACAGGGGGTCTGCATAGAAAGAATTCAAGCACTGAAGCCTTTTTTCAGGCAACATAGCTAGATTTATGGTAACACCAATAGAAGTGGGCAGGGTTCCTTGTGAACTTGAAACTTAATGGGGGTGAAACTGATGCTTATGTAGAGAAAGGACAGTGAAAGGATCTAGAGGGGATTAAGGAGTGGTAAGTAGACTAGAGTGGGCCAGATGCAACAGTGAAAGGACACCAAGGAGGCAAATTAGGTGATCCAGGTGTGATTAAGGAGTGGTCATATATGCAAGTAGTCTGAGGTGGTCCAAGAGCATTGTGAAAGGATGTCAAGTTAGGTGATCTAGCTGGGCTGGGGTGGGACACTTGCCTTGAGTCTAATTTCCAGTGATCTGGGCTGCTGAAATGTATGAGAAAATTCATGGACTGGGTTGCTTTCAAAGACATGGTCTTTTCCTTTTTAGGGGTCCAGGTCCTGTCACCCCATCAGTTCCAATTCCATCCCAACCCAGGATCAGGGCACAAGATACAACCCTAAAGAGAAAAACACTACTATTCAAGGCAAAGCCCTGAGGACGCATTCTCCTTCTACCTATCCATTGTGAGATCCCACTGTATTTTCTTCCCGGGGCAGGCCCTCCTCCTTCTGCAAGTGAATGATGGTTCAGGAAATTAAGCTTCACATTTTTTAGAGTGTCAGAAAAGTCAATAATTTGATTCTATTCTATTCAGCAAGCGTTTAATAAGTGCTTTCAGTGTGTAAGACACTGGGGATACGGGGGGGGGGGGGGGAATGAAACCACTCCTTCCCTTAAGAAGTTTTCATTCTACTAGGTGGCTGCATGGTAGAGTGGAACAATTATTCAGTTTTTACTAGGAAGACCTGAGTGAAAATCCTGTCTATGCTACTTAATCTGGGGGTAATCTTGAGCAAGTTTCTTAACTTCAGTTGGCCTGATTGTCCTTCAGAAAATGAAAAGATTTGACTAGATGACTGCTAAGGTCCCTTCCTTTTCTAAGTCTGTGACTCTTGCATGAAACGGTCCCTCCCCTCAGGAAGCTTACATTCTACTGTGGCGGGTAGGGAGGTGAATAACATATACTCAGATAAGTGAATACAGAGTAATACAAAGAAAATTCAAAGAAAGAGTTCTAATAACTGGGATGATCAGGAAAGACCTCAAGTAGGAGATGGCCTCTGAGCTGTGCTTTGAAAGAAGCTAAGGATTCTAATAATAACTATAATAGCTAACATTTCTAAAGCACTTTGCAGTTTGCAAATCATTTTACATATGCTAACTTATTTGATTCTATTAGGTGGAGGTCAGGAGGGAGTGCATTTAAGACATGCTAACGCTTGGACAAGGGTTCCGAGGTAGTGGTTGAAAGGGAATCTATGGAGAATCGCTAAGCAGACCTCCCCCTCCCCCACCACCCCACAACTCCCAACTCCCCCCACTTTTAAAGAACAGAGTGCTCAAAGGGGAGTAATACAAAATAAGCCTAGAAAGGTAGGTGGGAGCCAGATTGCGGAAGGCTTTAAATGCCAGGCTGAGAAGTTTATATTTTATCCTGGAGGCAAATCCTTCGTACAAAATCTGGTTCTGGTCCCACTTCTCAGCAAAAATGTAATCACAGAAGGGGGATTTTACATTGCTAAGATTTCATTATTGTGTAAAATATGAACTATGTTTTATACTAAATTTAAGCAACACTCATCAAAATAATAAAATTAATTTGGTGGGGCAACCTGTTTGATTCTCATCTTGCTTTTTAAATGTCACTGACTAATTTGCAAAATTTGGTCACTTGCATCAGATTCTACTGTCAATATCTAGTAATTAATACCATTTTATTATGGATCTATAAAGGAAAAGACTCAGAAAACTATTCCCTTTTTCATTATAGAACTCAACTATAAACGAATCGAAAATTCTTCTGGGAGTCAAGTAAAACATCTAAGATACGGGTCCCAACTCTTCCCTCCCCAACCACTACCTGAAGAAGAGGTTAGCTACTTTCTACAAAAACAGTGTAATAATTAGATTACAAAGATAGTCTTTTAAAATCAGTTATTAAGAACAAAGAATAGTTTAGATTGCATGTGCATGGGAAAATCCTGCAAAAAGAAGTGGATGAGCCAAACATCTCCCAGTCTTTCCTACCATCTACACTGCCCCCAGTGACTTTCTTCTGAGATTCTTTTCTATTAATACTCTGTGTGTGTGTGTGTGTGTGTGTGTATCTTGTTATCTTGTAACATAGTTATCTGCACGTTGTCTCCCATGTTAGAATAGTTAGTTCCTTGGATTCTGTTTTTGCCTTTCAATACAAAGAGCCTGGCATAGAGCTTAGCATAGTACATGGCACATAGTAGGTACTTAATAAATGCTTGTTGATTAACTTATTCTCGCCAGCCTAAAAGCTTCATAGGCAGACCCAGAAGTAAGCACGAGTTAAGTGATAATTTCTATTTATTGATATCCCTCTACAGGAATGCTTGTTTTCCTGAAGGCACACAGATTTAAGTGATTATGGCGTTGTGTCAGGCCATATGTTCTGCTGGTTGGGTTTGACATGTGGTAGGCTAACTATTCAGAGCTACAATCTTTGCTTTTTAGCATATACACTACAGATGAAAATTATCAAGCATCTAAATTTTTAGCTTGATAAATCATCTATATGTCATTTCATTACCACCCCCTCTACCACCACACATTCCAACATAAAACTACTTTGTAGACTCATTTAACATAAAAGAGCATCCAGCTGATTAAAAATGCCATTTCTGGCTTATTTATCACATAAGACCATATTCTGGTAGGGCTTTTTGTTCAAATAATTGCTAATTTTTAAACAACAAAAAAAAACTCTGATTATAAATAAATCCTTAAGCATAGAGTAGGGTGATTTAAAAATATTGTCAAAGAAGGGGCCGCTAGGTAGTACAGTGGATAGATCACTGGCCCTGAAGTCAAGAGGACCTGAATTCAAATCTGGCCTCAGATCAAATATTTGACACATACTAGCTGTGTCACCCTAGGCAAGTCACTTAACCCCAATTGCCTTAAAAAAAACACTGTTAAAGACTTGATCAAGTTGAAGAGAAATTCTGTACTATAAACATAAATCCACAAATGTAATGGTCCTTTCCTTCTGCAAATGATCTCCTAGAGTATGTCATATATGGTTCAAACCTTTGCTTAATCATGTAACAGCATTAGCAACAGTCATTAATTATCTTCAGGATGGGAATCACCTCTTGGGGAATTTAGAGAACAGAAATGAGGCACTGGTCACACCCTGATATAATAGCAACGTGAATGTTCTTTTTGGAATTAATCACAACAAATAGTGGTGGCAATCACACCTCCAGGTTCTTACTATTCTCCTCAGTCAGGAATGGCTAAACTTATCCCATTCGCCAAAAGTCCTCTTCTGGAGATCAGCAAATCACAATTTAGTATCTGTTGTTAAAGGACAAATTTAACTAAATTACATTTCTACTATAGTACTCAAATACCCAATGGATCTGTGATCTCATTGATATGAGTATTTCCTTTAAGGATATTGATCAGAATCCATCCATGCTTGCCCATCCTATATGGTTCTTATCTCTGTCCTTCCTAAGTCTGCCACAAAGGACCCAACGAGGATGCTGGGAAGCTTCTTTGATTTCTCTTTATCAGAAACATGTGGACCCACCAATTAGTCCTCTTTTATCACCATATAACTGGCCTAACTCTGATTTTTTTTTCCTTTTACATTCCATTGATGACATCTTTTATACCATCCTTACCTCAAAATTCCTTGTTTAACCCATTAAAGCCAGCTTACATCATCCTGTGCCTTTCCAACTGCCTCATTTTCAATTCTTTACAGATTATAGCATTCTTCTACATAGGGTGCCTAAATCAAAACCAATCCTTTATTTCATAGAGAAGAAGTAATGTATACAGACAAGCTGATTCACAAATGAGCTATGTTCCAAAAGTTCATATGATCCTAGATTTAGGATGGAAATGACCTTGTTATTGTAGTTGTTGTTCAGTTGTGTCCAACTCTTCACAACCCCATTTGGGGTTTTCTTGGCAAAGATATTGAGATGGTTTGCATTTCCTTTTCAGTTAGTTTTACTTAGAAGGAAAGAGGATTAAGTGATTTGCCCAGGGACATATGGCCAATAAGTGTCTGAGGCCAGATTTGAACTCAAGTCCTCTTGATTCCAGGCCCAAGTGTTCTATCCACTGAGCTACCACAGTCACCTATTCAGAAAATCATAGGATCACTAAATTTAAGAGTTGGAAAGTACTTCAGCATTCATATAGATCAAAAGCTACAAGAAAAGAATTCCCTTTATATGCCCAACAAAAGGATGTCCAGCCTCTGGACAGATGTCAAGGATGTGGAGTTCACCTCCTATTAAATAAGTCTGTTCTATTTCAGACAAGTCCAATTTTTAGGAGGCTTTTCCTGACATCAATTTTCCTCTTTGAAACTTTCACCCATTATTTGTGGTTCTGCCCTCTGAGGACAAATAGAACAAATCTAATCCCTCCTCTACAGTGACAGCCCTTCAAATACTTGAAGACAGCCATCAACTCTACCCCGAGTGTTTTTTTTCTACAGTCAAGAAAAGTCAAGCATTTATTAAGTGCCTACTGTGTGCCAGGTGGGGCAGCTAGGTGGCACTGGATAGAGCACTGAGCCTAAAGTCAGGAAGACCTGAGTTGAAATCCAGCCTCAGATAGTTACTAGGCATGTGACTCTGGACAAGTCACTTAACTCTGTTTCCCTCAGTTTCCTCATTTGTAAAATAAGCTAGAAATGGCAAACCACTCCAACATCTTTGCCAAGAAAATCCCAAATGGAGTCACTGAGAGTAGCATACAACTGAAAAGACTGGACAACAACAAATGTGCCAAGCATTGTGCCAAGTGCTAGAAATTCAGAGAAAGGCAAAGATTGGTTCCTCTTCTCAAGGAGCTTGCAGTCTAATGGGGGAGACAATTGTATACAAACAAGATCTATACAGGATAAATTAGAAATAATCTCAGAAGGAAGGCACTAGGATTAAGGAGGGCTGGGAAAGACTGAATATGTCCAATTTCTTTAAGCAGTTCTTGGGTGTCATGGACTCAAGGCCTTTCACCTTCCCAGCTGCCATACTCTGGACATTTTCCAGTTTATTAATTTCCTTCTTAAACTGAGATGCATAGAACTGAAGTCATATTCCAGATACAGTACGATGAGGACAGAGAATAGTAGGATTGTCACATCCCTGTTCCTAGAAGCAATGATCCTCTTACTGCAACCCAAGCTAGCATCAGTTTTTTTGGCTTCCATGTCACATAGCTCATTTATGTTGACCTTGGAGCTCACAAAAACCCCAAGATCTTTTTTTCATTACAACCATTATTTATCCATATAAACAAATCTTACATCAGTGAAGCTAATTTGTGTGTGTGCGTGTGCATGTGCCTGTGTGTGTAACCAAATGTGAGCCTTTATATTTATCCCTTGCTTCCCTATCTGCCTTTAAATCCCAGCTAAAATCCCACTTCCTACATGAAGCTTTTCCCAAACCCCACTTAATTCTAGTGTTTTCTCTGTTAATTATTCCCCATTTATTCTGTACATAACTTGTTTGTACAAATTTGTTTGCTTGTTCCTTCAGGACCCTAGCTGCTTAATAAATGTTTATTGATGGATTGATTGATGTAGCTCATGTGGGCCAGGTGACCTGAATTCATCAAGGGAGATCAATGTTCACTTATTGTCTTCTTACTTATTTTTGGAGTATCAACTCCCTGTTAGCCATTTTTGTTCTATTATTTCTGGTGTAAAGGCCATTCTGCTTTCAGGATAAAGTTGATACTGAGATAGAGAAAGAAGGGTAAAGATTTGGAGGAGACCAATGTGAGAGCAGCAGAGATGTAGTAATTACATCCTTTCCACAGACAATTAAAGTCTGCTAGCCCTGAGGAAAACAATGGAAACTTTCAAGCTGAGAGAATTTAAGAAGAAGCTAGACGACAGGGCTGGCCAGGCATAAAAAAGCACCCAAAGAACAAACTAAATGAAAATTCTGTTGGTCTGATCACTTTGTTGGAGACTGCCCACCTCTCTCACATCTTCCCAGGCTTTTTCTTCAGCAACCTGAATTGGGGCTGTCGTCATAAATCTTTTCTCTTGAAGTCGGAATCTGGAAGTAGAACCCTTCCCACCCCCATCCCCAAGTGACTGCAGAGCCAGAAAGAGGTGTGTGCAAAGGACCAACAAAACTGAAGAGACTGTAGAACCAGAAGAGATCAGAGATCAAGAGATCAAAGAGAACCTTGAAGAAACTCTCTTCTCTCCCACTCTCCAACCCCTCTTTCCCCTCATGGAGTCTTGTGATCCCTGACAATAAGGAGAGAGTCCAATGCCAATGAGCTTTGGTCAGATCTAAACCACTGATGGGAGCTCAAGTAGCCTGAGATGGCAATTCTAGCACAGAGGGAAAGAGGAAGTGAAAGGCTAGTTAGAAGCAAGAAGCAAGTCTCCAAGGAGCTAGGAGTGAGAAATTGGAATGAGAAAGTATGGTATGGTGCAAAGAGCAAAGACATCATTAAGGGATAAGCAAAAAAAGATCTTAATAGCTAATGTTTATTTAGCACATCAAGGTTTGGAAGGTGAATTTAATCTGAATCCTTGAAGGGAGGTGCCATAGGAGTATGACCACAGGTACATCAGAGCATTGGGGTATACAGATAGCATTTAGCTGAACTTGCTCTTTAGCAACAAATTCCAAATTATGATTTGCTTATCTCCAGAAGAGGATTCTCAGTGAGTGGGACAAATGTAGATATTCTTAGCTTTGGAGAACAATACCTGGGGGTGTGATTAGCTCAACTGTCTGCATCGATTAATTCTAAAGTAAACATTTGTCTTGCTATATCAGAGTGAAACAAATGTTTCACCTCTTTTCCCCAACTTTCACATGAGGCAGTTCTCATCCAGAAGACAATTAGCAGCTGTCAGGAATGCAATATTACATGATAATAACATGTCATTTACACCAAGTTCAATTCCCAGCTCTGACACATTACCTGGATGAGGCTTTACAAATTGTCCTGGGCTTCAGTTTCTTTATCTGCTAAATGGGGATTGGGAGTGAAAGAGTGACTAGATGACAACTGTGGTCCCTTTCAGGTCTCAGTCTACCATCCTGTGAGGTTACAGTGCTGGAGGTAAACACAATGAGAAATTGAACTACTAGCCCTTTCCTTAACAAAACATGCTATTTCCAGCCTCTACATATTACACAAGAAGTCATCTCCCCATTCCTAGAATGAACTCTCATTATCTCTCAGAATCATTAGCATTGTTGAAAGCTCAGCTCAGATACCACCTCTTCCAGGTAGCCCTCCTTTCTTGGAGTGAGTGAGAGAAAGAGTGCTGGATTTTGAATCAGAGAGCCAGGGTTTGAATCCCATCCCTGTCACTTACTATTTGAATAACCTTGGCCAAGTCACCCAACTTCCCTGGGCTTCAGTTTCTTTATCTGCAAACTGAAGGTATTTGACTAGATGTTTTTTCCAATTTTAAATCTATGATTTACAACCCAGTTGCTAGTGCTGGGTTTTCTTTCCTCTTCCTCAAATTACTTTCTAGTGTATTAATCAATTAATATTAATATATTAACCTAATATGTTACTTTCTAATAATCTGTGTACACATTGTATCACTCCAGGACGTAAGCTTCTAGAGGGTAGGGACAGTTCATTTCTGTCTTTGAATCACCAACACTTAGCACAATGCCTTGTACATAGTGGCTGCTTCATAACTGTGTATTGAAATTTTTTGTTAAAGGGAAACAGTGAGAAGCAGAATGGGCTGAAATGATTTTTCTGTCTTCTCTCCTGTTTCTTCTTTGTTATAGCTATCTTTTGTATAGCTCCTCCCCCTCCTCCTCCACTTGTTCATCTTCCTTCCACCCTCTTTCACCACTATTTGCTACCTTACTTCCTTACCATCCACTCTCTCCTCCACTGACCTCTTGCAATCTGACTTCTTTCTCCATCACTGTTTGATGGGGACATCCTTGATCTTTCCTTCCTCTTCCACATCCAATTAGTCTTTCATGTCTGTGGATTCTACCTCTGTCGAAGCTTTATTTTTCCCATAAGGGGAAAGTAAAATAAAAGGGGTGCCCCCAAAATGCTCTCACCTTCAGCCCTTAGTTTTCAGAACACTCTTTGGAAACTCAGGAAGGGCTCTATTCAAATACCTAAGCATCTCAACATATGGAAATACCATAAACCTTCTAACCAACCCCCACAAATCTTCCTACCAAAACAAAAATTGTGGTATAAAGACTCAGGAAAAGCAGAAAGTGTGCTAATGAGAGAGAGAGAGAGAAAGATGTGCACTGTCCTCTAGACCCTGAACTGATCTCCTCCATCCTGGCCTTTGGAATATGAGTATACCTCCTCCTGATTTAAAATGTAAACAATCCCTACCCTTGTTCCTTACCTCCTAATATCCACAGCTTAGAACCCAAATAAGGTCAGCACACTCCCTTTACTTCTCTCCTCCCCCCATGTGCCACCAACCCTGCCTCTTTCCCTGTCTTGTTTTCCAGAGCTTTCTAAAGCAGCTTATTTTGCATCCCTGTCTCAAAAGCCCCAGAAGAAGTTGGAAAATAAGCACAAAGGAAGAGGAAGCAAGTGAGTAGAACCCAGTAAAAAAAAATTTTTAAACCAAGAAGCACCCTACCAGATAACTAGAAGAGAGGACACTGTGTTTGAAAATTTATTTTAGGCTCAATCTGCACTCTTGATCACTATTCTTTAACAGAAAAGGAAGACCCCCAAGCTATATATCTAAGGCTTCCCTCCTTTCCTACCAAATACCACAAGGAACACACACAGCAAAAAAACCATTTTCCAAATTAATATCAAAATAGAAATCAGAGAAAGTATACATAAGAGAATATATACCACACAATACACAAAGTCAATGAGCTCTCCCACTGGGAGTGAGAAAACTCAGCTCAACGAAGAGAGAAGGAGTCAGATCTTACTCAACAGGAAATTCCCCAAAGTCTCTAGTGTAGTAAGCTGGGAATAGGGACATGATTGAAGTGCCAGCTCTTCAACATGTCAGTGTCTTTCCAGAGTTTATCTCCCATCAGGGACCTGAAGGAAGGTTAGAACTACGTCTTCTCTCTCCAAGCTAGAAGCCAGGAACCCAGGATCTCTCTTCTACCCAGTTCTCACCAACTCTGCCCCTGCACAAATCAATCTCTACCCATGAGGAGACATTTATGCAAATGGTCCTTTGAGCCATGGGTTAAAAATAAAAAAGATTATTTCAAGAAAGTCAAGTAAAATGAATTCTCACAGCTTCTGAAGGAGACCACTGCACATAAAATAGGGCTATGAGACCAGGTTTTAAAGAACAGAAAGAATAAAGAGTCTGAAGCCATTCTGGTCCTGAACAGTGTCAGTCTCTCCTGGTCCAGCTGGCCTGGAGCTGGTACCATCTCCTGAGATAGAATAACTACCTTTGCAAGAAGAGATCTGAGCATCATTGAACAATTGGAGGAAAAAGCAGCATTGGTAATGAGCCTTGAGTTTATATTTCACTTAAAGTTTATATCTTATCCAGGGAAGTTCTCTAAGTCACATGAATGGCTCAAGTCTCTATTGGGATAAAGTGATTGCACTGGAAGCAGTAAAAAGAGCATGTTTATTCTTTATGGTTTGCGGTAAAAATCCTTTCTTTAATCTGTAAATTAAACTTGTTCTATGTTTAATGCCATGTGAAATTGAGTGCTAGTAAGCTGATGGCCACCCTTTGTGGGGAATACCATACATTGATATTGTCACATGCCACTCTAATGGGGATACAACACTTCAGACAATGAAGTTCTCTGTGTTTACCTGGATAAAGATAGATAAGCCATAGAGTAGAGTTCCTTAAAGTAAGGAAATCAGGAAGATCCTCTAAGACAAGGGTTAGATACCTTTAGAAAGTCTTTCAATACATCCCCTCCTTTCCATTCCTACAGTTTTTCCTGTAGATCAGGCCCTTATTATCTCTCATGTGGACTGTTATATCTCTTAATCCAAGTATCTGCCTCATGTGCCCCTCTTATCTAGCCTAGCCTGCATACACCTGCCAAATTAATCTTCCTAAGTGTAGTTTGATAGTGTTACTCCACTGACCAAAATCCTTCAATGACTTTCCATTGTATAAAAAAAATGAAGACCAAAATCTTTAGCATACTATTTGAAGTTCTCCTAGATTTAGGCTGCACCTATCATATCTCCCACTACTATGGTTCTAGAACTCTATACTTTTGGTAAATTAAAAAGCTCAGTACATCCTACACTATTGATGGTCTATACTTTTGTGTATGTTGGTCTCTTTACCTCAAATACCTTTCCCTCCTACACATTCTCCAAAGGCCATTTCAAGTACACATTCACCAGTTGATCCCACCTTCCCTAATACCCCTAACAAGAACTGAACTGTCCTACTATGAAACACCATGGTACCTTGTCCATACTTCTTCAGGAACACTTCTGCCTTGTATTAGAGTTATTCCTTTATTCTTTTCTCGCCTACATGGTCAGACCTGTGCTTTAGAAAGAACCATGATGATGGTAATTATGTGGAAGATGGATTGGAGAGGGGAGAGGTTTGAAGCAAGGGGACCATTAGGAGGCTAGTGCAATGGTCCAGGTATGAAGTGATGAGGGTCTGAACTAGGATGGTGGCTGTGTGAATGGAGTAAAAGGGAAAATCTTGAGAGATGCTGTGAAAGTAGAAACAAGATTTGGTAGCTGAGAGTGAGGTCATGAAATAGCAATTATCAACCAGGATGACTGGAGACATGGCAGTGCCTTTGACTATAACAGCAAATTTAGAAGAGGAGTGAGTTTGGGTGTTGGGGAAGTTAATATAGTGATATCTGCAATGCAGGATTCAACTCATCCAGGCCTGTTCTTCCTGTGTTGTTAACTTTGTCCAACCCCAAATGAAAAGTGGAAGGTAGGACACTTGCAGGTCACTGTTCCAAAATGTAGAACTTGCCCTTGGAGAGGATGGGTATGTTTGAGTAAGAGGGGCCCAATGGTATGTGCACAGCTGCTGCTTGGAATATCTGGGTAGTGGTTAGGTTATTAATCCTTGAAGCGGCTAATGCCTACCTCAGAAAGGGAGAAAGTGTAATGGGGAAGTTTGGGGGGGCTAGAAGTAGGGATACTTGTGCTACAGACACATCCCACATGTGCTAGTGTTTTTTCATTACACCAGGATTCTCTTCCTCCTCTTTTCCATTAAGAGTGTCCATGGGATCATAGATAGGGAGCTGGAGGGGACATTTAATCAAACCCCCTTAGTTTCCTGGGTGAAAAAATGAAGCCCAAGGAAGTGAAGCAATTTGCTCAAGGTCACATAGATAGTAATCATCAGGGTTGGGATTTGAACTCAGATCCTATTCCTCTAGGACCAGTGGTTTTTTCCCACTGTACCAAAGACCTACTGCCAATAAGCAACATGGTGCAATTTAAGCGATATGTAGTCAAATCATCCAGGTTTAGTCAAAATCTCCAGGATGAAGGTGGAAAGGGATGGAGCATATGAGAGAGGTTAAGTGGAAAGGAAGGAGAGAATTGGTATTGGGAAAGGAAAAGAGAGAGAAAAATCTAGAGAGGAATCTGTAACAGGGAGGGGGTTTTCTATTTCCCAGCTGGGCAGACTGTTACATAAAGGACAGAATGACCTTGAATAACTCATGACTTGTCTATATTGGGATAGGAGTAGCTGAAGTGTTAGTCAAGTTATTAGAATCAAGTGCTTTTGACTCTAGAATACTCTCTTTTCCACCTTTTGGATCTCCTTAGAACTTAAAGATTTGCATTGGGTCAATTTCTTGGCAAAATGCTATTTATAATTTCTAAGAAAAGGGGCTTTCAAATCATCTTGGCTATGAAAAGACTCTAGAAAATCACATTTGTTAAGTAAAATATAAATGTATCACAATCTCAGAAGTATTCCATCTAAATGGTTGGGTTTTTTTAAATGAAAAATATGCTTAGCAAAACATGCTTTCTATTTGAATAGACTCTAAATAGTCCAAAATGTTCAACTTGCCCTACTTTGCCATCATTCTATTATTACCTAAACAGCATGCAGTGGCTTAAGAGTTCCAGAACCTTCAAACCAAAACTTTCAGTCAGAGTAAATAGGATCCTGGGGCAGCTAGGTGGTACAGTGGATAGAGAGCCGGCCCTGGAGTCAGGAGAACCTGAGTTTAAATCCAGCCTTAGACACATGACACTCACTATCTGTGTGACTGTGGGCAAGTCACTTAACCCCATTGCCTAGCAAAAAGAAAAAAAAAAGAAGTCTGAAAAAATAAAAAAAGTAGATAGGATCCTTCCCTTTCTCCTCACCCCATGTCTATATTCATATTAAGCATAGGATCAGAAGTATTAACAGTTATACTATATTAAAAATTGAGATCATAACATTGATCAAAAGTTATGGATGGATCAGTTCTCTATTCTGCTACCATCAACTGGATAGAAGACCTATGGACCCCCTTCTCCCGTTGGTAAGTTCTCCACACAGCCACACTTCACTCTCTGGACTTTGACACCCTTCTCCAACACCTTGATCCCCCCATTTTCAGCTCCCTTTCATCTTCCCCTTTCAGAATATAAGCTCCTGGAGTCCAAGAACATCTTTCTTTTAATATGTATTTGCATTCCCAATACTTAGCACAATTCCTGGCACAGAGTAAGTGCTTAATAAATATTTGTTAACTTGACTTGACTTGATTTGATCTAAGTTTGAATCCTGTCTCAAACATATACTAACTGTGTGTGACCTGGGCAAGATACTTAAACTCTCTCAGCCTTATTTCCATCATCTGTAAAAGCAATCAATAAATATTTATTAAGCACCTATTATGTACCAGGCACTACACTAAGTGCTGAGGTTACAAAAAGAGGCAAAAGACAGTCTCTGTTCTCAAGAAGGTTACAGTCTAATGCAGAAGACATCATATAAAAACCTACCTCACAGAGTTGTTGTCAGAATCACATGAGATAACATACATGAAGTGTTTTGTAAGCTTCAAAACACAATATAAGTACTAGCTGTTAGCATATACCTAGTCCTGCACTTTGAATGGAATAGCCAGAGTTGTAGAGCAGGCCTGCATTGATGTTAATTTTTTCTGAGCACAGAAAAATGGCTGCATCTCATCTGCCCCAATTCTCTCCTTCTTTTCCCCTCCCCTCCCTTCTTTGTTTTCTCTTCTCTCATTGCCCCCTACTCTTCCATTTTATATTGGTCTGTGGAAGGAAAATGTGCAAAGAAATCATTCTTCTTGTTTCTTTTTTTTTCTCCTTATCTCCAGTCTTGGTTAGTAATAGAAGAAAAAAAATGGGATAAACTTTGAGTGATAGCTTTCCATGAAATATCCCATGCAAGTAGTATTAAGGTCCCATGACAGTCTTGCAGTTCTCAAAATTTGACTGATACTTGTGTCAGCTTTTCCGATTTAGACAGATGCCAAAGTTTTATCTTCGATTTTGGTTTCTGTAGGTTTAAGGAACTATTAAACAAATGTCCTAGCCCATCTTATTGTTTCCTCTCTTCCATAGGAACCAGTCATCTGTCAATCAAAAAAGACTATAGAAACTTTCTGAGGAAAAATAAGCATCTGCAAGCTAAAAAGAGACTCAGAACAGTTTGGTAGTTTAGGCTTTTTCTCCAAAAACTGTCAGACTAAACTAACCACAAAAGAAAATGATGTAGTATAGACTCAATTCCCACTTATCAAAGTTTTTCTAAGATCCCTCTATTTTTGGCTGACAGGCACGATTGCTTTGTAAACTCACTCTTCTTTGCTAGTTCTTGACCTGGGGCCTCAGAAATGTGATCAACTATAAAAATGAAGCCATCAATGAGCAAAGACTATATATAATATGCTTAATTAATGGTATTTTCTGAATGGTATTTCCTACACTTAAAAGTCAGTTTAATGTGATGAGTGCAGGATGATTGGGCCAATACAACCCTCTGGGGAAATGGTACATTTTTATGGGGTCATAGGTGACAGGTAAAGAGCACAACAAAAACATTGATTCTATACCATTCCAAATATTCTGTCACCCACTTGGGGCTCTTCTCCATTTGTGATTTGGTGAGAATGCCCCTCTTGGACAGTAGTTTATACCCAGGGCTATGCTGGAGCCAGGTCGAACCAGCTGGGGAGAGATAATTGTTTGATTTTCAGTATGAGTGCTTATACCCCAGAAATCAGCACACCTACAAGTCAAGGCTTGATTTATTAATTTGTTGGTTGCCTAGACTTAAGAAAGTGATAGAGAAAATATTAATAATACGGATTAGACTTAAAAGGATGCTTATCATATATGTTTTGTATATGTATATGTATATGTGTATATTTCCCCACAGATCTAGCTGTTAAATATTTACCAGCATATCCTGCTTACCCCCTCAGGGTTAACTTTTAACTTGGATTGCTAAAGGTTTGATGTTAATGTTCTCCATTAATGCACTAAGTTATCATTCATAGCAGAAGCAATATCCTAACTCCTTCCCCTATTACATTTAGACTCGTTTTCCCTTAAAGAATATTAAAACCAAGCCCAAGCCATGGTTGGCTCAGAGGACCAAAGGCTCAGGTGGTTGATATCACTTCCTTTTGCCTGAGTACAAACCAAACTCTGTGAGCTCCCAGCTCCACTATCTGATGCTTGGCTGGTAGAAAACAATAGATAGCTTCAATTAAGAGAGCTTCAGTGAGCTGAATCTGCTTAAGGTGACTTCGATGCCTATTCTTTGGGAATGTCTTCTCCTGCCAAGTTGAAGTAAATCTTTTGTTAACTATTGAATGATTTGTGAGTGACTCAATGTGCTCCAGAATCAAAACTAAATTACCAGGGGCTTGATCTGAGTCAGTACCAGCCCAGAACACTGTCTTTCACCAGGTCCTGAGAAGTTAATAAATATTAAGCACTGCAGCTCAGAGCTGTAACTATAAATTTTAATGTTTAGACCAAGAAGGGGAAGAAGTGAAGATTTGGGTCACTTGAGGTGGAAGACCTCCAGGGGAGGAGGACTTCCAGGATACTGTGAAATTTCTAAGCTGATGAAGTACGTACCTAGACAATGCTGTGGGGCCCCTTTAGTTTTTCGTACCCTGGGGCAAAAATCCAGTCACTTTGTCTCAGTTATAGCTCTGCTACTACTGTTTGGAAGTAAAACATCACATAGAAAAAGGAGTTGTCAAGAGTTCCTAGGGCTGAAAATATTATCAATTCAACAACTGATGCACTCTAAATTTAGCTACACTGGTACTCAAGCAGAAGACAGGCAGTAGGCTAACCAGTTGTACTAGATAACCTAAAATTCCCCTTCAGATTTAAATTTTCTATTGTTTTCATTTGTTGATTTTCTAAAATTAGAAATAATTAATAATACCATCAATAATATACTACTTCCAATTTTTTAAAAAGGTCCAAATCTTTTACAGATTATGTAATCTCCAACATATCTCTGGGACATGAGCAGACAACACGTGATAAAGCCAGAGCAAGAGAGTAGAAAGAACACTGGATTCCCAGGGAAAGACTTGGGTTTAAAACCCAGTTTTGTCACTAAATAGCTACATGATTTTGAACAACTCCATTCACCTTTCTGTGACTCTTTCCTCAGATGGGGAGGCTGGACTCAAGGATGTCAAAGTTTCTTCTAGGCCTAAATTTATTGAAACTAACAATACCATACAACTTTTGATATGGAATAAATGTGACCACTTCCATGCTATACTTGTAGACAGGATGCTGAAATGTAGGTTGATTGATAGTACTGGGGCAGAATAATTGTCCTCAAAGATCATTGATTTTTGGATTGCTCCACTGATTTTTGGATTGCTCCACTTTAGTCAGAGGGTCTGTGATAGAATGCCACAGAACTCTGTCCTTAAGTCTTCTTCATTCAACATTTTTGTTAATCAACTGTGTGAAACATAAAAACAAACTCATCATTTATGCAAATATAGTAATAGTTTGGTGAGATAGCTAATTTGGTAGATGACAGAATAGAGATTCAAAATAATCTAGACAAGCTGAAACACTGGACTGACACTGACCATGGTAGTGATGATAAATACAAAGTCCTCCACTTAGATTCACCAAATAACATGCAGAACTACAGGTAAACAGGATTTAGCACTTTTAGTTAACCATTAGTTTACTATGAACCACAGTGGGACATGACTACTGAAAAGGACTGTCTGACTGGAAGCTGAAGTAACAGTAACAGGAAGTGATGATTAATTTCATACTGCTCTGGATGGGTTAGGCTTGTGCTCATTTGGAAGCTGCATTTTAGGAAAAACACAGACAAACAAGAATGAGGAATAATTAAGAGAATAAGGAGTCTGGAAACCACTTCATTAGAACCCAATGAGAGCCGAGGATGTTTTGTCTGAAGAATGGCAAACAGCAGCCTATCTGAAGGACTGTTATATAGGCAGGAATGTTCTTCTGCTGTGTTGTTCCAAAAGTCAGAACCACAACTACTGGTAGAAGTTAGACAAACTCTAGTATCTTCTTCAACTCTGAGCTGCTGTGATTCTATGATATGTAAGTATGAATAGTTTATGAAGAATGTCTAGTATTCAAGATCCTTGTACTAAAAGTAACAAAGGATTTTCTGAACAGCTTACCTCATCATCCTTTGTTCTTATATTTTTTTAATTTTCCTTTACCATATTACAAAAGTCTATTTATTTAACTTGATGTGTTGCAATACTTTCATCTTCTAATTATTTTCTTTCCTTACAAAGTATCACTTTTACTTGCAGTTTCGGTGAAACTATATAGCAGCCAAACTAGCCCATGACAAACAATCGATTAATCAGTTAACATTCACTAAGTGACTATATGTACCAGAGAGTGTGCTATGATGTAGAGATACAAATACAATGAAGGCACTTACATTCTAATGGGGGAGACAAAAAGTACATAATATATAAACAGATATAAAAAGACTGCAAATCAACACCAAGTAGTCAACTACAAAGTAGTTTGAGAAGGAGAACACTACTAGTAGTCAGGGAATCCAAAAGGCTTCATGTAGAATATTGTCTTGAGGGGCTTAGCCAAGATGGCGGAGTGAAAGCAGTGACTTCCTTGAGCTCTCCCCTAAACCCCTCCAAATACTCATAAAAAGTGACTCTAAACAAATTCTGAAGCAGCAGAACCCACAAAAAGACAGAGTGAAACAAATTTCCAGCCCAAGACAACCTGGATGATTGATCAGAACGGTGTATCACGCCGAGCTGGGAGCACAGCGCAGCGTGGGTGCGCAGGCCGCAGCAAACCTGGAGCAGGCCTCAGAAGACCAAATCGAGGGCAGGTGTGAAGGTTTCCAGACTTCTCAATCCACAAATGCTGAAAACAACTTAGAAGGTCAGTGGGAAAGTCTGTTTCTGCCATGCTGAGAGAGGAAGGTGGGGTCTCAGTTCCATTCCCCAAGAGCCTGGCACTGGGAGAGGAGGGGGGCAGCTGCTTCCCAAACTTCTGGCCCACAGACTGAGGGGGAATCCAGTGGCTGATCAGAGAGGGACTGCAGGGATCTCTTTGCCAGTGCTGAGGCAGGAATCTCTTGCTTTGCCTGTGTTTGGATCTAGGTCACAGTTCTGGGTGGCGGTCCTGGGGTGAGGAGGAGCACTGGTGTGGTGGAGCTTGTAGTGGCTGTAGAGAGGAGGCCGTCCTCACAGTTACAGGACAGAAAGGAGTACTTGTGGTCACAGGCCAGGGAAGAAGTAAACATCTCGCCCCTTATCATACCACCTTGGAAGAACTGAAAATTTACAGGTCCCTAGAATATCTGTGAAAACAGCTACAAACCCCGAAGCTTGGGACAGTACATTCTCCACACTGGAAGCAGATTCTTACCTTAACAAAGAGTTTAAAAACTCAAGTAATTGGCTAGGATAATGAGCAAACAGCACAAATAGAGTTAGACTATATTATCTTACTTTGGTGAAAAAGAAAATCAAAACATACAACCAGAAGAAGACAACAAAGTCAAAGCTCCTACATCCAAAGCCTCCAAGAAAAATATGAATCAATCCCAGCCCTTGGAAGAACTTAAAAAGGGATTTTGAGAAGCAAGTAAGAGAAGTAGAGGAAAAACTAGGAAGAGAAATGAGAGTGATGCAAGAAAATCACAAAAAACAAATCAACAGCTTGCTAAAGGAGACCCAAAAAAATACTGAAGAAAATAACGCCTTAAAAAATAGCCTAACCCAAATGGCAAAAGAGGTCCAAAAAGCCAATGAGGAGAAAAATGCCTAAAAAGCAAAATTGGCCAAATGGAAAAGGAAGTCCAAAAGATTACTGAAGAAAATACTTCCTTAAAAATTAGAATAGAGCAATTGGAAGAGTGACTTTATGAGAAATCGACACTGTAAAAAATCCAAAAGAATGAAAAATTAGAAAACAATGTGAAATATCTCATTGGAAAAACAACTGACCTGGAAAATAGATCCAGGAGAGAGAATTTAAAAATTATTGGACTATCTGAAAGCCATGATCAAAAAAAGAGCCTAGACATCATCTTTCAAGAAATTATCAAGGAAAACTGCCCTGATATATTAGAACCGGAGGGCAAAATAGAAATTGAAAGAATCCACAGATCTCCTCCTGAAAGAGATCCCCAAAGGAAAACTCCTAGGAATATTGTAGCCAAATTCCAGAGTTCCCAGGTCAAGGAGAAAATATTACAAGCTGCCAGAAGGAAACAGTTCAAGTACTGTGGAAACACAATCAGGATAACACAAGATTTAGCAGCTTCTACATTAAAGGACCACAGGGAATGGAATATAATACTCCAGAGGGCAAAGGAGACAGGATTACAACCAAGAATCACCTACCCAGCAAAACTGAGTATAATCCTTCAGGGGAAAAAATGGTCATTCAGTGAAATAGAGGACTTTCAAGCATTCTTGATGAAAAGACCAGAGCTGAATAGAAAATTTGACTTTCAAATACAGGACTCAAGTGGAACATAAAGAGGTAAACAGGAAAGAGAAATCATAAGAGACTTATTAAGATTGAACTGTTTACATTCCTGCATGGAAAGATGATACTTATAACTCATGAGACCTTTGTCAGTATTAGGGTAGTTGGAGGAAAAAAAAATATATGTATGTATATATAGATAGATAGGTAGAGAGCACAGGGTGAGTTGAAGGTTAAGGGGTCATATCTAGAGAATAAAATTAAGGGATGAGAGAGGATTGTACTCAGAGAAGAAGAAAGGGAAAGGTAGAATGGGGTAAATTATCTCACAAAAAAAACAGAAGAGAAAAGTCTCTTACAGTTGAGGGGAAACGGGGGAAGGTGAGAGGGAATGAGTGAATATTATTCTCATAGTATTTGGCTTATGGAGGGAATAACATACATATTCAATTGGGTATAGCAGTCTGGGGGAGAAGGGGACAAAAGGGCAAGGGGATAGAGAGGAGGGCAGATTGGGAAAGGGGGTAATCAGAAATAAATACTTCTGAGGAGGGACAGGGTCAAAAGAAAGAATAGAATAAATGGCAGGGCAGGATAGGATTAAGGGAAATAGAGTTAGTTTTTTCACAGCATGTCTACTATGGACATGTTTTGCATAACTGCACATGTACAGCCCATACTGAGTTGCTTGCCTTTTCAATGAGGGTAGGGAGGGAGGGAAGAAGAGGGAAAATTTGAAACCTAAAGTTTTAAAAACATATGTTTAAAAAAATTTTTTTCACATGCTACTGGGAAATAAGAAATACAGGAAATGGGATACAGAAGTCTATCCTGCCCTACAAGAAAATAGAAGGGGAAGGGGATAAGAGAAGGTGGGAGAGATGGGAAGAGAGGGCAGACTAGGGGAAGGGATATTCAGAATTCATGCCATCTTGGGGTCAGGGGAGGGGTGAGATGGGCTGAAAATTTGGAACTCAAAAACTTGTGGAAGTGAATGTTGAAAACTAAAAATAAATAAATTTATATTTTAAAAAAAACAGAATGTTGTCTTGAAGGAAAAGAAGAATTCTATGAGGCAGAGGGAATGGGGGAAATTGTTGTTTTCTACACAAGACCTTCCATCTTTTATCTTGCTGCCTTTACACAGCCTAGCCACATGCCTGGACTGCACTCCCTCCTCACATCTGCCTTTTACAATCCTAGTTTCTTTCAAAGCTCAACTCAATGCTTCCTCCTATGAGGACACTTTATTCATCCTCCCCAGTTGCTAACGACCTCCCTCAAAAATGAATATCTATATACCTTACAGTTATTTCTCTGTGCACATACTATTTTCCCTTCAAAAGAATGTAAGCAAACTTGAGTATAAGGACTGTTTTTTTTAACTTTCTATCTCCAGAGGCTAGCACAAAACCTGGCACACAGTAGGTGCTCCACCAATGCTTATGGAACCCAATGAATGAACTCTAGTGACAATGCTTAGCCTTCCTAAATGAGAGCTATTTGTCAAATTCAAAACCAACTAGCAAAGAAGCTTCCAAAGACTGGATCCTGCTGTTTCTTTAGATTGCTCAGAGAATCAATTTGAGAAAATGAGTTGCAACTTTTATCCTTCTTTACCTGAGAATGTGATTATTTGGAGGGGAAAATAACATGAATTTTAAACATGTTCAACTTGGCCACAGTACTCTCCTGACAAGTTTGCTTGACAGGCACCATATGTATTCATTGTCTTACTGCTGATTTCCTGATGGAAGTCCCCGAGGACTGCTTTAAATTCTTTGAAGTCCTTCATTTGTGACCAGGCCTGGCATGATGATCAATCATGACTTGTCACATTTTCCCACAGTCTAGTGTAAAATCTCATGATAAAGAAGAAATTAACATGTGTCACAACTGTAGCTTCTGTGTCAAATTTAACTGTGCATGATGATTGTGAGAAATTGTTTCTACAACCTGGACTTAAGGTGCGATTTCTCTCTCTGTCTACATCAATATATGCATGGATTCTTAATATATTTGGAAGCTGTCAGAGATGCAGATGGGTTCCTGCTAATAATCATAGTTCCTATTTCTATAATGTTCCAAGAGTTACAAAATACTTTTCCCCACAGCAACCTTATAATTTAGATAGTTCATGCATTAGTATTACTGTTTTATAGATGAGGAAATTGAGTTTCAAAGAGAGAATGTGACATCATCATTATCATACTAAATTATACATCAGGAGTTCATTCTCTTTCATAAGCTAAGAGAAGACAAATTCCTCATTCTACCTCAAAATATCCTTGAGAATTTAGCAGTTAAATACTACTGGAACTCAAACATTATCACCAACAAAACTGTTGCCCATAATTGCCAGGACATAACTTTTGATTCATAAAAATTAAGGAAAAACATTTCACTACATGTTATATTAAATATTTAATGCTACATGGAACAAAATGCTTTCAAAAGACAGAGACTTAGCAGTAGAAATGAAAAACGTAGGAATAGGATAAGGTACATATTATCCTTTACCATCTATATGACCTTAGGCAGGTCATTTTCATCTATTTGCCTCAGTTTCTTCATCTGCAAAATGGGGATTAAAAAATCACCTAGCTCCCAGGATTGTTATGAGGACAAAATGGGTTAATATTTGGAAAGCACTTTGTAAATTTAAAATGATACCTTTAAAATCCTATATTAATTTTAGCTATTATTCCTGTTGTCCTATCTTTCACTAAAGCTGGCCTAAAGATGCTTTCTGTAAGCTTAAAGAAGATGAGCCCACATCCCAATGGATTTATTCAAATACAAAAAAAGCAATTATTTTACCCAATTGTTTCATAATCTTCAGAATGTTGAATACATAAGAATACTAGCAGGACAAAAACTTCTCTTGAGACCATTTCTATACAAACTCCTTTGAAAAATATGAGCATTGAGAATAACAATTAGTAACATTTGTATAATACTTTATGGTTAATAAGTAACATTTATATAGTACTTTAAAGTTTGCCTAACACTTTCCATGTCTTATCTCTACTGGATCTCAAAACATCCCTCTGAAGTATATAGTGCAGGTATTATCATCCCTCTTTTATGAGTAAGGAAACAGGAGAAGAGGCTTCCCATAAGCAAGTCACTCAACAATATAGTTAGTATTAACAGTACAGTTAGTAAGTATGAGGAGCAGAATTTGAACCAAAGTCATACTTACTTCAAGTCATCCTGTAGCCAGCAAGCCACAATGCCTCACTTATAAAATTTGAAAGTGTGGCATATATAGATGTGTGTGTATAAATAAAAAAAAAAGTTTGTAGATACAGAATTACGTTTGAAAATTTTAATCAAACTGGTGTACAAATAACTGGGAAGAACTATGTAAAGTAATAATAACAATAGAAAACCCTAGAGATATAATAAAGAAAAACAGTTCCCACAGATAATGCTGGGATTAAATTCTACAATTATCCTTGATGCAAGTTTGTTTATCATTCAACCATATATTTTCACCCTGCATTATACAGCTTAGGTTTCAATGACTTGTTTTTTCCCTTCTCCTTAGCCGCTGAAATCATGATTCAAATTTCCTCCTGCTTGTCCTGCTAAAAATGTCAACACAGCTCAGTTTAGCATAGTTCTCTATACTGTTTAGGGCATTTCATATGTGTGTGTGTGTGTGTGTGTGTGTGTGTGTGTGTATTAGAGTATACTATTAACTATGAGACAGTCATAGAGAATTATAATTACACCCTTCATTGACACTATTTACATGGCCAAAATTATACCCCTCAGCAAAAGAAATGTGGAATTAAAAGGGAATCCATAGAATCACATTACTATTCACTAATATATTTATTCCTGCTCCTGAATAGCTTTTGTTAGAGATAGAAAAAGAATGTTAATGATTTTCAAGCTGTTCACTCCATCCCATGAGAAATCACAGAATCTTTTTACCCTGTGTGTGATAGAAACATTAAAGATGTCCCTTTATTTAACCTCACATCTTGTTACACTAAATTATATCCTCAACTTTTTTTCCTTCTTATGCAGAATCACCTGTACTGAACATATATGCATTTCTGAAGAATACAGTTCAAATCAAATCCTAAGATAAAGCTTAATCCCTTTGTAGTGTTTATTTTCATCCTATAGTAGAGTGAATGAAATGGTGACAGGCAGGATGGAGTTATGAATAAAATGCCGAACTTAGGGTCAGGAAGACCTGGGTTCAAATGCTACCATTAACACAACTGGGTGACCCTGAGCAGTTCACTTAATGTCTCTCACCTTCAATTTCTTCATCTTCAAAATGAAAGAGTTGAACTAGATGATCTCTAAGTCTCCTTCCAGCTCTAATCCTATGATCCCATAACCCACTCCCAACCTCAAACAGTTCCCTAAGGCTTAAGTATGGTGCTATGGAAAAAGTGTTAGATCTAGAGTCTGAGGTCTAGGCTCAAAACCTGGCTCCATCACTTACCTGTGTGATCCTAAAATTTCTTTGTTTCTTTGTAGCTCAATTTCTTGGTCTCTAAAATGAGAAGTTTGTCTAGAATCTAGACTAAATCTAAACTCCATATGACCTCCAAGATCACTTCCAAATTGAAATCTATGATCCTGTGATCAAATACAAATGGGTTACAACTTGCATAGATAGGGGCAGCTAGGTGGCACAGTGGATAGAGCACTGGCCCTGGAGCCAGGAGGACCTGAGTTCAAATCCAGCCTGAGACCAACCACTTGACACTTACTTAGCTGTATGACCCTAAGCAAGTCACTTAACCCCAATTGCCCCCCCAAAAAAAATCTTGCATAGATAGGGAAAGTTCCCATGACAAGGAAATTATAGATCCTTGATATTTGAAAGCCTTGATGTTGCTATGTAACCTCCTTTTGCCTTTCAGTTGACTGGACAAGCACAGTGCCTGGCACATAGTTGCTTAATAAATGCCCATTGATTGTTTGATTAAAATAGACCAGTTTGTCTGGTAAATAGAGTGAACAGCTGCTTTTTTTATTATTATTATTATTTTGTCTAGACCAGTGATTTCATTGGTGGAGTACTCCCAAGGTAGAAATTCCCTCCAGCAATGTAGATGACAACTTTTCTGTAACATTGTCTCCCTCTGAGAGTTGTCTGGGGTCACTGAAAGATTAAGTGACTGGACCATGGTCACTAAGTTAGTGTGTGTCAGAGGTAAGACTTGAACACAAGTTTTCCAGACTCCAAGGCAGGCCCTCTATCCACTATGCCATGTTACCTGTTAAAGTCTTCATTAAAGTATGTCTAACCCAATTTTTTCCATTATCAATTTTTAGCACTTTTTTGTGACTTAACATTTCTACATAGAAGAATTTTATTCAACTTAGTGAATATAAAGATGTGAAAATCAATTTTGGCATGTTAGAGTAAGTCACTTTATAAAGTGAAGTAAAATAGAGAGTTGAAATAACCTACATAATTCAGGATAACAAAACTGCTCTTCAGGGAAAAAAAAGCAGGGCTTTAAGTTTATGTATTTAAGAACATACAAGAAACTATCTAACAAGATAAAATTATCTTAGTTTTTTACTTAATTTATTACATCAATTTATTTTTACAAAACTTTGCATTACTTCTATTTTTTTAATTTATTAATACATTTGGTTTTAACATAAGACATTTTCCAAAAAGCACCCAAATACTTCCACAAAGTACATTCCTTAAAAAGCAAAGCTCCCCAATAGCATAAACACAACTGACAATATATGTCACTCACCACTTTTTCATTTCATCAGTTTGCAATAGAAAGGAAAGCTATGTTCTTGGACTTAAACTATACATAACCAAAAATGATCATTGTATTTAACTGGCTTTGGTTTACATCTTAGACTTGTCTTCCTTTGCACTGCATAAGTTATTCTTTTGATTATGTTTTCTTCACTATGTATCACTTCATATAAGCCTTCTCACGTTTCTCTAAGTCCTTAAAATTTGTTATGGCAGCTTATAATACAGTAAAATTCCATTACAATTATTTACTATAATTTTTTCCAGTCGCTTCTCCAATCATTGACTCATATCTTGTTTCTTGTTTCCTATCACGAATAATACAGCTGTGATTATTCTTTTATATCTTTTATTGTTGTCAATAAACTCTATGAGGTTTAGTCCTAGTAGTAGGATTGCTGGGTCAGAGGGCACAAACAATTTTGTAAATCTTTTGCATAATTCTCCTCTAGCACTTTTGGGAAACCCAAACTTATCTAGGTGACAGCCAAGAGTAGCCCAGAATGGGCAGGAATGAAGGTTTTAAATCTGCGTTGTTGGAATGAATTCTCACATTAATGAGATCACAGATCTACTGAAGTGCTAATAGCTGTGTTTTGTCTTTTGAAAACTTCCTGAGGGCAGCTAGGTAGTACAGTGGATAGAGCACCAGCTCTGGAGTCAGAACTACCTAAATTCAAATCCAGCATCAGACACTCACTAGCTATGGGGCCTGAACAAGTCACTTAACCCTGATTGCTTCAAAAAAAACAAACTGTATCTTTTATGTACATATCTTTTTAACTATTTTTTTAATCAAAGAATGGTTCTTAATCACAACAGGTTTGTTTCCGTCCCCTAAAGATTTTAAATGTCAACCTTTGTCAGTAATATTTAATACAAAGATGTTTTACCAGCCTCCATTTTTCTTCAGATGATAAATAGCTGCATTTATTTTATTTATGTAAATTCTTTTAAATTTAAATTATAGAGGTTTCATTTTGTATCTTTTATGCTTCCTTCTATTCTTTTTCTGGAAGAAAATTTTTCACCTAGTCAAAAGTGAGGAAAAATAACCTTCAACTTCTCCTCTAGTTTTTTTATGACATGAGTTTCAAAATTTAGATCCCTTATGCATTTGGAATTTATTATGGTATGAGGTGTAAAATGCTGATCTAAACTTGTTTTTCGCCAGACTGCTTTATAGTTTTCCCAGTAGCTCCTATCAAATAAAGAGCCCCCTATTCAGTACGTAGATTGTATTCTTGGATTTACTGAGCATTGGCCTGCTGTGCACTTTTGCTTCTAGGTTATGCTTATCCAGTCTATTCCAAATCCCTTGGAGGAAATGTGGTGCAGTGAAAAGATGACTGACTATAAAAGTCAGAGGACCTGGCTTTTCCAGCTTTTCCATTTACCTTTGTGACCTGAAGAAAGTCTCCATCTCAACTTCCTCATCTTTAAAACAAGGGACGAAAGGGAACAGAAACTAGATGATAGCCAAGATTATTTTCCAACTCTAAATATTCAGTTTTCATTCCTCCAAATAAATTATTGATCTTTCATATAACTCAATAAAACATCTCTATGATAATTTAATTAGCATAGCACAAAATCTATAAAGTAATTTGTGTAATTTAGTCTTTACTATATTGATATAGTCCAGCTAAGAACATTGACTATTTCTTCAATATTTCAAGTCTTTTGTCTTTTGTTAATTGTACGTGTCCAAGTCCTATATGTGTTTTGGTAGACAAACTACCAATATAAAATGAATTTAATTATTATCATAAGTAAAATTTCTCTTCCCTACCTCATCCTTTTCTATATGATGTACAGAAAAGTTAATGATTTTGTGGCTTTGTTTCATATCCTGCTACTTTTCTGGGACTATCATATGCTTCAAGTAATTCTTTAAATTGATGTTCTTAAGTTCACTGAATAAACTAATTCATCATCTCCAGAAATAATTTTGCCTCCTCTCCTTATATTTATTCTCATGATTTTCTTTTCTTTACTCATTATTAGGACTAGCTTTTCTATCATTCTATCTAATAATATTGGACACTATGAGCATCCTTGCTTCTTAATTTTATTATTTTTTTTACTGTTTTTATTATACATAATGCTAATTGGTGGTTTTAGATAGATCCTTCTGCTAATATTAAGGAAAGAACCCTTCATTCCCATTTTTTAAAACATTTTTAGACATAAATGAATGCTGTATTTTGTTGCAGGCTTTTCCTGCTTCTATTGACTAATTATGTGATTGTTATTTATTATTACAATAGTTTCCTAAAATTGAAAAGTTCTTGTATTCCTTATATAAATTTAAGCTGGTTAACAGTGAATATGGGAGGGATATAGAAATATATTCTTCTAAGATATTTTTTAATGTTTATGTCAATATTTATTACTGATATTTGTCTATACCTTTCTTCCTCTATTTTATCTATCTTTGCTTTAAGTATTATGAGCATGGCTCTATCTCATAGGAGGACTTGGGGAAGATCTTCATATTTCTCTATTTTAATAAATAGTCTATGTAGTATAGGAAAAATTTGTTCTTTAAATGTTTGAAAAACTTCAGTTGGAATTCTTTCAATTGAAATTATAATTCCACCTAGACCAGCACTTTTTTTACCTTGGAAGTTTATTTATGAATTGCTTAATTTCTCTTCCTGAGATTAGATTGTATAATTTTCTATTTTGTTCATTTGAATATTTTTAAAATATTCATTTTATTTGCTTTTCATTTTGTTGGTGTATAACTGAGTATAGCAATTTCTAATTATTTTTGCTATAACTTCTCCATTTTTGTCCATTCTTCATTTTTTATCTTTTTTAATTGGTTTTCTTTTCACTTAGTTATAATTAAGAGCTTATTTCTTTTATTGGTTTTTAAAAAACAATTCTTTGTATTGTTTCTTGACATTAGTATTTTTTCTCTTCTGTTTATATTTTTTTATTTTTAACATTTTCTACTGTTGTGCTTATTTAGTATTTTTTATTTTCTAGAAGATCACAAAAGAATGGAAAAGACCACAGATAATACTTTTATCCTCCAAAGAGTAACCAAGAAGACATCAGCAGCAACTACTATCCCACATGCTACTTTCTAATTTCTACAAAATCTTTACAAGAATGATTAAGTATAATCTTGACAAAACATGAGAAGAAAATAAGACTTTTATGCTCTATTTTCTTCAGAAGTCTACATGTTCATAGTTATACAACTGACTGAGAGGTACAAAGAACACAAAATCCCATTGCATTTGTTATTTGTTGATTTTACAAAGCATGTGACTTGGTGGTAAAGGGGAACTGGTGGGGCAATCAATAGAGCCCTGGGCATGGAAGTCAGGATAGACAAGTTCAATCCCAACCTAAGACATTTACTAGCCCTGGGACCCTACCAAGTCACTTAACACCTCTGTTTCCTCATTTTCCTCAAATATAAAATGGGGATAACAATAGAATACAATCAAATGAGATATGTTTGTAAAAAGTGCCTGGCACATGTTGGGTAGTGTATGAATGCTTATTCCCTTCCCTTCCTTTCCCCCTCCTCCTACTAATAAGAAAAATCAACCTCAAAAACTCTCTGCAAACATTGTATCTCCTGTACATATGTTAAAAATCATACAAAGGCAGAGATAATTTTATCAATATGTTGACCGTCAGAGTCGGAAAAGAAAATTCTTTTCTATGAAGAAAAGCATTAAATAAAGAGAGTTATATTCACCTTTGTTGTTCCACTGGAACTTGGACTTTGCATCTAGAATTCAGACTGTGGTGAACTTCTACATTATCTTACCTGGTCCTGGGCCCACCATGAAACTTCCTGGCTACCTCTAAATCATGCCACCATACACATGCCCTTACCTCCTTTTTTAACTCTTGCTTTCATATGTATGTGTTGTCTTCCTCTGTTAGAATTTAAGCTCCTTGAGGACAGGAACTGACTTATTGGCTTGTATGTGTATCTCCAGAATTTAAAGCAGTGCCTGGCTAATAACAAATGCTTTTTCATTTCATCCTTTCCAGAGTCCAAATAGGAAAAGCATGTTCTAGATTCCCCCAAATGCTCTTAATTTGTAGATGTCCTTGTTCTAATTGCACTAAATTCTAGGAGATTGCAAAACATCTTCGAGGAAACTCAGAATCACTCAAAGAGATCAGTCGGGCCATCTACATAGGAGGGAAATAAAGTAGAAAAAAGCCTCTTGCTCAGATGTTGTTCAATCGTTTCAGTTGTGTCCAACTCTTCATTACCTCTAGTGAGGTTTTCTTAGCAGAGATACCGGAGTGTTTTGCCATTTCCTTCAGCTCATTTTACAGATGAGAAACAGAGGTAAATAGGGTTAAGTGAACTTGCCCAGAGTCACACAGCTAGTAAGTATCTGAGGCCAGATTTGAACTCAGGAAGATGAGTGTCCCTGACTTCAAACCAGGCACTCTATGTCCACTGTACCACCTAGCTGCCCTTTGCTCAGATTGTGACATGCCATTGGATAGACAGCTCCTTGAGTTAATCCTTCATTACAGATATCTTGGATAAGAACCATAGTTGGACAATGATGGGGTCCCAGAATTAAATAGGAAGATGTTAGAGCAAATTTGGAAAATTTAGCAGTGTAAAATGAACCCAAGTTACTCCCACAAAAGACCATATAAAGACATGGTAATATTTTCCCTCTGATCCTTTCTGCTGTGAAACTTTTGTAACACCCTACATTTTAGCTCTTTGGCATTGAATGTCAAGGGCAGCTAGATCTCACAATAGATAGAGCACCAGACCTAGAGTTAGGATAAAGAGTAAGGCATGACTGAAATGACTCAACAACAACAAATAAATATCCAGTATTTTCATTGATTAACTTCCCCAAAAATACCTGAGATCAGCCTCACATCATCTGTCTCAGAAAGATACAAAAATTACATTCAGTTCCTATAAATTTTAATCTTTGGATTTTAGATTTTAAAGTCTAAGAAAAGTCATATTTGGCGGAAGAGATCAGAAAGTGAATTACTGTATTCTTAACTCAAGCCCATTCTTTGTCTTTGCCATGACTACTTATGTAATTGCAGGTCCAGTTTCCCTGGTGTCTTCATCTAAAACATGAGTGATCCTCAGAAATTATCCACGATACAGACGGCCACTATACTCTAGCCATCTCCAGTTGCTCTGAACTCTATTTTTCCAGAGAGAATAAGAATGGTGACCTTGCACAGCTCTGCCTCACTTAAATTCAATTCACTGCAAGTCATGACATCCCCTCCCCAAAATCATGATCTTCTTCTAGAACAAAGGACAAACAACAACAATTTTTCTGGGGGATTATATTTAAAGAATTATGAATATTAGTAGATAGAGAAACTAGTAGTCTCTGAGGCAGTGAATGCAAAACTATGTTCAGAGGCAGGAAAATCTGAGTTTAAATCCTGACTCAAACACAACTGACTATGTAACCCTGAGCAAGTAACTCTTCATGCCTCCAGGCAATTAAGCCTATAAATTTCAAGATAAATTACAGAAAATTTGCTTGGCTGAATTGGTTGAAAGAGCTTTTAGGTTTTTTTGTTGTGTTGTGTTTTCTTTTGTTTTTATCAGGAGTTCAGCTAGATGGCCCAGTGGATGGAAATGGAGTGGGGTTCGAAAACCTAAATTCAAATCTAATCTCAGGCAATTCCTAGCTGTACAGCTCTGGGCAAATCAATTAACTTTTCTTTGCCTTAGTTTCTTCATCTGCAAAATGGGGACAATAATAGCACCTGGCACTCAGAGTTGTGAGGAAAAAATGAGATAATATTTGCAATGTGTTTCATATACCTTAAAGTACTATGTAAATGTTTGCTATTATTATTAACACAATGAAATCACAGGTCCAGACAAAACAAAACAAAAGGAAGTCTCATTCACAGAATCTATTCCAGCAATCCACTTCTATCTCCCAATAAAACTATTGTTTGCATAACCAACATGAGTTTCTTCTTATCAACACTACCAAAGTAGGATCAATTAATATGTGCTATTGGATGGTGATTTTATTCAAACAACTTCTTATTTAGATGATCTCTGGCTTATGTCACCTAGCTTTGACTAATGTCTAACACAGGATAACTCTTGGTTAATCATTTACTCCCTTTGGCATGCTGAAATCTCTGAGTTTATTCTCTTGCAATCTGTCTTGTTTTCTCTTTCCACTAAAATTGTCATTAGTTGAGGTACTTCTAACGTATCGCAAGCTTTAGGATTAGGAGTGAAGCCATCTTAATAGTGCGTGTGTGTGTGTGTGTGTGTGTGTATGTGTGTGTGTGTGTGTGTGTGTGTGTGTGAGAGAGAGAGAGAGAGAGAGAGAGAGAGAGAGAGAGAGAGAGAGAGAGAGAGAGAGAGAGAGAGAGAGAGACAGGGGGATGGAAATGTCTCTCCCTGAAGCACAGTAGAAGGCTATTGGATGACTTGGAAGAATTTTTTAAAAAGATATATAATTGGGGAATGCATACAGTACTAATGGGGTGGAGGAAGGAATGAACTGTGCAGAAATCATTTCAAATATTTCACAAATGCAAAATGAGATATCCATCCCAAATAATAATATATGGTAAATGAGCCCAGATGGCAGATTTACAAAGCACATTTGAATAATAATAATAATTAAAGCTATAGCTAAGTGCTGTTTCATAAAAGTTTGCAAATACTACGCATTAGTAATGGAATGATGCTAAAAATAACTACAAGGCATAATTTTTTTTAAACCATCAAGACACTAAATATTATGGAAAAACAAAACTAACACTGGGCTTTTAATATTATTACAGTTGTTTAAACAAAGGGAAGGGAAGGAGAGACAAGAGGAGAGAATGGTGCTAGGCATAGCTAGGCACATTATCGATTACATAATTTTACAAATTATAGAAATATTAAGGGGTAGTTAGGTGGCACAGTGGGCAGAGCACCAGTCTTGGAATCAAGAACACTCATCTTCTTGAGCTCAAATATGACCTCAGACACTTCCTAGCTGTGTGACCCTGGGCAAGTCACTTAACTCTATTTGCCTCAGTTTCTCATCTGTAAAATGAGCTGGAGAAGGAAATGGCAAGCCACTCCAGTATCTTTGCCAAGAAAACCACACAAGGGGTGAGGAAGAGTCTGATACAACTGAAAAACAACCCAACAGCAAAAGACATATTAAATCTTTTCATCTGAAAGAAACTATTAAAATGAACAAGAGTCTGGTGACAAAAGTAATGAAAAATAACACATATCATTTTACATGCTAGTATACTGTTAGAACATTGTTTTTAAATATATATAATATAAATATGCATATGTCAGTGTGCATATGTGTATGTGTATATATATATTACCTATATACACATACATACATATACATACATATATGAGAGGTGGCATGGAAGAGTAGGTAAGAATTGGTCTCGGTAGTCAGGAAAACCTGAGTTTAAGTCCCACCACCAACATTTATTTGATGTGTGACCAGAACTGTCACTTAGCCTCACAGAGCTCGGAAGTTAAGTTGCAGAACGATTTCTGATCTGTATTGGTAGAAGGAGTTTCCTCGTTGAAGAGTCATAGGTGGAGACCAAATCAATATGCATATCTTTCTGACATAATAAAATAATTCCTTTCCAGTGGTTTCCTGATCTCACTAGAGGTGAGTCACCCATTTTATGTATCTGTTTGCAGGATCAGTCTTACATCCCAGAGGTAATGGCAGCTGTGGATAGAGTGTGAGAAATTAATTTGAACTAAGGTGTTAATGACTGGTGACTATAGAGAAAAATCCTCCCTAACCAAAAATAACACTTCCAGTGGCCTTCCACTGTACCTAAAATTCCCAACATTCTTCACCCCTTTGCATTGCAGCATTGAAAGCAGGAAGCTATTAAAATGCAAATGTTAAGCTATTCTCAGCTACAAACACTCCAGGGCAAATTAATTTATCTTTCCCTAGCCCAGAGTAGGACCCTGAAAGGATGTAGGACAGTCATACTTTGAAAGATCGAAGGAAGAAATATTTCCCAGCTTTCATGCCTGTGGAGTACTTGGATCAAATGGCCTAGGCTTCTAGTTAGTAGAAAGAAGACATTGAATACCTAAGAAGGGATCTGCTGGAGGAAGGGGTACGCTAAGCAAAACTTTGCTCCTGTGGACCAACAACCAGTAAAGTGAGTTTCCTTCCTCTAAAAGTCTTCCTGCCTGACCCTGAGACCTACTTTCACCTTGGCCCAAACCAGCCCATCAGGGTACTGTGTCCTACAGTTTCAGTGCGTCTTTCCTAAACCTTGCCTGCTTCATAGTTTTCTTCACCGTGATTTTAATGTGTATCAGGAAAAAATACAAAAACAAATATTTTCAAGTTTAAAAGAATTCAATGTGGAAAGACTATGTAGAGTAAAGTAAGATTGTCTAAGTAAAGGATAATAGCAGGTTTAAAAAAGCAAAAGCAAAATAAAATTTCTCCTCTTGGCAAGCAAGACTCACCTTACCTGCTAAATTTGACCCCACAAAATGAAAAGAAAAGGCAATTCTTATGCCAAATAAAATTCAGCTATAAGGGTGAAAGAGAATGTTTGCAAAATTCAATAGGAAAAGATTTCAAAATTTCTTCTAAAATTATTAAAGTGATATAAGTAGAAAGAACACTGGGTTTTACAGATATTTCCATCTGGAGCTCTTAGTTATACTTAGTCCCAGCTATTGATCCCACCACCTTTGTCTACAGTACAGCCAGCCATGGCCATGGCCAAATCTATCTTGTACACTTCGATATTACCATTGATAAGGAGCCCCTGGGCCAAGTTACTTTTGAGCTCTTTGGAAACAAGATTCCAAAGACAAAAAAAAAAAATACTTCCAAGCTCTAAGCACTGGAAGGGAGGGACTTAGTTACAAAAGATCCGTTTTCATCAAATCATTCCTGGATTCATGTGCCAGGATGATGACTTCATAAAGCATAATGGTATTGGTGGCAAGTCCATTGATGAGAAGGAATTTGCCGATGAGAACTTCATCCTGAAGCCCATTGCTCCTGGCATCTTGTCCATGGTAAATGCTGGGCCCAACACAAATAGCTCCTAGTTTTTTCATCTACTGCTATGACTGATTAGTTGGTTGGTAGTTATATATAGTCTTTGGTCAAGTGAAAGAAAGCTTGAACATTATGGAAGTTATGGAGCTCTTCAGATTTCGTGATGATAAGACCAGCAAGACTACCGTAGTTAACTGTGGACAACACTCATAAGTTGTCTGTTTGTTTAGTTGGTTCATTTTTCTTGTCTTAACCACCAAACTATTCCTCTGTAACTGGGGAGAATACCCCCAGACCTCAAGTGCTTTCATGCCCTGTAATTCTTGTGCTCTCACTTGCTACAATTCTCTTTGGATTTCATTTCCTGTTTCCTTCCACTAATCTAGCTAGATTGCAGAACTAAGTTTATGATTGTGAAATAAAAAATAAACTATACAAAAAAGAAAATATAAAAGAGCACTGGATTTGGAGTTATTGAATGTAAATTCAAGTCTTGGATCAATTATTTAGTGGTTTGTGTATCGATGGGCAAGTCACTTGATCTCTGTAAGTTTCAAATTTCTCTTCAGTAATTTAGTGGTGATAATGCTTTTATGATGAATTCTTTGTAAATCTTAGATTGACTTATTAATTTTCCAATTGGACTTTTTAAAAAGTTTACCAATCCTTTATGATTTGTGCTAATAAACTCAAAAAGAGGTGACAATAATTTTAAATGCTAAAATAACAAACTTATTCAGGAACCATACTAAGAACTCACATGCAAACTAATGGTCATACACTTATTCTTTCTTCCCAGGTCCAAATTTCTCCTAGCTTGGCTCTTTTGTCTGTCAGTAGCCAGAAAGCTAACTTGATAGAAGGGAAGATGATGCCAAGTTGACTTCAATAATCATCATTCAGATAAATAATAGTTAATAGTTGAGTAGATGAAATATTTATGTGGGATATTGGCAGTAATTTCTGTTCAAAAGCTGACTGATAAGAAAAAGATATGTACCATGTAGCACAGAACTGGGAGCAGGGGGAGCTTCCCAGAATAGGAGCTTTCTAATTCTGGATTGATGTGAACTAGGTTCAGTCCTGGGAGTGCCTGACCCTGAAGAGAAGGGAATCAGGCTTTGCCCACAATCTTTGGCTCATTGCACCCCATTCTAGAGTTCTGGAGGGAAATACCTCAAACAAAGTTTAGGTACGGCTAAAAGTCTCTTCTAGAAAAGGCACTCAACATAGATATCAGGTATAGAACAGTTATTTCCTCCACTACACAGAAATGCTTAGAACACAAGTCATAACAAATGCTTAAAACATGAAACAGTAACCCATCACTTATGCCATAATCTCCTGAGAAATAAAGAAAACTTTGTAGGAACTAAACCTATCTTTCACTCTTCCCCTGTCACCTGTGTTATCTGCCTGCCTGTGTGCAAGGCCATTTCAGAGTCTTCCTATCTCAGATATCAAATGGCTACCCTGAGTGCTCTATATGCAAATTACCAAGATACAAAACTCAGAGTGGCCCATTTACAGTCTGAAAAAAAATAAAAGAAAGTGTTTAATTTCTCAATTCTTTTATGAGATATGTAGGAATTCTTGAATTAACTTAGTGGAATTATAGGGCAACTGGTCATTGCCTGACTGAAGGATCATCTGTGCTTGTGCTGACCTTTAAAAATTAAAACAGCTATGAGGGGAGCCAGTTGAGAGAGTCTTCCCTCCATTGAGAGTCAGTTGAGAAAGTCAGCTGTAGAGTCAAGTTGAGCTACAGAGAGGAGCAAATCCAGGTTTATTTGTTTGTTTGCAGCTTCAAGGGGGTTTATTAGTTAAAGAGCAAAAAAGCACATTCAAGCCATTTTGAGTCAAGATGACACAGCAGCCTCTGGACCTCCTAGCCTATGTCTCTCTCTCTCCCACCTCCTAGGGCATCCTGTCTTGTCTTGATAGAAGATTGACTAAGGAAAGTCTCAGGCTGACCTCCGGGCCTCACTCCTCATTCCTTTCACCAAGATCCTGGCAACGGTGAAACACTCTACTTGGCTCCTCCTGACTCCATGGAGCAGAGGAAGAATTGGAGGGAACCTCTTCAGAGATGCCTACATGCTCTAAGGACAACAGTGTTAGGTAAAAGGAGAAGGGGAGATTGCTCAGCCCACAGTTTAACCAGAGCTTAGTGTAAGGTGCTTGATGATGAGCGTATTACTTAAAACCTTGATCCACACAACCCGGTTGAGGAGACCCCCCCCATCCTTTGACCCAGCTGGCAGGAGTCACCAGATAGAGGTAAGAATCACTCATTCAGGTACAGCCAGATGATGCAGTGGATAGAGCACCTACCCTGGATTCAGGAAGACCTGAGTTCAAATATGGCCCCAGACAGTCCACACTTACTAGCTTCGTGACCCTGAGCAAGTCACTTCACCCCACTGCCTCACAAAAAAAAAAAAATTATTCACTCATTGGGAGCTGAAGGCAGTGGTGTGGGGAGAGGAGAGAGAAGAAACTTTAATCCTTCACAGTCCTACTTTATGTCCTTTTCCAAAAGAATTAATGCTTTTGCTTAAGCAGCTCCAAAAAGACAGATAAGGCAGATAAATTTTTGAAGCAGAGTCCACTCTTTCTACCTTAAAGTGGACAGCTCCCCCAAAGACATTCAGAGTAGAAGTAGCAGAATAGAAGAATCCAGAGCTGTATCCAAATTGATTCACCTATACCTCTCCTAGCTCAGAGCTAGGGTTTCCCAAGAATAGCATCTGCCCCACCTGATAGCTGATTTGACTTAGGAAGGCTAGATCCTCCATGAAGGGGGAAACTTCTAGCCTGAAGGCCCCTGGAGGGGCAGAATGGGCTCAGGGGCTGCTGGGACCAGTGGGTGACTGACTTGGAGTACTCCATTAGCCTGAGATCCTCTAAGGACCCAAAGCCCTCCAAGGTCCCCAGTGTTCCCTGATTCAGCAGCTGTTGTAATTCAGAATTGCTGAAACTGACAAGTTGGTGCATATGCTATCTGGATAATCCAGTGATCCAGCCAGATTTCCATCCACTTTAAACTGTGGACCCACTGGGCTTCTGATAATGTACCCTCCCCACCCAAAGAAATTTGTCACACTATCAGGAGTTAAAGTTATGGGTAGGGTTGCATCCAGAAAATCTGGGGTCAGGGGCCAACTGAAACCTAGCCAGAAGTGAAGACCATGGGAGAAAATTCCTCTAGGTTTGATGGTACTGAGGGAAAACGTTTAGGGTTTAAGGCTAACTGCCTCAGGAAGGCAGACCAGAGAAGACAAATGGTTTGAGAGAAAAGGTTATAGTGGCCAGGGGCAGGGGGAGTTTTGGGCTATGACTTGAAGAGTGTGGATCCAGAGTACTCAGGGACAGTCATTGATTGTAGAGGTGGGGGATGGGATAACTTGTGGGTGCCGGTTGTGTAGACAACCCTAGAAAGGGTTCATGCTCAGCTCACAAATCCAAAACTCCTGACAAGTCATGTTATGACTTGGAATTTTAAGTCCTTTCAACTATATCATACTCCTGAGATCATCTCCACTGAAAAGTTGTTGCAAAAATCACTTCCTCCTGGACAACCAGGGCCCAGATTTGAGGAATCTCAACCTCTCCAGCTCATGAAGTAGTCTCCAGGACTGGAAATAACCTCCAGAATTTCTGTTGGTCACCTGTGCCTAGAGAAAGAAACCCTAAACAAAAGGGGCATCCAGGAACTTGGGGACCAGACTCAGACTCCCTTAGGCAAGCACATGTTCTCAATGCCACGGGTAGGTAGTCACTCTTGTTGCAAGGGGGAGGGGAGAGAAATTCCCTCTCTCTCTCTCACTGGAAGTCTAAGGGAGAGCTGGCAGCGTCCCAAGCAACATTCTCAAAAGAACAAGTTTTTCTCCTCGCTCCCTTATATAGACTACTGAGGGGGTGTCTCTTTCTGGCTTAGTGTTCAGTCCTCTTTGGCACAGCCCCCAGTCATGGTCACATGTAAAGATAAACCAGTTGCTGCTGGTTATGCATAACTTTTAGTGAGGGGCCAGAAAATGTGTCTCTCTCTCCCCATAGAAGCAAAGTACACACGCCCAATTCAATGGCATGTGCTCCCCAATCCATTAGATTAGGAGATTCTTATTATTATCCATGTTATATAAATATTAAGCAAAAATCCAGTGGAAAAAGTAGGTAAATGGAGTGAAACTTAATGCCCCTAACATTACCTGTCCCATAATTCCATCTTATCACAGTTAATCTGTGATTAAACTAATTATATCAGCCACCCTAAGGTTAAAGAGAAAAATCAATGAGGCGCATAGACTCAAATATCTAAAGCTATAAGGGACATCAGAGGTCATCTAGTCCAAGCCCCTAATTTTACAGATAAGGAAACTAGGTTCTAGGAGGGTAAGTCACTTTTCCATGGTCACAAAGGTCGTAAATATCAGAGGCAAGATTTGATCCCTGGTCCTCTGAAAGGCCAAAGTTCTTTCCACCATACTTCAATGCTCCCAGCATAGTGCTTGGGATTCAGAATTGAAAAGAGATGGAATGAGTGAATGCTGGAAACTTTCCAATTGGCAAGTTGTAACTATGTTGGCTGGAAGAGGAGAGATGGAAAGAAGAGGGTATGAAGAAGGCAAGATATCAAATGAAGAAGAAAAGCAAAGAAAAACTGGGATAGAGTTGGATTTTAGACCAGCCACTTAACTAAGAAGTCTGAGAAGCTGTCTTTTTTGTGTGTTTGTATGTATCATAAATCAGCTAATTGGTTAAATCTCCCATCTTCATAGGATACTGTAAGAAGAGGGGCAGGGTATTTTATTTTTAACTGAGGGAAACACAACACCACTCAGTGTCATTGGCTTCACCAAGATGAAGAGGTATTATTTCAATCTCTCTTGGAGAGATTGCCAAGAGAGACGGAAATACAGAAATGATAAAGTAGGGAAAGGAGCAGAAGTAGAAAGAGAGCACAATGTAAATATAGAAACACACCCAACAGAATTAAGTAAAAGGAAGAAAAAGATAAATTAATTGTAATGGAGAGAGAATTGTTAATACAGAAGATATTCCATGCATCCTTACTCCATGAATTTTCATTGACAATCCCCCAATTCTGTAATTCTTTTCCTCTCCATATCTGTCTCTTGTCTTCATTAGCTTCCTTCAAGTCACTGCTAAAATCCCACCTTGGACAAGAAACCATTCCCATTTCTCTTTAATGCTAGTGCCTTCCCACTGAGACTACCCCCTAAGACCCAAAGTATTAAGTTTGTACATATGTGTGTGCATGCATGTGTATATATAGATATATATTGTTTGTACATAGTTGTTTGCATGCTGTGTCTCCCACACCATCACCACTAGATTGTAAGCTCCTTGAGAGCAAAGACTAATTTTCTTTTCTTTACATCTCCAGAGTTTAGCACAGTGCCTAGCATATCATAAGCACCTAATAAATGCTTGTTGATTGACTGGCAAATAGTAGTCACTAAATAAATGCTTCTTGATTTGATTTGACATGACTTGCAAACCAAGCCGGTTTCAGCTTTTCGCTTGGGCTATTGCCTTACAGAGCATTCAATATTCCCATCTGCTCTTCCACCCCAAGAGGGGGAGAAAAGGTCAGAGATAGGGTTTTCACCATTATAAGTAAACAAGAAATAGGACAGATCTTCCTAAAACACTAATGAATAAGCATAACGTAGGCCTATCTTGTATTCTATTCAAAGGGGCTTATTTACTGAAATACCTATATAACTAGATCATTATCATCTTACCTATAAAGCCATCCAAAACTTCAGACCTTTATATAAAGCTCTAATGCCTATATGAATAAAACATCTGGAAGCTTGGTAACTTGAAAGGTATTGATAAGTTCTTTCAACAAATATTTGTTGAGCATTACCATGTAAGACAACCATATGGCACTATGTGGGTGTAAGGAAGGCATGCAAAGGAAAGAGAAGACATGGAGACATGGTCCCTTCCCTTTAGATATCTTATAATTTAGCTGGAAAGGCAGCTAGAGAACAATTACATAGCAACATGTAAGCAAATACCATAATAATGCAGTAAGGATAATAATTATGTTAAGGAAATGTGGACTTCAAAAAAGATTGAAGTAGTTTAAGGTAAGAAAGCTTTTGAAGATCAGTCTTAAATTCTATCTTAAATAGACACAGAGATTCCAATAATTGGGGAATGCCTGAACAAATTGTGGCATGTGAATGCAGTGGAATAGTATTTTGCCATAGCATATCTGTTGACCATCATAGTCCGAAAAGAATACAAATTACATCATGATGTGAGGTCAAAATAAAGTGTGTCTGACTCTGACTGATCAGACCAATACAGGCTCAGAAAGCTCTACCCCAGGTCAGGTACAAACAGTCCATTTGAACATTTAGGATGGAGATGTTTGAACTACTGCAATTCTACTTTGCTCATAGAACATAGTACCTTCTTTGATGTGGGTCCATCATACTGGATAGTCGTGTGCCAGTTTCTCTCACATCTCGCAATTGATACCAAAGTTCTTCAGAGAGACCTTGAGAATGTCCTTGTATAGCTTCCTCTGACCTCTGTGTGAACAGTTGCCTTATGCGAGTTCTCCACAAAATAGTCTTCTAGGCAAACATATGTTTGGCATTTGAACAACTTGGCCAGCCCACTGGAGTTGTGCTCTCTGCAGTAGGGTTTGATTGCTTGGCAGTAGGAATGATGAACATTAAGAATTTAGATACCTTAGGTTCAGATTCCTAAAATCTAGCCACTGCTCAGATTCTTGTAATCTAGCCAATAGCTTACTAATGTTCAGACTCATTAAGAGTCTGCCCAATATTACGGATGTTCTAATAAACCTTGTCTTTGGCTGAAAAAAAAATAATAATTTAGATACCTTAAACACAATGGAATCAACCACAGTTTTAGAGGACTCATGGTAAAATGTTATCCACCTCCAGAGAGACAGATAATGAATTCAGAGTGCAGACTGCAGAGTGCAGTGAAGCATATATACAGTGGAAAGAACACTAGCTACGGAGTCAGAGGACCTTGGTTCAAACCCTTCCTCTGACTCTTACTACCTGTGTGACCTTGTTATTTACCTCCCTGGGTCACAGTTTATTCACATGTAAAAAGAAAATGTTGGACTAGATGATGCTAAGGTCGCTTTCAGCTCTCCATCTATGCTCATATGACAGGGCAAGCGGGATGGTGAAAGGTTTTGAGATCATTCCCCATGAAGATTGGTTGAAAGAATGGAAGCTGTTTATCCTGGAAAAGAAATGAGTTCAGTGGGGATAGGAGTGAGGTATGATTGCTAAATACTTACAGAGTTGTGAAATCACAGAGGGATTCAAATTGTTCTTGGTCCCAGAAGATAGAACCAGAAGCAATGGCCAGACACAGGAGGCAGATTTGGGCCTGATGTAAGAAAAAACTTTATAACAATGATAGCCTTCCAAAAGTGGAATGGAATGCTTTGAGAAGCACGTCGTTCCAAATCATTGAAGGTCTTCAAGCAAACCGGGATTAGCCACTTGTCAGGTAATATTGGAGAGGGAATTTTTTTCCAAATATGGGTTAGAGTAAATGGTCACTAAGTTTTCTTCTGAAGTTGAAATTCTGTGGGTCTCATTCCTCAAGCCAAATAAGTAATAGACACAATAAATACAGCAATGTAAATGAAGACAGCATTATGCCAACAAAAAATACAAGGAACAGTACAGGTACCAAACGATTAAAGCTAAAACGCACATCCACCTTTTTTCTTAACAAGGTAAATGATGAAAATAAAAAAAGTGATGTGACTTTTCTTCAGTTGGATCTGCTCTGCTTCTGGGGAATGTGCTTTGGGAGAAGATTATGAGTTTCTTAGGATATCCCTGTTTTGTGGAAATGAAAAAGTTAAATAACAATTTTTTTAACCACAGCAGGAGCAAATAAAACAAAAGTCAAGTAAATGCATATATATTCATTGAGACATGGAGGAAGAAAATTAGGTGCAAGAACTTCATCAACCAGAGTCCATAAGCAGAGATGTACAAGATGTATATAGCAGCCTAAAAGGAGACTCACCAGGGAGGAATAGAGGTATGTATGTGTGAATGAGTGAATGTGTGTGTGTGTGTGTGTGTGTGTGTGTGTGTGTGTGTGTGTCTCTTCAGGAGGCATGGTCAAGAGATGAAATGGAACAGATACAGGAAGTTCCACTTAACAGATTCTGAATCCTAGACAGGGAAATTTAATTGAATGACAAAATTCAATGTCAAGGTGACTTGATGTAAAAGATATTTGGAAAAATTATTCTGGCTGCTATAGGCAATATAAACAAGCTTAAGGAAGAGAGTGTAGGAAAAGGGAGCCAAAAGTTGGAAAAAAACTGAAGCTACAGTAAAGGGGCATTTGGCTAGCTTCTTTTATAAAGTCAGGGTCTCCTGTGCCACTATTGTCTTCATTTCCTACAGGAAGCCTTTGCTTAGCTCCCTGATCCCCCAGGTTTCAAGCATCTCTCCCCCACTGAAATTACCATGTTATGTATTTTGCATCTACTTATATGTGCCCATTTTGTTTCCTCAATAGAATGTATACTTCTTTAAGGACAAGGGCTATTTCATTCTTTGTCTTTGTATTTCCAGTGCCCAGCACTGAGTAAACATTTTTAAAATGCATGTTGATTGAACAATCGACCTAAGCCACAATTTAGCAGCCCAGCTTATACAGTTGTTTTGAAAATAAAAGTCAAGTGTATAGGACAGAGGTGGGGAGCCTGCCGCCTCAAGGCCATGTGTGACCTTCTAGGTCCTCAAGTGTGGTCTTCAACTGAATCCAAATTTCACAGAACAAATCCCCTTAATAAAAGGATTTGTTCTATAAAACTTGGACTTAGTCAAAAGGCCACACCCGAGAACCTAGAAGGCCACATGTAGCCTCAAGGCCGTAAGCTCCCCACCCCTGGTATAGGAGCATTTTGGAGGAGGGATGGAAGAGAGGAATGGATGGATGGATGGATAGATACATGCGCTATTAGATGGTAGACAGAAAGTGTTTTGCTTATAAGAGATCAGGGTAATTCAGAACAAAAATATTCATTAATTGGCTTGGTACAACATTGAAACTTTAATGTAATCTCTTCATTCCTGATTTCTTATTGAGACCTTCAGTGTATGTGCCATAAGATACAATTTGGAGCCTGAGGGTCCTTCTTTGATAAGGTGTTCTAAGCACAAAGAAGAACATGTGATGATTGATTTCTTTACTCCAAGGCAGTTTCGCCATTCAAAAATTATCAGTTTATTATACCTCCAACTGCGAGATATTGTTTAATCATATTTTAAGCCAAAATATGAAAAGGAGATGGTAACATGGCAGTGTTGAATCAGAGGAAGATGTTATTATTCTCAAATTAAATTACAGATTAAATGATAAAAGGATAAAACTAAGGCTGTGTTTAACTGTGTATTACTACTGTATTATCAAAGTAATAAAAATCGCACATTTAGCACTCACAGTGTGAGAGGTGCTGCATAACACCCTTGAGAAAATGGCACATAAAACTGCCCTCAGAAAGTGAAATCTGTGGAAACTGTGTGTAAATATTTGAGATCAGAATTTGGTTTGAAGTATTAAGGAAAAAGAGTAAGATATTTAACATGAAATGGATGGCTTAGAGGCTTAATAGAAACAGATGGAGGGCAATTAAAGAGAATGCTAAGCATGAAACACTGTTACCCATAGTCCCTGATGGAGAAAAGCAGATGATGAAAGACTGACAATGGAAAAATAAGGAAAAATAAGATCAAATCCTTCATCCCATGCCTTGGTCATTTTTTTTTTATCCTACGTATGAAATTTAAAACATTTTAAGGTAGACATAGAGGATAGCTAAGAGTCAGACTCCACTTACCACTCTAAGTACATATGAGATTATTTGTACTATTTTCATTTTAATCCCTCCCCTAGTCTTATGTTTCTTACCAAAGGTCAAGAGCTTAAGGGAAGAGATCATGAAATTGTCACACACAGTCATGCATGCCACCTGCCCTATGTCACTAGTGCCTCTTTCCCCTGCCAAACCCCCACCCACTCGCAGGCACACTCTTCCCAAAACATAGAAGCTCACCAAATGCTTGGTTCATGAAAATGATATGATACCCATCTAATTAATAGCCTCTCATCACTGCTTATCACTTGCCCATTTATAAACACTGGGGATGGAGAGGATACCCCCACCCCATGACATTCTCCACTTCCCCTTCTCCCTCCCCTTACACACTGTGTTAAAGATAGGAATTTCAGAGAAAGGCGGACAACTAGGCAAGGGAAATGCCATATTAAATAAAGCAGCAGTCTGTTATCACTAATTATCCCCCAGGCTGTAAAAAAGCATTCATTCAAGACATCCCACCAAATGTATTCTGTTTGGTTTGGTATGTGGGGTGTGAGATCTGGTCCTTGGCTGTCTTTCTGACAGGCATGCAATGATATTTGAAGAAGAAAAATAGAACCTGGGTATGTTTGTAACACAGAACACAGTGTTTACTGAGCAGAGTAGAATGGGGGATGGGAGGAAGAGTTGGAGGCCTACTGATGGGGTAGGCAATACTTCCAGGGAGAGTGAATGAAAGGAAGAAAGCTAGCAGCAGAGCAGTACAAGCTAAAAAGCCCAGACTGAGCCTAATTTTTTCTCCAATTATTGTCAATTGTTTATTATAACACAGAGAGTCTCCACATTATAATATTATGGTTCTAAATATTTAGTTATAAGTGTGGCAGTATACAGTAGCATAATACTCTTATCAGAACATAGTATTTCAATTTTTTTCCCAGTGTTTGATCCAGGCTTTCTATCTGCATGCTGTGGGCATGTTTGTATGACAGCTGGTTTTGTTCTCCTATAGAAAGAATGTCACCTCAACAAAAGTGCAAAGAACTTCATAAACAGTTTAAAAAGAATAAAATGCTTTGGGGGGAAAGAACACTAACTGGTATTATAAAGTTGAAACATAGGTTTCTTATTCATAGCTTGAAATCCTGCCTCTTATTCTTACATTAGAGGACATTCCCAAAGTTTCCCTTCCTGATTCCCTTCAACTACATGAGCTACCTCAGCAGTTGGGGCTTTGGAGATGATGAAGCCCTTGGGTGATTCTGGCTGGCTGTGTGAAACTCAGAGGCATTTGGGGAACAACGAAGCAATTCCCTTCTTGGTCACTGAACCGGAAGAGCTGATAACTCAGAGGACCTTTAAAAGAAAATGACTTGTTCTCACTTATTTTTCTTCTCTTCCTGCCTTTAAAGAGTATGAGTACTGTTCAGCCTCATACTGGTGAGGGGTGGGCAGAAGGCTGGGGACAGAACTAGTTGTCCTTCCCTAAGCTGGTGGAGTTCCTGTAGCAGACAGAACAAGAAGGCAATCAGGTGAGGCTGCCTCCTCTGCTTTGTTTCCTTGATTTATCACCTGTATAACTATGGGCAGCTCGGGTAACTTCTTTGGGCCTCATTTCCTTTATTTCTAAAAAGAAGAGATTTGGACTAGATTGCCTCTTCCCTTCTAGTTTTGATCCATGAAGTTCTAGTGCAGACACTCAAATCCAAATCTGTGTTTGGGTACATGGAGAATGGGTTCTAGGTCTTCACCAAGTCAGGTGAACTGGGCAAAGAAGATTAGGTTCAAACTTGTCCTAGTGCCCACCCTTGCAACAATTCCAGTAAGTGGGTAATGATGAGCAGCCATTAGTCTGATTAGATTTTGTATCACATACCACATATCTGATTATATTTTGAGCCCCAATACACTAGCATGGATAAGGGAATGCTAAAAAAACTGAGGCCAGTCACTGAAGAGCTCTCCCCTTCTCCTCCTCCCCTCATGTTACCCGGGTGCCTTATGCCTCTACTCCCCCTTCACTCCTGTCTTCCATAATAAGGTAACCCTTCTCCTTGCCAAGGCAAATATCTCATTCTATGCAGTCTTCTCCAGCCAAATGCCTCTATCATTTCTACTGTCTCACTAATCAGTTGTTCTTTGTCTACCAGCTGCTTGCTTATTGCCTATTGACATATCCATGTCTCCCCCTTTTCCAAAAAACCCTCATCTGATTCACCCATCCCCTCTAGCTATTGTTGAATATCTCTCCTATTTTTTGTGGCTACGCTCCTGAAGAAGACCATCTTACAATAGGTGCCTCCAATTCCTTTCCTCTCACTCTCTTCATTACTCTACCTACTCTGACTTCTTTCCTCATCATTCAAACAAAAGCGTTTCTCTAAAGTTACTAATGATCTCTTAATTGCTAAGTAGAATGGTCTTTCCAAAATCCTCATCCTTTTTTAAAAATATTTTAACATTCTTATTTAAAGTTTTGAGTTCCAAATTATGTCCCTCCCTCCCTATGCCCCCTCCCCCTTCCCTGAGACGATAAGCAGATATAGGTTCTACATGTGCAATTATGTAAAACATATCCATATTAGTCATTTTGTACAATAAGACTCAAATAAAAGGAAAAAATTTAAAAAAGAAAATGAAACGTAGCATGTTTCAGTCTGTATTCAATCAATATCAGTTCTTTCTCTGAAGGCAGATAGTACACTTCATCATTATTGCTTTGGGATTGTCTTGGATCATTGTATTGCTGAGAATAGCTGTCATTCACAGTTCTTCATTGTACAATATTGCTGTCATTGTGTACATTATTTTCCTGGTCCTGTTCACTTCACTATATATCAGTTCACATAAGTCTTTCCAAGTTTTTCTGAAATCATCCTGCTTGTCATTTCCTATAGCACAATAATATTCCATGCCAATCATATACCACAGATTGTTTAGCCATTCCCCAATTGATAGGCATCCTTTTGATTTGCAATTCTTAGGCATTACAAAAAGAGCTGCTACAAATATTTTTGTACAAATAAGTCCTTTCCCCTTTTTTTGGATGTCTTTGAGATATAGACCTAGCAGTGGTATTGCTGGATCAAAGAGTATGCCCAGTTTTATACCCCTTTGGGCATAGTTAGAAATTGCTCTGCAGAATAGTTGGATCAGTCCACAATTCCACCAACAGTGCATTAGTGTCCCAGTTTTCCAGAATCCTCTCCAACATGCAACATTTTCCTTTTTTGTCATATTAGCCACTCTGATAGGTGAGAGATGGTGGTTTCTCAGAGTTGTTTTAATTTGCATTTCTCTGATCAATAGTGATTTGGAGCATTTTTTTCATATGACTATAGATAGCTGTGATTTCTTTATCTGAAAATTGACCATATTCTTTGACCATTTATCAGTTGGGGAATGACTTGTATTCCTATAGATTTGACTCAGTTCCCTATATATTTAAGAGATGAGGCCTTTATCAGGGATGCTTTAGGCAAAATTTTCCCCCAGTTTTCTGCTGTCCTTATAATTTTGGTTGCATTGGGGTTTTTTGTGCAAAAACTTTTTAATTTTATATAATCAAAATGATCTATTTCACATTTTGTAATGCTTTCTGTGACTTTGTTTCCTGCCGTTCTTCAAACAACATTCTATATCTCCCAACTCCAGGAATTTTCCATGACTGTCCTTAAAGCCTGGAATGCTCTCTCTCTTCATCTCTGCCTCTTGGTTTCCTAGCTTCCTTCAAGTCCCAGCTAAAGTTCTGCCTTCTGTAAGAAGGCTTTCCTGATCCCCTGAATTCAAGTGCCTTCCCTCTGAGGTCCTTGAGAGTAAAGACTGTCTGTTGCTTTTCTTTGTACACCTAGTGCTTAGCACAGTGGCTGATACATATTAAGTGCCTATAAATGTTGACTGACTGACTGACTTAGAATGTGGAGGACTCAGAGTTAGGGAGAGTTTCTGATGAATAAGTATGGTGTTTGGGTCTGTAAAAGACAATATCTTCCAGACCAGGGCTCAGTGTATTGCTAGTTTCCGTTAAGTCAACACATATCCTGACAGTCACAAGCTTGATAACTCAGTCACTCTGTCCCATACACACTCATTGAAACTTCTCTCTCTTCTCTCTTTCTCTACTCCTTACCACTCACTGAATCCTCTCACAATAGACTAGTTCTCACTAATAATGCTGTTTTCTCTCAACACACTGAGTTTCGCACATTCTGCACAACCACCAACTCTACATCCATTCTCCTTTTTCCTTCCCATACTCAGGCTCCATTCTAATTGTACAAAACTATCTCCAATCTTAAGACTACTTCCTGACAATTTTAAATCAATGCCTGGGGAAACTCAAACTTCCCTTGTAGTCTGAGGTATAGAACTTTTTCAATTTCTTATAGCATTCTGAAGACCTGACAGAGAGATGCATAATACTTTTGTGAGGAATTACTTTTCATTTACCCAAAATTGTTTTCAAAAAGTTTTACAATTTTTTTCCCCAAAACAAAACAAAACATCAGAGACATTTCAAGATATATGATTCCTCACCTTTTTTTTTTTCTTACTCCCAGGGGCCCTTTTCTCGTGACAAAGAAAAAAAGGTTAAGGAAACCAACCAATGCAGCAATCATGTATGTCACCATATGCAATATTCCAAACCTTGTATCTTCTTAGGCCAAGCTTGGTTATTACAATTACAGTCTTGAACTTTGCTTTATTATTCCTATTTATTCAAATTGTTGTAGTCTAGATAGATAGACAGATAAATAGATAATAGGTTTATGTCTATGTAGAGCTATTTATCTATACCATCTGTATCTATATCAATTTCCCCTTGATTCTACTTTCTTCATTCTGTATTAGTTCATCTAAACCTTCCCACCTTTCTCAGAATTCCTCAAATTCATAATTTTTATGGTATAATAATGTTATATTATGATTCATGGGCAGCTAGGGGGCACAGTGGATAGAACAAAAGGCCTAAAGTCAGGAAGACTCATCTTCCTGAGCTCAACTCTAGCTTTAGACACTTACTAGCTATGTGAGCCTAGGCAAATTGCTTAATCCAGTTGACCTCAGTTTCCTCATCTGTAAAATGAGCTGGAGAAGGAAATAGCAAACCATTCCACTATCTTTGCCAAGAAAAACAGAAAAGGATCCTAAAGAGGCAAACACAACTGAAGCAACTGAACAATAACATTATAATTCATATTATATGTTTTTCTTAACTATTCTCCAGTCAATGACTAGCCATCTTGTTGTGGGTTCTATGCAACTACAAAAAAGCATTGCTATTAATGTTTTCATTAATATGGAACCTGTCTTTGACCTCATTGTGTATATACCTAGCAGTAAGATTTCTAGATCAAATAGTTTGAATAGTTAGTCACTTTTCCCACATAATTCAAAATTATTTTTCAAAATAGTTGCACAAATTCATAGCTCTGCCAATACTGTGTGTGTATGTTTGCTTTCCTTTTCCAATTCTCATTTTTTATTATTTTGCCAATTTTCTAGATATGAGACAAACCAGAATTATTTCCATTTTCATTTCTCTTATAAGTGATTCAGAGCAATCTTTCATATGGCTATGGATAGCTCATAATTCTTTTGAGAATTGTTTTTTCATAATCCTTGAATACTTATCTCTTTAATGTAAAGATTTTTTTCTCCATTGAAATTTTTTATTGTCTTTGATGTTTGGATTTTGTTTGTACACAAGCTTTACCATTTCATACAATTAAATACTTTATTTTATCTCTTCTGATCTCTGCCTCTTATTTTGGTGTACATTCAGCCCTTGGCCATAGTTGTGAAAGATGCCTTCTTTCATTTTGGTCTAATTTTTAAAAAAATATTATTGTGACATTTATACCACATACCCATTTGGAACTTATTATGCTATATGGCATAAGATGCAGATCTGGTCTAAACCTACTTTTTATCAATTGCTTTCTAATTTTTGTTGAATTTCTTGTCAAGTAGAGAGTCTTTAGTATTTCCTATTCTTGGACTTATTGAACAATGGGCTACTAAGTGTAATTGTTCTGATTTTCATTTACATAGTCTATTCCACTAATTTGCCTTGTTGTAAATCAGTGCCAAATATTTGCAATAACTACTTTATAATATAGGTTGAGGTCTAGAAAGGTTATCTTCCTTTTTTCCTTCACTTTTTTCCATTATTTTCCTTGTGATTCTTAACAAGAATGAAAATAGCTAACACTTATTTAGCAGCTTGAAGATTTTGAAGTATTTTACTTATTTTATCTCTTTTGATGTTCATAACAATCCTGGAATATGGATGTTATTTTTACACCCAATCTTACAGATAAGGAAATTGAAGTTGAGAGTTTAAGTGACTTGCCCAGGATCACAAAGCTAGGAAATATCTGAGGCAGAAAGTCTTTCTGACTCCATGCATTGTACCACCTATCTCCCTCAAAGTGTAACCTGAGGTTATTGAGAAGTTAAGTGACTTGCAAATTAAGTGACATAGCAAGTATGTTTCAGAGGCCAAGGCTAGCCTCCCATGTTTAGCTGCCTCTCTTATGCATAAATATAAATATCAATTTTGTTCAGTTGTATGCAACTCTTTATGACTCCTTGTGAGGTTTTCTTGGCAAAGACACTGAAGTGGTTTGCCATTTCCTTCTCTAGCTTATTTTACAGATGAGGAAACTGAGGCAAATAGGGCCAAGTGACTTGCCCAGGGTCACATAGCTAGTAACGTTTCTGAGGCCAGATTTGGAAGATGATTCTTCCTGATTCCAAGCACAGTGCTCTATCCATTGCAACACCTAGCTGCCCTATAAACATCCATACATATTAGCATATAAGCTCCTTGAAAATAGTATCTTTATCTCACCTGTGTCCTTTGTGCCTAGCATAGTTCCATGTAGTTGCTGATTAGTAAATGCTTATTGATTTGAATATACAAACATTCTTATACTTATAAATTTAAAGTGTTATACCAAAAGTACTATTACTACTACTATTTCTGCTACTGCTACTACTGCTACTACTGCTACTGCTACTGCTACTACTACTACAAACATCATAGGAAGAGACAGAGTAGTAAAAACACAAGATTTATAATCATTGGATATGGACTTAAATTCTGGCTCTGCTGCTTATAGAAATGTGACCCTGGATGAGTCACTTCTCTTCCCTTCCCTTCCCTTCTCTTCTCTTCTCTTCTCTTCTCTTCTCTTCTCTTCTCTTCTCTTCTCTTCTCTTCTCTTCTCTTCTCTTCTCTAGGATTCAATTTCCTCATTTGTAAAACAAAGGGGTTGAACTAGATGATCTCCGAGGTCCCTTCTAGTTCTAAATCTTTTAAACTTCTCTGGAACACAAATATACCATCAACTACAATTTTTTTTACTAATGTTTATTTGGTAAGAGAGCTAAAGATCATTATTTAAAATGTAACAGACAATACTTTTTTAAAAAATTCTAGAATAATAAGAATTTAAATTTGGAATGGAACTTAAAAGTTATCAAGTCCAACATGCCACTCCAAAGCATAAATCTCTTCAACGGCATCACTTACTGTTTATCATTCAGGTTCTACATGCATGCCTGAAGTGATAGGGAACATGCCTTCCCCCAAGACATACCATTTCATTGTTGGACATCTCTAGTTGTCAGAAGGTTTTTTCTCATAGTATGCTAAAACATGCTTCCCTGTAGCTGCCATCTTAGTCTTAGTTCATCTGTCTGGAGTGATACAGAATAAGTCTAATTTTCCTTCCATATGACCATGTTGTCATGAAAAGAGCATTCAGGTCTGAACCAGGAAGTATGAATTTGTACTCTGACTCTGATGTAACTTGTGCAATCTTCATCAAATCACTTCATTTCTCTGGGCTTCAGTTTTTCCACCTTTAAAACAAGAGCTTTAGTATCTTATAATCTATAACTATACAGTCTGTTACAATTTAATTCTTCCTAGTCCTCTCTTTTTAAGGAAAAAAACCCCACTAATTTCTTCAATTGTCTTTTGTAGAACATGAATTCCAGCTTTCTTAACCTCCTAGTCACTCTGATAGAGGCCCACAATTACAGAGGTAGATGTGACCTCAAAAGCTATTTAGTCTAATACATACACACAGACACACGTACACACACACACACAAATCCCCATTACAACATATCTAACCTCTCTTTGAAGATCGTCAGTCTTCAGTCCTTAAGACACTTTCTCACTTGTCCATGACCCTCTTAGACTGTGGCACACTTCCTTAAACCCAATATTCTAGGGGCAGTCTGGCTAGTAAAGTGTAATGGGACTATTTGTTTCTATGATTTGGGTGTTATATTTTACTAATGCAGACTAAGGTTGTGTCAGCTTTTCAGTGACTATATTACATGTCCAGTCTGTGCTTAATTAGAACATGTAGTTCTTTTCATATAAACTTTTGCTAATACAGGTCTCTCCCAACATACATTTTTATTTTAAACCTAAGTATTAACTATTTGTGTGACCTTGGGAAAACCACTTAAGGGAGAAATGAACTCTGTTTCCTCATTTGTAAACTATGGAGGCTGGATAAAATGATCCCTATGGTTACTTCAAGCTCCATGATCCTATCCTCTAACCTTCTACATGCAGAGTTTACATTTGTTCCACTTATATTTCCCTTCTTATTTTTGATTTAGTATTTCAGCCTTGTCTAGATCATTTCAAATCTTGATTCTGCCATCAATCATATTAGCTATACCTCCCAATTTTGTATCCAATCCAAATTTATAAAGTAAACTTTTTATGTCTTTTTCTGAGTCATTGATAAAAATGTTCAACAGAACAAGTCCAAGGACAGAGAAGCCTGGTAATTTGCTAGAGAACTCCCCCTGGGTTGACTCAGGGCCATTAATCAATACTTTGGGGGCATGGTTGACTTATTCTATGGAATAGTGGAAGCAACACAGACACCTACCAATGTAAGCCATGCTGGATGCTCAGAAGGTGGCAGGAAGAGCAGAGGAGCCCCTCCTTCCCTTTCCCTTACGATCTCTAGTTGATGATAAATAAAGGACTTTGTAGTCATACCCACCAACTTTAGAGGAATAAAGGCAACACCAAGAGAATAACCTTGAAATTGGGGGAGTAAAGCAATGTCATCAAGGGCAAGGAACTGTGATCCTTGCTAATCCTCCACAATACTGCTGTGAGTTACTCAAATGGTGCAGGTCTGAGGTGAATGTGAAGTATTCATTCAGCAGTTTCATCAAAGGTCTAGGTCTTCTATGGGAGCCTAATGGATATAATGGGCTCGTAAGTATTTTGTGCCTCCTGTATTTGTTCATATGAATTTCATTGCATTTTATGCATCTTCTGTAGAAATAAAACCTGACACATACCTTATAATCATATATTACATTGCATACCTTTGTGGGAGGGGATCCTATTATCTATATATGTGGATGGGTTAGACATGACCCATACCTAAGCTTCACATTAAAATTTTCCCTGGACTTTCTTACTCTGATGAAAGAAGAACCAAAGAAAGATACCAACTCCATTTGTGTTTAGGTTCCTGAGGCTGAACCTGATACACATGAACCAAGCAGTCCTTTGAAGAAACCATGGGCCACCAATGATACCTTGGGTCCCATGCAGGATATAAGGAGTTGATTTCCACTTAATTCCAAATGCTTAATCCTTTTTGGGAAGCCCAACACATCTTAAGGAAAGGCCTTTAAAAAAAATTTTAAATAAAGAAAGAAAAGAAAGAAAAAACAGAAAAGATCTAGTAATTAGATCTAGTAATTAAGGTCATTTATAACTTTGGATAGAACATTTTAATTTGAAAGATTGTGATCAGAAGCCAGACTGTAAGAGGGTTTAGAACCAAGTGACAAGAGAGGAAGTGTAAGTACAAATTATAGAAGACTTTCTTAAGGAGTTTAGCCACAAAAAGGAGGAAAGATATAGGACAATAGCTAACAGAGCTGGTCACATCAAGTGAGAGTTCTTTTATGGTCAGGCAGACAGGGGAATGTTTATAGGCAGCAGTGAAGTGGACAGAAGAGAGGGAGACTTCAAAGATTAATGAGAGAGTAGGGATATAGAGAGGGCAATCTGCTGCAGCAGATTGGTTGAAGTGGGACCGAGGACACATGCAGAGGTTTATGCCTTGACAAGGAGAAGGGCCATGTCTTCATGTAAAGCAAATGTCTCAACCTTTTACAGTCAGGTCTGGAACCCAATCACTTTACTAAAACTACTCTCTCCCAAGTTACTAATTATGTCTTAGCTTCTAAATCCCATGGTCTTCTCTTTGCCCTCTCCAGATCTTTTGATACAATTGACCACCTATTCTTCCAGAATACTCTCTTATCCCTTGACTTCTGTAACAATATTCACTCTTTGTTTTCCTCCTATAAATGAATTAAAAAGCACTTATGTGCCAAATACTGTGTCAAGCACTGTGTGTGTTAGTGTATGAGAAGACACTGTTTACCTTCAAGAAACATTGGGGGAGCTCTTTCTGGTCTCCATCTTCCCCTCAGTGGAAGCAGAACTAGCATGCCCCAGTCACCACCATGCAGCTATTTGTCTGTGCACAGGCTCTGAGCACTGTCGAGGTGACAAGGCAGGAGACTATCGCCCAGATCAAGGCCCACATGGCATCCCTGGTGGGCATCGCTGCCAAGGACCAGGTCCTGCTTCTAGGTGGAAGGTGAAGCCATCTTGGGGCAGGGTGTGATGGAGCCTCTGTCCACTCTGGAGTGGCTGCTCCGATACTAGGAGGTAAAGTCCATGGCTCTTTGGCCTGAGCTGGAAAAGTGAGGGGGTCAGACTCCCAAGGTGGCCAAGCAGGAGAAGAAGAAGAATAGGCATGCTAAGAGGAGGATACAGTATAACTGATGCTTTGTTAATGTAGTGCCCATCTTTGGCAAGAGTAAGGGCCCCAATGCCAACTCCTAAGCCCCTGGTACTTTCTGTCTGTCCCCAATAAAGCTGCTATGGCTTTAAAAAAGAAAAAGAAACATTGGGGGAGACAATATATATATATAGCAGTGAAATGGCCAAGTAGGTGTATTTTTGTTTGAAAAATTTTAGAGTTTCTGAGTGGAGTCATAGGAGAAAAGACCAACACACTTTCTCTAGAATCAATGGCAGTGCTGAATTGATTCTAGTCTCAGAACCAGAAAGTAGAGGGTGAAAAATAGGGGAAGGGGAAGTGTGTGGCTAGAGGACAACTTAAGAATATGGCCAAGTGGTAAATTAAACATGGCTGGAGTGTGCCTAGATATATTGGGCCACATGAGGCATTTGTGATTGGGACAGTTGCTAGGGTTGGAATCACAGAACTAAAGGAGTTAAGTCCTCTAGGGTTTGTTTTCTGGCCCAACATTGACAGCTGTGGAAAAAATGACTGAGTGGCCAATTGAGAGTTCCTTATAAGTTCTAAGACTTATTTGTTGGATCATCATCCATCTCTACCCCTAAAGATAGAGGGCCCCACCCCCCCACCAAAGCTCTGTTCTGGGCCCTTTTCTCTTTTCCCACCCTTTCTTTTCGTGATAATGTCAGTAACCATGGGTTCAATTAGATGATCCCTAAATCACTGTATTCAGCTTTAATCTCTCCGTATCACCAACTACTTAACTCAATATCTCCACGTGGATATTTTAGCATCATCTCAAATGCAATATGTCAAAAAATGGAATTCATTGTGTTTACTCAAACCCCAGACCTCCTACAAACTTCTTTATTTCTTTTGATCCCATCACTATCCTTTCAACCACCTAATTTCACAACAACCTCTGAATCATCCATTTCAATGCCAAACAATAAATTTTTCAAGCAGTCAGGAAAAAGGCCTTCAGCTATGAAGGAAAGTCAATTCAGATTATTCCAGGATTATTCCATATTTACAAGATATTTGAGATGAGATTTCTAAAAGGAAAAAAATAGCTTGAAGTGCACTAAAATAACATATCCTATAAAACTAAACCTAATCACCAATGAAAAAAAGATAAACTTTCCAAAAAATGTATTCATCGTGCACATATTGCATAGGTATTTGTTTTCTCTCATATTACGTTGTAAGTTCCTTGAGAGTAAGGATTGTGTGTGTGTGTGTGTGTGTGTGTGTGTGTGTGTGTGTGTGTAGTGTAGTGTATAACATGGTGCCAGGCACTAAGTAAATGCTTAATAAATATTTGCTGATTGATTAATTGAAAAGAGAAGCATCTGAATAATTCCTGTAAAAGAAGTCTGATGTGAACAGATCACTTAACTAATCTATATTCCAAAATAAGAGAAATACAAGACCGGTAAATAAGTACAATTATCAAGAAAAGACTGAACAACTAAATCAATATTCTCATTGTTTTAGAATATTATTTTAAAAATAATTCAAATTGAGTGTTAAAAATATTAAACAAAAAGGACCATCAAGGGGAAAAAAAGACTTTAAAGGGCTAAAAATTTAAAGACAATTTAGACTCAGTCTAAGGGAATGAGGAAGAACCGAATTAAAATTACATAGACTAAATGTCACACTGGCTTATAAATGAATCAATGTCTTTGTGGGGTAAAATACAGTGGAAGTTGTTCAAGGGAAGAGAGGAGAGGAAAGAAATGGAAGAGCTGAAAATACACTACTTGGTCTGGACATGAAAAAGAAGGGATAATAATTTATTGGGTCACTCAACAGGATTGAGGAGCCCTGAGAGGGCTGGGTAAGAGCAGGCAAAGGGAGAAGCTGGGAGAAGGAATTATAAGAGGCTAGACTTACCCTAAAAAGTTAAAAAAAAAAAAGGATGCCATTAAAGCAATTTTCCATTGAGAATCTTATAACAGGTTTCATCAGGGAAGAATGGACTCTAACTTGGCTGAAAAAAAGGTTGTATTTTCCATAATTGTATCACTCTCCAGGAGCAGGAGTGTATAGAAACATGGGGGGAACCGATATAATAGGGAGAAGCAACCCAGATTCAGAGGTAGGCCATACGCTCTTTGCTCTTTGGAGGGGGAGGGGCTTCTCTGCCTGTGATGTGGAGAAATCTCTCTACCAATGCACGTCATTGACTACTATAACTTAAAAAATTAGAGCGCTAAAAGTGACATGCCCACAGACACGTGGCTAGTACATGTCACAGATAGGCCTTGGACATAGGTCTTCTGGACTCCAAGACCTGCTCTCTATCCACTCTACCAAAGTGTCTCTTGGGATTTGTTAAAGTGGATTTAAATCAAGAGATTTAACACTGAGGTCATTTTGACAAGTATGCCTTTCCATTGTAACCAGCAGGTGGTGATATCCGGCAAAGTTGGAAGTACAGGTAAAAAATGAAAATGAAAGGAAGGGGAACTCCCTCCTTGTCACCACCTTTGGAATAAGATCTTAATCTTTGCCAGCTCCTCCCTTAAGTAGGCCCTGGGGGCATTCCTGACTCTCTTACTCAAACCTCTGCTCTCTCCCTCACCTGGGGCCACCAGCTTCAAAGGGAAAAGAAACAATAGGTGAAAAGTGAACTTGTCTTAGGCTACTTGAGAAAAAAGTTGGCCTGACTGGCTCAGCATTCTAATGCCACCTCAATCTATTTAAAACAGAAGCAGTACTCTATGTAAATAGTCTTAAATGAAATGGTTAGTCTCTAAATCTCTAAATCTCTAAAATTTAGGAGTTTAAAAGAGATATTAGGGAAGCTAGGCGGTTCAGAGAGGTCCAGGCCTGGAATCAGGAAGACATCTTCCTGAGTTCAAATCTGGCCTCAGACTAGCTAGGCAAGTCACTTAATCCTGTTTGCCTCAGTTTCCTCATCTGTAAAATGAGACGGAGAAAAATGGCAAACCACCCCAGTAATTTTGCCAAAAAAAACCCCAAATGGGTCACGATGAGTCAGACACAACTGAAATGACTCAGCAACAGAATTTATAAAATCATTCTCACTGTTACAGCTCGGAGCTCCCAAGCTAGTATAAAAAGAGAACCCCAGCAATTTTTGATGGAGATTCAAACCTTTGTCCTGTTTAGTTCTTTACCCTACAAGCCATTAAATAGCTCCCTCCATTGCATTCCCTTTTTTTAACAATTGATAAGACATTAATCAGAAGAAGTTATGATTGTTGTGATTTTATATGAAAAAAAGAAACTAATTAGAAACAGCTTAAAGAAAAAGAGAAATGTGGAAGTTAATTTCTCAGCAAGAAGAGGAAGAAGTTAAGCCCTCATTGGCTTTTCACAGATCACTAGAAGCAGCAACAACTAGTGAGCTTCAATTTGTTTACTAGCCTGGCCACCAGAGATGTGTTATTGTTTTGAAGTAAACAGAGGCTATGGCCACTGGAGTCAGGCTTGCAACTCCCAGACTCTAGACTCGTACTTACATTGCAAAATATCTAAAGGAGCTTCTCTCTCTCAGACAAGCAATGTACTGTTCCTGCCAAGCTTGCCCTCCACTCCCAAAACTGAAATAAAATCTCATGCCTAGCTACCTGAGCTCCATCTCCTCTCATTTTGTATATACATTCCCGCAAGAGTTTCCCTCCCAGGGCAGGGAGAAAATATTATTTCTCCTGGACTACAATTCCCAGAATTCACAAATCTGTTTCATAGATTTTCCTTGCCCTCAGGGAAGCTGGTCTGAATACCCAGTTACACTAAGTTTAATGAAAATCCATTAAACAAATGAGAAAATTAACTGATGGGAGTGTTAAATGAGGCTTGGCAATGTTTAGTCTGATAACAGAAAGAAATATTGGAAATTCATAAACTGTGAGTTCTAATCCTAGCACTTTCACTAATTTACCATCAGGGCCTGAGTCAACTAGCCATCCTATGAGTTAGTTTTATTCTTTTCCAAAGCTCTATTATCTTCACCGATTTTACAATCTTCTTGATACTTAGAATGAGCTATGATGATGGTGGTGAGATAGGTGCAAAGGGTTCTCTCCCTCCTTTTTTCTCTCTCCCTCTCTCTCTGCCTCTTTCTTTTCAGGGTTATATAAATTGATAGGAAATAGAAATCTGTAAGCCAATTGTTCAGCCATAGCTTAAGTTTAAAACCATTTTGTTATGTTGTGGTTCAATGCCCCAAGCTTGTCAAAGATTTAGGACTGACTTGGGTCCCAAGGATGACTTTGGTTAGATTTGCTCTAGCTCTCCTACCCTGAGAGAAGATAGGATATACAGGAAAAGTGCTGTCATACTAACCAAAAAAAAAAAAAGCTGTCTTTTCCCAGAAATAATATCATATAGTAAATATCCACCCACAGAGCACTGAGTTGTTTTCTGTTTTGGTAGGGCTGGCAGTCAATGTCACACCCTTTGATCCCTTGAAAGCATATAGGACTACAGGCTGCCATTCCATTGAAGGATGCTGTCATTACCTGTCAATTCACATTAGACAAGTATGGTATTTGGTAACAATTTATCTCCTTTAAGGTGATTTAGTTATTTTCTACTAAGATTATGCTCCAGGATGTCATTATTTTTGTCCTGTCAGTCCCATTATTTTTATTGTTACAAAATGTTGTCATTCATTTTCACTCATAATCCATCTCTCTGGGAAGAGATTGCATTAATACTTCTGTGGGAGTTAAAAGCTTCTCTGCTACACTGGGGGACATTGAAATAAAAATTCTGCTCATACCACTTTGAAAATGCAATTAGTAATGAATAAGAAAGATGTTATAGGATGAGCATCTTGAAAAAAAAGTCAGTAATATTTTGTAAGTTGAGTTTTTAAGAAAAGAAAAGCAAAAATCTCACAACTGTTCAATTACAGCATGTTGACACCTCAGATTACTGTATCAAGACTTAGGAACTGAGAGATATTCAGCTAATAGAAGCAATTTAAATGCCCTGCCTAGAAGACAGAGTATAACAGGTCCTTGATGCAGGCGGGTGTTGGTAAAACTTAAGAATATGAATATTTTCTAAATTGTTGAACAAGTGAAACGTAATTTTTTATGTAGGAAGCATGCTAAAATGCAAAATTGTATAATGGCTAAAAAACTGGTTAATTCTAAGGTGGTATCAAATAAGTGGTTGACAGAATAGAACAATGTTCCTTCTGAATAAATTTACAATATGTAAGGTAAAGTACAATCACTGATTATATTTTTCCACATTTGATGAATTTATTAATTACCATAAATTTAAAACTGGTCCTCTTATCCATAATTTACTCTTGGTTCTATTGTTATCACTCTTCCTGTTATCTTTTTTTATTTTGTTTTTCAATTAACAAACATTTATTTTCTCCTCCTCTCACCCTCAATTTAAAAAAAAGAAAAAGAAAACCCTCATAACAAATAAGCATAGTCAAACAAAATAAATGTCCTCATTGTCCATGTCCAAAAACATATATTTCAATTTGTAGCATGGAGATTGGAAGCATCTATCATTCTCTGTCCTCTGGAAACATGATTACTCATTATAGTGATCCAAGATATTAAAGTTTTTCAAAGTTATTTTTCTTTATAATATTGATGTTATATAAATTATTTCCTGGTTCTGCTCTCTTTACTCTGCATTAATTCATACAAGGCTTCCCAAGTTTCTCTAAAACAACCCTTTCATTATTTCTTATGGCAAAATACTATTCCATTACATTCATATACCATAATTTGTTAGACACTCCCTAATTGATGGGTACCTCCTTAGTTTCCAGTTCTTTGCCCACACACACACACACACACACACACACACACACACACACACAAGACCTGCTTTTCCTCTTTTTTTTTAATCTATTTGAAATATAGAACTACTACTGCTGAGTCAAAAAGGTATGAAAAGTTTAGTAACTTTTGGAGTACATTTCCAAATTGCTTTGCATAATGGCTGGACCAATTAATAGCTCAATTTTTAAAACATCATTATTTTGCCAATTTTCTTACAGCCCCTCCAGCATTTGTTATTTTCTTTTTCTGTCAGCTTTGCCCACCTGATGAGTATGAGGGTGAAATTTCAGATGAAGAAAGGAAGGAAACATTTGTTAAGCCTCTACTAAGTGCCAGGCACTGTGTTAATTGTTTTACAAATATTGTCTCATTTGATCCTCACAAGAACCCTGGGAGGTAGGTGCTATTTATTGTCTTCATGTTATAAGCTAAGGAAACTGAGATAGGCAGGCTAAACAACCACACAACTACTAAGTGACTGAGGCTAGATTTGAACTCAATTCTTCTTGATCCAAGCAAAGCACTTTATCTAATGCACCACCACCTTGTTGCCTCATATGACTTTCTCATTTGTAGTTCTCTAATCATTAGTGATGTGAAATGTTTTTTTTTCCCCACTTGGTTATTGACAGTTTTTTTTCCACTTGAGAACTGTCTCTTCACATCCTCTGAGGATATATTGGTGGAGGAATGGCTTTTATTCTTATAAACTAAATCAGTTCCTTAGATATCTTGGAAATGAGACTTTCATCAGAGAAATGTGCTACAAAGATATTTTTAACTATTTTCTTTCTGATCTTAACTGGATTTTTTTTCTGCAAAACTCTTTTAATTTTATATCTCTTCTTTTCCCTTTTAAAATCTATTTATAGGAATCAAGATGGTAGATTAGAGGCAGCCACCTGGCTGAACTCTCACAACATTTCCCTCCAAACATCTTCAAAACAATGCCTCAAATCAAGCAAAGCCAACAAAAGGTCAGAATGAGACATTTTTGCAGCCTTAGAAAACTTGAAAGGTCCTTAGGAGAAGTCTGTGGCAAAGGGGGTAGAAACTTGTCTGGAGCCCAGACACACAGTGGCAGCAGCAGCAGCTTCAGGAGCTTTCAGCCCAGATAGTAGGTGAGGTTAAATAACTGGTCAGAAAGAGATTATAGGGGGAACCTTTGCTGATGCTGGAAACAGCTGGCTCTGACTGGCTACTCCATTGCCCATAAGCAATTCTGAGTTGTAGTTCCAGGGTAGAAAGGAGCACTGGTGGTCCATCATAAGGAAGCAGGAGCCCTGGTCACAGTTCTAAAGTAGAGAGGAGCTTGTGACTGCAAAAGATGAGGGGCCTTTCCTGGGTTTAAATCAGAATGCAGACCAGGAGAACAGTGCAGGATCACACCACTCTGAAAGCATGAAAAACTTGCAGACATCCAGAACTAACTCTGAAAAGAGCATTACAAAAAAGCCTGAAGCTTAGCTCAGTGCCTTCCCACTCCTATGTGAACACAGCCCAACTTTAACATAAATTTCAAAGTCAAGAAATAGGCTAGAAAAATGAACAAACAACAAAAAAGAATTTGACTATAAAAAGATACTATTGTGTCAGAGAAGGTCATGACAGAAATTTAGAAGACAGCAATGTGAAAATACCTACCAAAAAAGCCTCAAAGAAAATGCTAATTGGACCCAAACCCAACAAGGATTCCTAGAAGAGTTAAAGAGATAAGAGAAGGTAGAGGGAGAATTGGGAAAAGAAATAAGAGTGATAGAAAAAATTATGAAAAGAGAATTAACCAGTTGGCAAAAGAGGCACACAAAAAAAAATACTGAAGGAAATAGCACATTAAACACACACACACACACACACACACACACACACACACACATAACACATACATAGAATAGGCCAAATGGTAAAAGAGGCACAAAAATTCGCTGAATAAAATAGCTTATCAGAAATTAGAATTGGGCAAATAGAAGCTAATGTCTCCATGAGACATTAAGAAACAATCAAACAAAGTCAAAAAAGAATGAAAAAAAGAAAGAAAACAGCTGACTTGGAAAATAGATTAAGAAGGGCTAAATTAAGAATTATTGAACTATCTGAAGGCCATGATCAAAAAACAAAAAAGCCTAGACAGCATATTTCAAGAACTTATCAAAGAAAACTGCCCTGATATCTTAGATCCAGAGGGTAAAACACAAATGGATAGAATCCACCAATCATCTCCTGAAAGAGATCCCAAAATGAAAACTTCTGGGAATATTATAGACAAATTTCAGAGATCCCAAGTCAAAGAAAAAGCACTTCCAACAGTCAGAAACAAATAATTCAAATATCATGGAGACACAGTCAGGATCATACAAGACTTAGTGGCTTCTACATTACAGGAGCAGGGGGCTTGGAATATGAAATTCCAAAAGGCAGAAGGCTAAGTTTGCAACCAAGAATAACCTACCCAGCAAAACTGAATGTAATCCTTCAGAGGGAAAATAAATGTTCAATGAAATAAAGGACTTTCTAGCACTCCTGATGAAAAGACCAAAACTGAATAGAAAATTTGACATTCAAACAAAAAACTCAAAAGAAGCATAAAAAGGTAAGCATAAAAGAGTAATCATAAGAGACTCAATAAAATTAAACTGCTTACATTTCTATGTGGAAAGATGATATATGTAACACCTAAGAACTTTAACATTATTAAGGTAGTTAAAAGGAGTTTACAAAGACAGAGGGGATGGGTATGAATCAATTATATTGGCATGATCCCCCAAAAAATGACGGGGTAAGAAACAGGGATGCACTGGGAGAAGGGGGAAGGGAGAGATAAAATGGGAAAATTTTTCTAACACAAAAGAGGTGTTCAAGGAAGACTTTTTACAATGGAGGAATGAAATGGGAGGAGGGTGACAGGCAATGCTTAAACCTCATTTTCATCTGAATTGGTTTAAAGAGTGAAGAAAATACACTCTTTATTGTATATAGAAATGTAACTTACCCAATAGACAAATAGGATGGGAAGGGGGTAAAAGAAAGTTGGGAGGAGAAAGGATGATGAAAAGGAGGGCAGATTAAGGGAAGCAGTGGTTAGAAGAAAAATATACTTTTAAGGAGGAAGAGAAGAGAGAGAGAAAAGAAGAAGAGGAGGAGGAGGAGGAATAGAGGAAACCACACAATTAGTAATTATAACTCTGACTATGAAAGAGATTAACTTACCCATAAAATGCAAGTAGATAATAGAATGGATTGGAAACCAGAATCCAACAATATGTTGTTTATAAGAGACACACTTGAAACAGAAAGACATACACAGAGTTAAAATAAAGAGCTGGACCAGAATCTAATATGCTTCAATCAAAGTTTAAAAAAAAAAAGGCAGAGGTAGCAATCATGATCATAAACAAAACAAAAGCAAAAATAGACTTAATTAAAAGACATAATTAGGGGAAACTACATTAAGCTAAAAGATACCAAAGATAATGAAATAATATCAAAATATTTTACAGCAAGTTTCTCTGATGAAGTCCTCATTTTTCAAACCTATACTAAGCATAGAACAGAGTCAAATACAAAAGTCATTCCCTAATTGATAAATGGCCAGTTTTCAGAAGAAGAAATAAAAGTTATATATAGTCATATTTTAAAAATGCTGTAAATCACTACTAGTTACAGAAATGTACATTAAAACAACTCTGAAGTACCTCCTCACACCTATCAGAAATGACAAATGCTGGAGGGAATAAGGAGAAAATAGGTACACAAATGAATTGGTCCAACCATTCAGGAAAACAATTTGGTAGTATGCCCAAAGGGCTATAAAACTATGCATACTCTTTGAACCGGAAATAACGCTACTGGGTCTATATTCGAAAGGGGTCAAAGACAGAGGGGAAAAAAACCTATATGAACAAAAATATTTATAGCAGCTCTTTTTGTAGTGGCAAAGAATAGGAAATCAAGGGGATGTTCATCAATTGGGGAATGGTTGTTGTGACATATGGTTGTGATGGAGTATTATTGTGCTATAAGAAATGACAAAGCAGGGTGGATTCAGGAAAAAAAAGGCAAGAACTATATGAACTGATGCAAAGTGAAGTAAGAAGAACCAGAAGATCATCATGAAAAATTAAAAGCAACATTGTAATGATGATCAACTACGAAAGACTTGGTGACTCTGATCAGCACAATGAGCCAAGAAAATTCCAAAGGACTCATGATGACAAAATGCAATCCACCTCCAGAGAGACAACTGATCAACTGAGTGCAACCTAAATTATAATTTTCTCACTTTATTTTTCTTGCTTTTAAATATATATATATATATGTGTGTGTGTGTGTGTGTGTGTGTGTGTGTATATATATGTGTATATATATGTATATATATATATATATATATGGCTAATATGGAAGTGTTTTCCATGATTTCACATGTATAATTAATATCAGATTGCTTGCCTTCTCAGTGAGTGTGGGAGGGGATAGGAAGTAGGAGAGAATTTGGAACTCAAAATTTAAAAAGAAAAGAATGCTAAAAATAAATTAATTTTTTTAAATTTTTAAATCTGTTTATATCTAACTAATGGTAGGAAATCAATCAAGGATTCTCTAGTTCAAAATCCAACTTTTAATGTTATTCTTTTAATAATTTTTAAAACTTTTCAATTATGAAAAGAACTGTCAGCCTTGGTTTCCTCATATGTAAAATAAGTGGCCTGGATTCAACTGCCTCTAAGGTCCCTTCCAGTTCTAATTTTGTAATTCTATGATCTATAACCTTTAACCATAATGTTACACATTTTTAAAACTTTAAGTTTTCTTAGTTTCTCCTTCACCTCCAATTGTCTTTCTCTGGAAACATATCTTAGAGCAAATTGTTTCTTTGAATATATTTAAATATTTTAATAAAGAATGATTTCATCCATGAGGATACTCCCTCCACTAATGCAAATTACAATCCCTCTACAACATGGTATATAATCTTCAAAAGTTTTCTATGACCAGCAACAACAAAAAATCCTGACTGCAGTCAATCCAAACTTAGATAGGCAGGTCCTAACATGACAAACACTTAATTGTGCCAGACCCTTAACTGGACACTTTCTGTCTTACCAAAATTTTTGTTTGATTGATACAGCTTTCATAAAACCAAAGTGACTATGAGAAAATACTTCCAACTTACCCCTTTGGAGAAGTTGGAGATCCACAGGTGTTAAACAATACATATTGTACATGTTTCCAATGTATTTCTCATGTGTGCAGAATTTTTTCCCTCTTTAAAAAAATGCCACTTATTGGGGATGGTTCTCTGGGAGGGGCAAAGGGTGAGATACTTAGCATAACTATGGTGACGTAAGAAACATAAGACATCAATAAAAACTTATTTAAAATAAAGATATAATAAAAAATTATATACGTTATATTTTTTAAAATAACACCAAGGTCACTTCCATACCCTAATGAGGGACTGGAGCAGGACTTTAATAAGCGTTAGTCTCTTGACTACAAATCCAACATGTATTAACTCTCATCAACTATTGGTATTTTGGTTAATTATTTATATAAAAGCTTTTGTCTAAATAATTTTACTATCTGATAGAACATGATAGTGAGGCAGCATGGTATAGAGAATAGAGAGCTGACCTCACTCAGGAAGACCTAGATTCAAGTCTCACTTCTGAGATCTACTAGGTGTTTGACTCTGGACACATCATTTAAACTCATTTTTTTTTTTCAGCAAACTTTTTAAGATGATGAGCTGCCTAGCAGGTTTGAGGAACCTGCCCTGATAGAGGAGCCTTCCCCTTTGGGAGTTTCCTTCCAATGCAATCACTTTTGTTGGTGTTGTTGAATCATTCCAGTTGCATCTTACTCTTTTTGATCCCATTTGGGGTTTTCTTAGCAGAGACACTGAAGCGGTTTGCATTTCTTTCTCCAGCTCATTTTACTGATGAGGAACTGAGGCAAACAGGGTTAAATGACTTGCACAGGGTCAGATAGCTGATAAGTGTCTGAATCTTCCTGATTCCAAGCCAGTGCTCTATCCACTGTGCCACTTAGTTGCCCCTGGGAAACAAAGTGACACATGGATCATACTGCATAATAGTCGCACCCTGTTTCGTTTTGTTTTTTTTTTCAGTCCAAAAATTGATTTATAACCTTTTATCATTGCATGGTATAATTCTGTTCATCATGCCACTTAAAAGTTAAACAGAGCAGCAATGTATTCACCAGTGACATATGGAGACGCATTAATCTTTCATGCATTGTTAGCCTGGAGCCTAGAATTCTCAGCTCATGCACATTGTCAGTATATTTCCAAAAGCCAACTTGCTGCAGTACTAACGGTATTGTCACTCAACCCAATGGAGAGCTGTAGGTACAAGGTGGGCAGGCAAAGCTGCCATGAGTAAGTCATGTGATATGGTAAGACTTGCAGCTTCCCGCATTAGCTAAACTGTACAGTTTATCTGCCACTGATGCAGCTTAGTAATAAATTATTTTTAAGTCATATTGGCACAATTTTTAAAGCTTCACATAATGATCACACCCACATAAAATCTTCAATGATTATGCGGTGAAATACAGTATCTGATTTCTGTTGTGTTGTTGTTCAAGTGTGTCAGTTGTGTCTGACTCTTTGTGACCCCGTTTGGGGCTTTCTTGGTAGAGATACTGGAGCAATTGCCTATTTCCTTCTCTAGCTCATTTTACAGATCAGGAACTGAGGCAGAGTTAAGTGATTCGCCCAAGGTCACACAAGTAAGTATCTGAGATGAGACTTGAACTCATGAAATAAGTCTTCCAGATAGAGTTCAATGCTCAATCCACTTCACCACCTAGTTGTCCCTGCAATCACTGATCTGATCTTATTTAAATAAAAACAGAACCTGATTCTTTACCACTTTTTTCCATCCTAAACCTTTGAGTTCTCACTAACTGATAAGTGGGAAGATTTAGAGGAAAAGAATAATTTGTCCACAATATTCTGGGCTGGTAGTAGATTGCCTTGTAGGCTTCTTCTATCCAGGTTTCAGTTACCTATTTGGGACAATGCCAATTGCCAATCCTAAAAAAAATTCATCCCGTTGTTCCTAAATATGCTAACCTTGTGAATACATTAATTCTTATATAAGTAATGTACACACCTGATTTCCAATCCCAAAACCATTTGTTGGGGACTGGGAAAAGCAATAGAAATGCAGTAAGGATACCATTCACTTGGCATTATATAAGGAGTTTGCTTGCATGTGCAGATAGTCCTCAGCTAAGATTTCTACATAGCCACCATGGCTTAGCAGTTGCATGTCTCTTGGCACCATCTGCTTGAGGGTCAAAATCAATTGTTACCTAGAACAGCAGTCCCTGGCTAAAAAATTAAAAGAAAAAAAAGCTCAGCCAAGCTAAGTTTTTATAACTTTCCTAATGACCATGACAACATTCAATTTATTTTATGCTTTAACCATTAGTTGACATGGTTTGTGACCTATAGAGCAGCCCTTCAAGGGATGAAAGTTGGAAGATAGAATCGAAATTAAAATAAGTCTAGAATGAGCTCAGGCTGGTTTTGAAAGATTAGTACCAAAAAGTTGTGTGTGGGGGGGTCCTTTTAGCTATTTTAGGAGCAAGAAAAAGTGCAATGGATGATGATAACTGATGACATAGAAAAGTATTCTGCTCTGTCTTCCGGAGACAGAAGAGCAAGTGGCCTCATAGACCAAGAAGAGCTGGGTTCAAGTCCTGCCTCTGACACATGCTGGTTGTGTTACCCTAACTTAACTTGCCAACACCTCAGGCAATTCCCTAACTTGATAAGTGGTTGATAAATTCCTGAGCAGCTCTGCTAGAAGGAGTTTCCTTGCCTAGCAGTTCCCTATACCAATTGAATCATAGATTCAGTCCCAGTCCATTTCTCTACCAAACAGAATGATTTTTGAACTTGGAAGTGTAGAATTTAAAAAAAAAAAAAGAAGGTAAAAGAAAGTTGAAACCCATGATAAGTGAAGTGAGAGTGAGAGAGAGAGCCTACCTTCCCTAAGGGAGTTCTTCAGGAGACCCAAACAAACAGTTCCCCAGAGTCCTAAAAGAATAAGTGATGATGACTGTTCATCTACTATCATTCATCTTACAAAGACTGTGAAGAACAGAAGAGATACCAGAGGGCTAGAAAAGGAAAAATGTCATGATTTTCAGAGAGGTGAGGACAGAATTTGCAAGTCCTGGGCTGGTGAGTTTCACTTTGCGTCTAGAAAAACTGTAGAATTTATTATGAAATAACTGGTTAGTGAGTATTTAGAAGGATAAACAGTAACCAGGCCACATCATCATAGCTTCATGGAGGTCGTGCCAGACTAACTTCATTTCCTTTTTAGATAGGGTTACTGGTTTGGTAGATGATGGGTTTGTGTAGATTTTGACAATGCAAATTAATGAGTCAAATTAATAAGCACTTGTTAAATCCCTACTATGTACCAGGCATTGTGCTAGCTAGGAATATAAACACAAACAAAAATACAGTTCCCTGCCCACAATGAGCTTATTTTGTAATGGGAGAAGATAATCAATACATAAAAGAAAGCTAAAGGGGGAAGGAGGGAAAAGGTATGCAAGCTGGGTGAATGATAGAGGAAGTCCAAGTCTAAAAGTGAGAAGTTGAACCCAGAAAGAAATGATGACACGGCTGACCTGGGTGCTTTCTTTAAAATGTAGATTCTAAGAGAAACCAACCTAGCAGAAGGGGTGGGGGGGGAGGAGTGAAAGATACCTCTGGTATAGGCAGAGTAAACTTTGAGGTCAAGAAAGCTTCTTTGACAAGGTAGAAAAAGTCTGAAGAGTCAGCCTGAAGAAGAATGATGACAAGGCTGGCCTGGGTGTTTTCCTTAGAATGGAAATATATTTGACAAAATCTTTCATGTATCCTTGGGGATAAGATGAAGAGATGTGAGGTGAAGGAAAGTACAGTAGAGTGGCTTCAGAACTGGTTGAGTAGCCTGACCCTAAGTGTAATCATTAATGGTTTGATGTGAACTTGAAAAGGGGTCTCTAGTGGCATGTCCCAAAGATCTGTGCTTGACCCATTTTAATCAATGGTTTGACTGACAATATAGATGACCTGCTTCCCAAATTTATTGATGATAGAAAGCTGAGACACACTGAACAAGAGTCAGGGTCCAAAAAATGGTAATGAGCTAGAACTATGGGCTAAATCATAATAATGACTAGTATTTAAATAGAACTTTGATTTGGAAAGCATGCAACAAGTATTATCTCATTTGATCCTTGCAACAACCCTGTAAGACTAGTGCTAGTATTATCCTTCTTTTACAGAAGAAGAAATTGAGTCTGAGAGAGGTTAAATGACTCACCCAGGATCACACAGCTAGTGTTTGAGGAAGGATCTAAACTCATATTTTCCTGATTCCCAGTGCAGCCACCTACATGCCTCAAAATCTAAAATGTAATGTAATAGGGATAAAATATATGGATATTTCAGGGAACTACCAGTTCAATATGAGTCATCAGTGTCAATAATGTGATCTTAAATAGCTTTAAATAAATTATAATGTCAAGACAGAACTCACCTTTCCCTCTAATCCCTCCTCCTCACCTCCTATCCTCCCTATTAATGTAGAGGGCAATGTCATCTACCCTGTCCCTCAGGCTCCCAATGTAGGAATCATCCTGGATTCCTTATTGACTCTCCCTGCACCACCACATCCAATCTGTGGTCAAAACCTGTCAGTTTCACCTTTCCAACATCTCTCAAACGTACACCCTTCACTCCAATAATCCTGCTGCCAGTCTAGGGCAGATAATCTTCATCACCTCAGACTATGCCAGCCTCAAATTTCTCCCCACTCCAATCCATTCCCCATTCAGCCACTAAAGACATTTTCCCAAAATGTAAGTCTGATCATGTCACTCCCCCATTCAATAAAGTCCAGTAGTTTCTTATTGCCTCCAGAAGCAAATACAAAATACCATATTTGGCATTCAAAGTCCTTCATAAGCTAGCCCCCTCCTACATTTCCAGTCTTCTTACACTTTACTCCCCACAAGTACTCTTAGATCCAGTGACACTGGCCTCCCAGATGTTCCACAAATAAGACACATTCCATCTCCTGGATTCAGTTATTTCTGTGACTGTTCCCTATTGCCTGGAACACTCTCCCTCCTCTCCTCTGACTACTGACCTCCCTGACTTTCTTTAAGTTCCAGCTGAAATCCCACCTTCTACAGGAAACTTTCCCTCACTCTTCCTGATTTTCCTCTTTTAATTATTTCCTATATATGTTTGTTTGCATGTTGTCTCCCCTGTTAGGTTGAGGGCAGGGATTATCTTTTGCTTCTTTTTGTATCACCAGTGCTTAGCATAGTTCCTGGCACATAGTAGGCATTTAATAAATATTTCTTGAATTGAATTTTTAAAAAAGGACACATGAAATAGTCTCCCTGCCCTGTGCTTTTGTCAAACCACCTCTGCAATGTTGTGTTCAATTCTAGATGTTATGTTTTAAAAAAGGGACATGGACAAACTAGAAAATGTGCAGAAACTGGTGGTGACTCAAATGACAGGAACTGGAGATCATGCCATATGCTGAAGCAACTGGAAATATTTAGCCTCAAAAAAGAAAAGATTTAGGGCAGCTAGGTGGCACAGTGGATACAGCACCAGCCCTGGAGCCAGGAGGACCTGAGTTCAAATCCGGCCTTGACACTTGCTAGCTATATGACCCTGGGCATGTAACTTAGCCTATTGGAGAGAGAGAGAGAGAGAGAGAGAGAGAGAGAGAGAGAGAGAGAGAGAGAGAGAGAGAGAGAGAAGATTTTAGAGAAACAGATACAGGTTTGATCAGATATGTCTAAAATCCCTTCCAACTCTGAGATTCTGTAAGGATGGGGGAAATCTGATTTAACAACCATTTTGGCACCAAAGGCAGGAGGTTTCAGTTGACTGCAAGTGCATTGTGAGCAGACATGGATATCAGAAACGAAATGTAATCTTAGGCATTGTTAACAGAATGCCCAGGTTAAAGGAGATCAAAATCTCATGCTAGTCAGAACACATCTGGAATATGATGAGTTGATAGAATGTTTTGAGAGTCACATTAACAACCTGGAATTGTGTCCTGAATGACCAAAAGGTAAAAAGCCTGGAAACCATTTCATATGAAGAAGGATTGAAGAAAGACAGAAACTATGTAGCTAAAGAGACAAGAAGACTTGAGCAGGGAGAGTCATATTCATTGTCTTCAAATAGTTGATGGGCTAGCCTATGAAAGAGAATTTAGAAAGTATATATAAAGGTATCTCTCATATGGATATGCTATCTATACATCTTAAGGTCTACAAAGAACTTTCCCCACAAGAACCCTGTAAGATACATAGAGCAAGTATTTTCATCCCCATTTTAGAAATGAAAAAATTGAGGCTGTGTAGATTTAGTGATTTGCCCATGATTGCACAACTGGTAAGTAGCCATAATAAGATCTGAAATTACGTCTCCTGGCTCCAAGTATATCAAGTATAATATATTTTCTCTAAGGCACAGCAAAGAACAGAACTAAGGGTAAGGGATAGAAGTTAGAGGGAATCACATGTCATTTCAATATAAGGAATATTTGGTAAGAATAAGAGCTACCCAAAAAATCAAATGGGCTTCTTTGTGAGGCAATGAGCTCCCAGTCACTGAAAGTGTTCAAGCAGAGGCTGAATGACTGCCAGTCAGGGGCATTATTGGGGAATTCCTGTATTAATATAAATAGCTAATATTTTCATAGCATTTTAAAGGTGAGAAGCTTTACTATTTGGTCTCTAATGTTTTGTCCACCTGTGAGACTTTGATTCTCTTTTATCTATGTGTTTATTTACATGATAAAATAGTACAAAAGCATTTTTTTTAAAAAAGGTAGTTCTCTCAATTTTCCAATAGCAAGAAAAATAATTGTGTTGACCTTCTTTTAGATGTTCATAACTTCATAACTATCAGCATTCATTGAATTAAATACAAACACAACAGGACATACAGTTCTCTTATTGGAAATTAGAACAGGTCTGAGGAACAAAGAGAAAAAATTCTCTCATAGAAAATACTTATGAAAATGATCTGTCATACCAAGGAAATAAACACTTTATATCTTGGTGAATATGAGGTTAGACATCTCCACATGTGCACACATGCACACACACACACACACACACACACACACACACACACACACACGATCTTAAGTAAATGAGAAACTACAAGGGAATAAAAAGAGATGAAAAAATACACCGACATATTTCTAATCTCAGTCAAGTGAAAATGCATTAAATACTTGAGCTATTCAGAATCCTGTGGGAATGAGCCATTCTCAAGTTTGTTTCATAGGTGAGTATTTTAAATCCTAAAATTTTTTTATTATAATTTTAATAATTTTTGATGGAAATCTTTCTAAAATAACTTTCACGCTCCTTTTACAGAACCTACTGAATATAATTTAACCTTTTCTTAATCATTCGAGGTCACAACATAATCAGAATTTTATAGCTAATAAAGACTTTAGAGATCATCTAATTCAATCCCCTAATATTATGGATGAGGAAGCTGAGGCCAAGAGAAATAAAGCAGCTAGCCTAAGGTCACACATCACAGAGCCAGTTAGTGGTAGAGTAAGAGCAGAAACCTCATTTTCCCAACTATGTCTTCATGAGTTTTATTAAATATCAATTATTCTACTTTTCTCTAATGCAGTTATTTCCTCAGGGCCTTTTAAGGTGAGTAAGCACCTCAAGAGTGGGGATTGTTTCATTCTTTGTAATTGAACCCCCAACTTCTAGCACAGTGTCTGGAACGTAACAGCCTGTAAAACAATGTTTGTTGATATCTATGCAGAACTATTTTTTTTTTGGTACCATGATGGTTTTTGGCAGTTACAGTCTATATTCTGTGCATTGACTTTTCTGCTTCTTAACTCTGTAAGACTATCCATCTTTCTTTCTTCTCTGTGTGCTTCCTTCTTTCCCCAGCAGCACCTAGAAACAAATTTCTTTGCTCTTGGCATTCTTCATCAGCCTTGACTCACCCTTTTCTTCAATACATAATTATGGTACACTTTTGCATTCATCCTCCATTTGCTTCTCCTTTTCAAAATCTAAGTTTGTTGATGAGTTTCCTATGTATCTGTATTTTATTTATTGTTTTGTTCTGAACTTAACAAGCATCAAATAAAATGAGTACCTCTATATACATAGTAGAACAGAACAAAGAAGATTATACATGAAACTTCAAAACCTTATTATGTACAATTGTTTTTCTTTTTAAGTATATAATAAATTCAACATGTAAACTTTCAAAGCTGTTTTGTTTGTAATCCTTTCTGGCCTTCCTTCTATTCCCTTTTGTGTATTAAAAAATGAATTAGTGACTCTCTTTTGTTTCTTCTCTTTTTTTTTTCATTTTATTTTGGTAACCCTAGGTCTAGCCCCTCTTTCTGTCCCATCTCTGCTCCACTGTAGGAAAAAAAAATCTTGTAATAAATAACTGTGTATCCACATTTGTCAACTTCAGACAACTTCCCTTTTCCTCTTCATTGGATTTCTTTATCTTTGTGACTTCAATATTTCATTATTATGATCTTCCCAGCTCTCATGGATTGGCTGCCTTGTAGAATTTTCATCCATGAAATCTCAATTATATTTTCTTGAAGCCTTTGAAATCTGCTTTTTCAAAACTTAGGGTGCATATCAAACTATGCTTGGCCTTCCTCTCCTCTGTCATGAATTCTAAGATACAGTGGTTATTTTCCTCCAGGGTTCTCATCATTTTCTTTCTGCCCCAGCAACCAGTTTTTCCATGTTGGTCAAATCAAATCCAGAATAGAAATTCCCCTCATTTGTTCCTCCACATTTTGAATGATGAAAGTACCACAAAGTCGCTTTTAAAAATTTATTAATTATTCTCCCTTTGGCAGAAAGATCTTTAGCAAAGGTCTGAATAGCTGAAAAGCCCCATCACTCCTTATATCTCTGTGACAGTCTTGTGATCTGTTTCTCTATTTCATCTTATTGTTTAGGTGGTAGGTATATAGTCTATTCCTGTGGTGGTTTTATTTTAGTCCCTATTAGTCTTCACTCAAATGTTCTTTACCTTCTCTGGTTCCTGGATTTCCTCCTTTGGATATATCTTCTTCTTCTTTCTTTTTTTAGGCAATTGGGGTTAAGTGGCTTGCCCAGGGTCACACAACTAGTAAGTGTCAAGTGTTTAATTTGAGGCCAGATTTGAACTCAGATCCTCCTGACTTCAGGACTGGTGCTCTATCCACTGAGCCACCTAGCTGCCCCAGTATATCTTCTTCTTCTTCTTCTTCTTCTTCTTCTTCTTCTTCTTCTTCTTCTTCTTCTTCTTCTTCTTCTTCTTCTTCTTCTTCTTCTTCTTCCCTTCTCCTTCTCCTTCTCCTTCTCCTTCTCCTTCTCCTTCTTCTTCTTCTTCTTCTTCTTCTTCTTCTTCTTCTTCTTCTTCTTCTTCTTCTTCTTCTTCTCTCTTCTTCTTCTTCTTCGTCTGTGTGTGGCAATTGAGGTTAAGTGACTTGCCCAGAGTCACACAGCTAGTAAGTTTTTTTATGTGTCTGGGGCTTGGTTTGAGCTCGGGTCCTCCTGATTCCAGGGCCAGAGCTCTATCTACTGCACCACCTATCTGCACCTGGGTATATCTTCTTCATGCTGTTTTCTTTCAGTCAAAGCTAAATTCCAACAAATATCAGCTATAATCATAAATTCAAATTTGCTTCTTTGGATGAGGATCTCTAGTTCATCTTATTTGTTCCCTATAATTTGTGCATTTATGTATAGACAGCTAAGGCAATAGGTTTTATTGCTAAAGCTCCCCTCTTAATATTTCATCTCCTTTGAATTTCAAGCTACCTCTACAGCTATTCTTCTTCATTGCAGCAATTTCCTATGGCATCTAAGTTTGATGGCTATGTATAGGCAGTTTTTTCCTCCTATCATTTGGCTTTGCAGTTTAAAACCCTTTTGGTCAGATTATAATGCTCTTGGCAAATCTGTTCTTACCAGCCCTTGTTGGGCATACTACCTCCTTGAGTAAGGGCCTGTCATTCCTATATTTTATGATGGGGTCCAAAAACCCAAATCCCATATTTGGACACCATTTTTAAGCCAACTGTTCATTTCTTGAACCTTTATTTCTCTTCTGAACTTCTTACCTTTAATAGGCAGCACTGATTTGACTTTACAATCCTTAGTGATGCTTCCTAGATTCCTTCTGGCAGTAGTATTTGTGTCCACATAAACCATCAGAAGCATGTTATCAGAGTCATCCTGTTTAATCACTCTGGGGAGATTCTCTGTCATGTCTTGGATTCTTGCCCTAGAAATGCAGAAGACCTCACTTTTACTGCTCAGGATCCTGCAGCAGGGAGTCAGTCACCAGTAACCACTACTGACCGTCACTAAATGGTCCATAAGCTATTAGAAACAGGGGAATCTATGTCATAATTTCTTGCTGGAAAAGTAGCTTCTTCCTCATTAGAGAGTCCAGCTCCCTTCTACTTGAGGAAGATGAGCTTTGTATCTGTTGTTTTGCTCCAAGTGTTGGCCTCCAAGTGACCTTCTTCCTTTTCTTCTCTGTGGAACATTCTTCTGCCCAGCTTTCTGACACAAGTTAGGAATCTCATCTTCTTCCATTTAAAAAAAAAATAAACACATCATTCTTCCCAGTAATCTTGAAAGGTGGTCTTCAAACCCCTTACCTTCTTTTCTAAGAGAGAGCTCAGCCTGCACTTTGAGCATAGATGATAGATAAGTTGGTCGTGACAGAAATACAAACATTGCCATAACCGAATGGGTCAGAGTAAAATTCTACCTACTCTTCATACTTGATAAACCATAGTGCCAGTTTGATTTTTCTCCATATTTGATATTCTAGCATCTTGAAGATACATTAGTGGTTTCTTCATGTAAATTATCCTACTGAACCAGAAAGGGCATTGTTCAATGTTTCTTGTTATTAACTCAGAAATCCAAAACTATCTAGTTGAATTTTTCTAAGATAAAGCCAAATGTAACATCCCATAGAAAGATGTTGGGAATTATGGCATTAGAAGAGAGCCAGAGATTTCATCAGGACAACTATTTCAAAATGTGCATCTGGATATGGAAACATCTATGATGGAGATAAAGCAACTAGACCAAAGAGTCCTTGGTTTTATGACTCTTGGCTGGTAGAACTCAAGTCTCTGAGAGAAGCAAATAGTAATCCTCTAACAAATGTCTTTACCAAGAAGTGTAAGGAGAAAATGAAAAAAAAAAAAGCAGAAGAATGAAGCACCAAAGAAATTTCAGTTAGGTGATAATTTGGTTGAAATACCACAAAGGAGGAAGTCGAGCCTCATTCTGTCTAGTCTCTAGCCTCTGACTGGACCAAGACTTAACCAACAAGGGCATCTTGCCATCTGCTAGGCTGTGTCAGAGTATCACACCCTCTCCCTTTCTATCCCTTGCTCACTGAATAATAATTGAACTAAAAGTGCAGTTACTATAGAGAATAGCATGTCATCTTTTCTGCCTTTGGTTCTGTTCATAATCTCAGTTTCAGTCATAGACTAAGCAGAAGCTCCTTTCTCTGGCTATCACTCTCCACTCCCTGATTCCCATTCATATTAGTTCTGTCTTCTTCTGGATCCCTATCCCACTCTACTGTCCCCTTCCACTGTGCTCCCTACCTCCCAGTCCCCCTTTTTTTGCAACAATCTGCCCTTTGAATTCTTTCCATCCTGCACTCATAAAAACCTGGCTCTCCTCAAAAGCCGCAACATCCCTGGCCAACCTCTTTAGTACTAAATAAACCTCTCATTACACATCCACATTCCTCCTCCAAACCCTGGGCCAGGAAAGGAATTAGGCATACTTCTGGCTCCACTGATCCAGATCCTGGTGGCTGTTATCCACTGAGTAGTAGACTGGTGAGTACAAGAAGGGCTTAACTTGGAGGGTGAACCTTAGATTTCCTGAACCCCCCTTTAAACCCTGGATCTGGCACTGACTACCTGGATGACCTAGAGCACTCTTTCTTAGGATCTTCCTGGTTTTCAGTTTCCTCGTTTGTAAAATAAAGAGGTTGGATAAGATGATCTATAAGTTTCCTTCCACCTCTGAATTGATGATCCTATACTAGTCCCCTGGTTGTTTTACCTCCTTTCTCAAACAGTTCAATGCTTGGCTCACAGCCAATCATTATCCACATCCACCCCTGCCCTTATACTTGAGGACTTTAACCTACATGTTAATTTCTTCCTCAAATAGCCCTGTTTCCCAATTTATCATCATCCTTAACTCCCATGATCTGCTGGTCCTATCCTTAATCTCATCATCACTCACAAATATTTTAGCTTCACAATCCTGAAATTTTCATTCTATCTTTACCTGTCATTCTTTATATCCCCAAGTCTCAGTTCTTCTCAAACTATTATTCTTCATCTTCACTACAACTAATAGTGACTCCTTCTTCCCTAGTTTCTCAGACCATTTATCCCTTATTTGAAATTACTTTCTTCCCTTCAGTCAATAAATCAATAAGCGATGAGTTAATATTTACTATGTACCAGGCACTGGGGAGTATAAAGACCAAAATGGAACTGTTCCTGCTCTCAAAGAGCTTACATTCTATTAGGAAAGATATGTTCAAATGTAAGCGTCAAGTCTTGAAATAAATCAAAGTTACAAGTTCAGGAATAAAGCATCTTTGACTGAGATAACAGGGTAGCAAACCTGCCACCCTGGAAGATGTCCCATGAGTACAGAGCACAATGGATTCCCCAAACTAGAGTCTCATGGAAAAGTCTTTTATACCTTTAGGAGGGAAAGAGGAGGAGGCAGCATGGCGTAACAAGGCTGTATCATGAGATTCCAGCCACCTTCAGCAATCTGAGAAAGGACAACCAACCACTTCATTCTGGCTGTTTTGCTCTTCATGCCATGAATCCCAGAAGAAGGGGGCAAGAACGTCAGAGGTCTAGATCTAGCTTAAGCCACAAGGCAATGTCTCAGGATAGAACTTAAGATCTGACTCAGCTCAACCTAATCTCATTATTTTAAGGGTAGGAACATAAGGACATTATTGGAATTTTGACATTGTCAGGATAACTAAAAGGTTGTGGCAGTTCATATTGCAATCAGTATTAATAATTTGCTGTCATATCAACAATTAAATTAATGATTTTGTCATAAGTGTATATATATATATATGTATCTATTTTATACATACTTATAAGTATATAAGGTCTATATAAAATCAATACAAGATAATTTTTGAGGGGTGTGGAGGCAATTACTAGTGTCAAGAATAAACAGGGTAAAGGGGCAGCTAGGTGGCACAGTGAATAGAGCTCTGGCCTTGGAGTCAGGAAGACCTGAGTTCAAATCTAGCCTCACACACTTAACACTTACTAGCTGTGTGACCCTGGGCAAGTGACTTAACCCCAATCATCTCACCAAAAAGAAAATATATGTGTATACACACACACACACACACACACACACACACACACACATATATATATATATATATATATATATGTTTATATATATATATAAACATAAACAGGGTAGTGATTGGCCTTAAGCAAAAAAAGCACCCTAAGGAAAGAGAAATAAAGTCAACATTGAGGTTTTCCTAGGAGAAGAGTTATCATACTTTTTGGTCTTGAGGACTCCTTTATACTCTTAAAAATTACTCAGGACCTCCAAAAGAGCTTTTGTTTACATAGGCTGTATTTATCGATATCAACCAGTATCTATCAATATTAGAAACTAAAATATCTTAATATTATCATGAAAATCATTTTGACCTTGTAGCTAGTACTATACACAAGAGAATGGGCCAAATCAGGAACCAGAGGTCCCCAGGAATTCCAAAGTTCAAGGGTCTGAGGTAGTAGTCAGAAGTTAAAGGGAGGTTTCAAGCCAGGGGAGTCTGCATATACAAATGATTGCCTAGTATATTCTTTTCTCTTAAAGTTCCATCCTTTTATTATAATGATACTGATCCATAACTGCACTTGTATTTTCGTGCACCTTTATTTTTCTTCCTTAAACCATGCTATGGAAATTAATAACATCAATCCCCAGGGAACGGTTCTTTTGGCAATGCAGGTGATATGGCTAGTATAAGGTGTAGAGGTCTATGGGGCAAACATTCACATAGGCCTTGCTCAAGAAGATACTTCATTTAACTATATTTTCCACAGATTTTATTACAAATGATCATATTTTGATATGCCATTTCACAACTCAGATTTTTTTTCTTGGGTTTTGATGGGGTTTTTTATTGTTATTTATTTGTTTTGGATCTGTGATTTCAGTAGATACAGGCAGCACAGGGTGGAGGGTGAACAGAAAGCTAGTTTTAAAGTTAGGAAAACTGAGTTTATGTGTTGCCTCTGACACATAATGACTGCCAGACCCTGGGAAAGACACTAAATCATTTAATCTCCTGGAACCTCAACAGCTCTCAAAATCTAGAAAATATAGAGTAGGTGCCAATCTGCAACAGGAAAGGAAGTCCCTCCCTGAGAGTTCCCTCTACCAATGAAATCACAGGCTTCAATGTTCCCTCTCCCAGTTTGTATCTTGGGAATTATTTCTGTGCTTGCATAATGCAAATGTTCCCCCATTCAACCTCAATGAAATCACATTTGATTCTTTTCTTCGAAATGGCCAATAAATCTTAATGCTTATCCATAATGCATTCGTCTGAAGTGCTTGGCCTCCTTTTAGAGTTCCTTGGTTCTATGAATTGATTGATAGTATTAAACAAATTAAGGTAAAATGAAAAATTTTCTCCATCCAGTCCCTTACAGAGTTACCAGTGTTCGGAAATTAATCTAGTCTAGAAACGACCATCTTTCCCCCTTGAATTTACTTTGGTTTCTCCTCTGGACATCAAAAGCATATGTGCTACAAATGTCAAGTTTGACAGTGTATGTTGGACTTGCCTTGAAGTTGGAAATGTTTGGATATGGAGACACAGGGGACAAGTTTCACAAACTGGAAACTCCCCGGCAGAATATATGTCTACTCTGCCCAGACCACACAAAAGAAAACCTTTAAAATGTGTCATCGTCTTAGACCCTGGAGAAAAAAGAAGGTAGCATTCAAACTCATCATATAAAACTGGGTGGCTCCCTTGCTCCTGCTTGTCCAGGTGCTCTGGTTCCAAAGAACCCTGGGGTAGACTTGCCTAACACTCTGCCCTCATCAGTAGGAAAATGAAGTAGGTAAGCAAGGATTTTGAGTTTTCATCTCAGTCTTCTTTCAGAGATGATTTGGGGAAAATGTAGATAGGTCTCCAGGCAAACATGTATGAGGAGCTTCTGGGGTCTCAACTTCTCCTGGGATGGGTGCTGGGAATCCCTTCTTGTGAAGAAGTGTCCTAGGTGATTTGATTATTTCTTCCCAGTAGAGTAAACTGAAGAAGAGTTGAGATATCTGACTGGTGTTTGTTGGTAGTGTCTCAGAGAGGGGTTGCCCAATCCTATTTATTGTAGAGGTAGGAAGGATCTGAGAGCAGGGGAGAATTAAAAGTTAACCCATTTACAAATAGAGTCCATGCTGCTGGCTCTCCTGTAACCCAAGGGTCAAAAGTGGCCCTGGAAAGCCCAAAGGTAACACAACAGGGATGTGTCCAGGAACTTAATTGCCTATATCTCAACTTTTGAATTTTAAACACACGTGATAAACTAGGACTCCCTAATCCAGCACCTTATTTTTCAATTTAGAGGCTCTATAGGAAGAAAAGTAATCACTGGTTAAATCAGGAAAGGAAGCTTTAGGCTTTCTCTGCTAACATTGAGGGTTCCCTTTGGACCTCAGGGTGCCCTGAATAACTGAAAGAAGGCACCAGCTAGGAGACAGTAGCAGCTAATTAATTAATCAATAAGCATTTATTTATTGCCTACTACAGGAATGTAGCAGACATTGGATCCTAATGGTGATTACTTCTTATGGAAGACTATGGGACTTTATATCATTATGATTTCCCTGTTGCAAGGGGCAGTATTACTGTTAACAACTTTATTTTTCTTACATTAAAAGGAAAGTCCCTCTTCATAAACTGTGGCTAGCATGCTAGCTATTGCAAGTTGGTGCTGTCAGATTCCTGACAGAAAGAACATGGCTTAGTGGAAAGATCACTGGATATAGCATTAGGATATTTGGGCTCAAATGTTTTTTCAGCCTTAGCCTCAATTTCCTCATCTGTAAAATAGAAATAATAATATTTTTGCAAGGTTGTGAGGAAAACTTGTTGTAATAAATGTCTGAAAAACCAGGCACCTGCACTTAGAGACATCACAGGGGCAGAGCTTTGCTAGTCCATGAAGCATAGTCAGGAGACAATTGGCCCCAACCCATTTCAGTCTGACCACATCCTGCTTCTGCACTGGCTTTTCACTAAGACACAAAAATCTTAACCTTTTATCAAATGAGACTGCTCAAATTTCTCTATCTCACCTCACCCTCAGACTGTTAATCTGGACCACATCCTTCATTGCTCATATAATAGGTGTCTTCTTCAAAGTAATCAAAACCATCACATGGTCTGCCTGTTTGCATTATATTTCAGGTCAACCTCCTTGATTGTGAATGAATTGTTGAATGAATGAACTGTTGGATGAATGGAGTAAGTAGACGTCACTCCCCACCATTTGCCCAATTGCTAACACCAAAGCAAATGTGGTGAGGTAGAAAGAATGCTGGATTTGGATTCCAAGAAACTGCATTCAAATCCTGACTGAACATTGACTCTGGAGTCAGAGGACCTGGGTTTAAATACTACCCGTCATTTGCTATCTGCATGACCTTGAGAAAGTCACTCAACCTCCCTGAGCCTCTGTTTCCTCATTTGTAAAATAAAGTGGTTGAACTAGATGATTTCTGAGGTCCCTTCTACCCCTATAGCCATAATTCAGTGCTCTTAAGTCATTTAGGCTTCAGTTTTCTCATCTGTAGAATATAAGGTTACATTGTATCAGAGTTCTTAACCTGGAATTTATGAACTTACAATGGAAGAAATTTGATTCTTACTTTTATTAATCTAACTGAAATTTGGCATTTCCTTCAATTATGAATTTTAAAAACAACATCAACAACAACACATTATTCTGGTCCAGAGGTTTCACCAACTACCAAAGGTGTCTATGATGCACAAAAAGGTAAAGAATCTCTGGAATAGATGATCTTTAAGATCTCTTCCAGCTCTAAAGCTATGATCCTGATTGTACCTGTTGGTCTGCCCATTGAAACAAGCTCAAAATGAAGAGTTTCTACACAAACAAAATTAATCCCCATCTAGAATAAGGAGGGAAGCAATCAAATGGGAAAATATCTTTGTATCAACTTTCTCTGATAAGAGTTGGTATCCTAGATTATAAACAATTAACAGAAGAGCAAAAGCCATTCCCCAATAGTTAAGTGGTTATGGGGGGAAAAAAACAGTTCCCAAAAAAAGAATCACAAACTATTAATAACCATACGCTTGACTCACTGAAAATAAGAGAAAAATAATTCAAACAAAACTGAGGTTTCACTACACACCCAGCAAATTGGTAAAGATGACAAAAAAAGGGGGAGTCATCAAAGTTGAAAGGTTATAGGAAGATAAGCACACTAGTACATTGTGAATCAGTACAATTATTTTGGAAAGCAGTTTGGAATTGTGCAAATAAAATGATTAAAATATTCATGCCCTTTGACCCAGAGATTCCATTATTTGGCTTATAACTCAAAACCATTGATAAGAAGAAGTTCCCTTTATACACCAACATGTTTATAGCAGCACTTTTTGTGACAGCAAAGAATCAGAAACAAAGTAGATGTCCATTGACTTGGTAAGGGCTAAACAAATTAAGGTACATGAATGGAATGCAATATTAGTGTTGTAAGAAATGGCTAATGCAATGAATCCAGAGAAGCATGGAAAGATTTACATGGACTAATGGAGAGTAAAAGAAGCAGTCAAGAAAACAATACATGCAGTAACTACAACAATGTAAGTGGAAAGAACATTACACACACAAAAATCAAAAGTGAATGTTGCAAAATTATAAAGAACATGTATAGCTCAGAGAAGAGAAATGAGAAGACACCTCCACCTTATCCCTTTTGAAGAAGTGGAAGATCCATTAGTGTTGTACATTGCACATATTTTCAAACTGTTTCAATTTATTCATCAGTTATACTGATTTTTTTTCCTCTTCTCTTTCTTTTTTTCTCTTAAGAATATTATATATAGGATGGCTCTCTGGGAGAGGTTGGGGAAGGATGCTGGGGGAAATGATGGTAATGTTTAAAAAAACAAAAACTTATTTTTAAGAGAGAGAAAAGGAGGGAGGGAGAGAGAGAGAGACAAAGAGAGACAGACAGAGACAGAGACAGAGAATAATAGTTCTCTAAGTAACCCAGGGCTTTAGAACCTTGAGTATCTCTGACGCACATGATACAAATGTAACAGTACTTACTTGCTAGTCAGTTGGCATTCTGTTTTTCTCTGCTTAAGTTGACATGAATAAGATCCAGAGGAGATAATCACAGAATATGAAAATTACAAAGCAGCTCAGAGATCATCTAACCCAACCTATACAGACAGGGAATCCTTACTGTAATAGATTCAATAAGTTGGATTCTTCCGATTTTTATCAATCATACCTAAAAAAATGAAAAAGACTTGATATTTATAAAAGCTTTCTTGGGACATTGGGAAATAATGTGTAAAAATGTGTTGCATAATGACAAAGAACAATCTTAAGAATAACAGATTAAATGAGTTGGTACACACAAATCATCTTTAAATATTGACTCAGTGAAAAAAGTACCTACTGTGTGCAATGCTTTTATAAATTATATTAATTCTGACAATCTTGGAAAACAAGTATAGAACTATGTACTAGGATGGGGAAAAGCCACTATATTCACTCTATATATTCATTCAGTTCATAAAATTCATTCAGCAAACACTAAGTGCCTGCTGTGTGCAATATACTGGGAATTATTATTAGACTTTTAGAGTATTTTATAAATTATATTAATTCTGAAAATATTAGTAAACTAGAGAAACAGAACACTATAGTGGCAAAAAGCTCTGGACTGTCATTTTGCAAATGATGGGGCAAGAGCTACTTCTAGACCTACAGTGGTACTACCAGGATGACCATGGACGAGTCATTTAACTTCTCTGGCTCTCTATTTTCTTATTGACAAAATGAAGGGATTAGATTTTATCAGCTTGGAGATCCCTTGCAGTTCTAACCTATGATTAGAACTGGGTAGTAATCAAAAAAGTGTCCCCCCCCCACCAAAGGGTTGAGAGTTGACTACTGAGAAAGCTGGCTAGAAACTAAAATCAAATAGAATATCCTGATGAACTTTTAATAGCCCAGAAGAAAAAAAAAAAGACCTGGCAACCTAAACAATTGCCAAATCCAAACCATGGTTTACTTTGCTGTGAGTTTAAATAGAATTCCCTGTGTCTAACAGGAAAAGTTGCTGTGTTTAAGATTCACATCTGCAAATACATATAATGGCAACCATGTGTTTAAGTGGAAACGGATGCACTACTCATAGCCGATTTTCAAACATTTATACAATGATCAAATTTCTAAACCAAATTTCTCTAAATATGTAGAAGGGGAAAAAAACCTATTCCAGACTACATAAAAAAATTTAAATAATTTTAAGAATGAATATTTCTTTTTTTTAATTAATTTATTTTGAATTATCAACAATCACTTCCATAAGTTTTTGAGTTTTAAATTTTTCTCCCCTTCCCACCCCACCTCTCCCCTAGACGGTGCACAATCTGATATAGGCTATACACATACATTCCTATTGAACATATTTTCACATTAGTGATGTTGTAAGTAAGAATTAGAACCAATAGGAGGAACCACCAGAAAGAGAAACAAAACACAACAGAAGAAAAAAAAATAGCAAATAATATGCTTCAATAAGAATGAATATTTCTACAATTTAGGGATAGGGGAGACTTTTAAAAAGTTAAAAACTTTATTTCAGACCACACAATTAAGATAGTTTTTTTAAAAGAGTTATGTTATGAAATTGCACATGTAGTAATATTTGTCAGTTTAATGCCATATTTTTGCCTTTCCCTACTCTGCTTACTATCTGGAGTTTTCTTTACTTTCCATTCTGTCAATTCCGGTTTCCCTCGCTTTCTTTTCCTTGGATGGAAAGGTGTACAAAAGAGAACAAGAAAGGTTTTCTCAAATTTTTCCTGTGGTTTGATCATATGTTTCTGATTTTAGAAAATTAGAAATCTTCATTTGTCTACGAACTTGACATTTTCATACTTTCTATTGCTATGAAGCAATTGATAGCAGTAGTCTAAAAGCAGCTTCCACCACTGAACCCCTAATTTCTCCCAATAGGCCCTTCTTTTTCTTTCCCCCACTTTATCAACCTAATCTGACCCGAGAAGAAACCTGATCATTTCCCCAGACTTCCTGGGCAATGTGTTGGCAAATCCTCCTTTTCATAATCCCACTGAGGAAAGGTCAGCTTTACAAAGTTTTACTAAGGAGTCATGAAAGATGAGAAACAAAATGAAGCAAAATATAAGGATGGATTCTTCAAACTATGGTTCGATGAGATTATCTTCAATTCTATGCACAATTCAAGAACATATTATTAAAGGGATTGTTACCATTTAGAAAGGAGAAAGGGTTAACTAAAAGCTACTTAGGGCTTGCTCAAGAACAGGAAACCTCATTTCTTTTTCTGACGATGTTACTAGATTCACCGATCAAGAGACTGTCATAAAACATGGTATACTTGCATTTCAGCCTGCCATTTAACAAAATTTCCATAGTCTGTATGGACAACATGAAGAACATAGGCTAGATAAGAGTTAACCAGACACAGAGCTATTCAAATGACCAGATTCCAAGAGTGGAGCTATTGAGGGATTTGTGTCAACTTGATGGGAGACATCTTAATATTGTGCCCCAAGGAATTGTCCCATTTAATATTTTTACCAGTAATTTTGAAAAAGGAATAGATAACATGTTTATCAAAGTGGAAGCTGGGAGGAATTGTTCACAGAGAAAGCATGCAAAAAGTCTTAATAGATTAGAATGATGGGCCCAATACAATGAGATGTAATTTAATATGGACAAAAATAAACATCCATGTTTAGAATAAAAGAATTCATAAGTACAGTTTGGTGAAATACAGTTAGATAACAGGTCATATGAAAAAGATCTGCGGGTTTTAGCTCAATATGAATGGAAAAAAAAGTAACATACTAGCTTCACCCCCCCAAAAAAAAAACCTGAAGACAAACAGGCTTTATTAAGAGGGGGCAAATACAAGAGATTATAGTCCCACTACACTTTGCCACATCTGGAGTGTTATGTTTAATTCTAGACATAAATTTTGTGAAGACAAGTTAATATATATCTAGGTGAAGATGACTATGATAGTGAAGGGGCTAGAAATCCTATCCTATGATAATCAGTTGAAGAAACTGGGAATGTTTATTCTGGGGAAGAGAAAGATTGTGGAGACATGTTAACTGTCTTTGAGTAATTTTTTTTTGTTTGGCTGGTTGGTTGTTTATTTTTTTTAAGGCAATTGGGGTTAAGTGACTTGCTCAGAGTCACACAGCTAGTAAGTGTCAAGTATTTGGTTTGAGGCCAGATTTGAACTCAGGTCCTCCTGACTTCAGGGCCAGTGTTCTATCCACTGTGCCACCTAGCTTCCCCTGTCTTCAAGTATTTGAAGGTGCATCCTTTAAATTGACTTATTCTGCTTGACAACAGAGAAGAGAATCAGGAATAACTGGTAAAAATTGCAGAGGCAGATTTAGGTTCATCTGAAGGAAATCTTCCTAACAATTAGAGCTATCTGAAAGCAGAATGGACTCTTTCAGAGCATAGTGCCCAAGATGTTGTAGCTGGAATTCCTCTTCAGTCATTGGCTGGATTAGGTGGCATTTGGAGTCTCCTCCAACTTTGAGATTTGGTATTTTGAAGGTCCTAATCTGCCTCTCCATAGAGTTCTATCATCAGTGCTCAGAACAGACAATTTTTCTAATTTCAAACCTGGTGCTCCCCCGAAATTTCCCCACCAAGGTATGTTACAGGATATATTACACGGACCTTATATTTGGTCTATTTGAAGATCAGGTGATACTAATACCTCCCTATATTCAATTACTTCCTCATAGCTGTCTTGGTCCAGTTGCCTGTTTTGTCTTTACCTGCTTCACAATATTCTCAAGTCAATGAATCATCTTTAGGATGATCCCTCTCCACCCCTCCTACCTTCACAGGGGAAATAGCCCTTGCCTAGAACCTCAGCTTACAGCTTTGCAATAATTGAGTGGCTTTACATATACAGTAATAACATAAACAATTTCTCTCTACAGTAAGGGAAAGGTCACTTTGTCACAAGTACAGTAAATGCTACTTAATTAGATACATTCCCAACTGAAAACGAGGATGATGAAAGAAAATTTAAAAGTTTGTTGCATAGTAACCATTGCATACAGGAACTTAGCCACAGGAAAATGTGCTTTGGCTTGCTTGATCTAAATTGTAGTTTGGGGGGTGGGGGGGTGGTGAGTGAAGAATTCTTTTGATCATAAACTTTACATGTAGTGTTGTTACTTCAACAATGGTTGATTTTGATGTATGGCTTGGTAGAGGAAGAATCAAAGCAGAATTTAGGAATATACAAATGAATAAAGATAGCAAATGCGACACAGCCGCTATAATTAAATGCTGTATGCAGTATAAGCAGTGAAAGGTAACAAATGTTTGCCAGGATGGAAACTAAGGTGCCAAATGAAGACATTTACAGTTAACTCACCTTAGAAAGACTGAACTACTTACTATATCAACATGAGGATAAAGTAGAAAGAAGGTTGTATTTGGAGTCAAAGGTCTGGTTTTAAATCCTAGCTTGGATATTTACTTTCTGAATGACTTTGTACAAGTTCCCTAATACCTCTGGGCCTCAGTTTCCTTGTTGGCAATATGATTATATTATCTTGTTTCTGAAGTCTCTTCCAACTCTAAATCTATCATCCTGAAGGCTTAAATCTACATCTTTAATGATGAATAACTAACATTTCCTCTCCTGATTCCAAAGTCACTGGTATGTGGGTACACTTAAATGGCTATATTGGCAGTGATCACCTTTGGGAAATTAGCTCTATTTATCTGTAAACAAAGAAGCTCTGGAAATATAAACCAAATAGATACATTTTTCCTAAAATGTGGCAGGGCCAATAGAAATATAGATATAAAGATTTCCTGTGTGTATGGATTTCCTGCCTATTTTGTCTTCTTTTTTTGTTGTTGGCTGAACAACTCTATTTGTCACCTCAAATGCAATATATCTAAAATTGAACTCCTCACCTTTTCCATAAAACCCTTTCTCCCTGATTTCCTTATCTCTGACATCACTATCCCAGCTGCATAAGTTTGAAACTTTGGAATAATCTTGGCTCTTCCCTCTCCTTTACTAACCTTTAGCTATTGGCTAGATTAGCAGGGCTTGTTAACTTAATATATTAATTCTTCCTTTCTAATGTGTATTGCATCTGTCTCTTCCTTTCTATTTCTATTGCTTCCACCATAGTTCAGGCCCTTACTGCTATATCCTTAGACTACTGTAATAATTTCTTCACTGGCTTCCGTAACTCCAATTTATACTTCCCTCTAATCTATCCTATACATCAGAGCTTGTCTTATTTTCCTGAAAGCATATTTTGTAAATGTTATCCCCTGCTCAAAAATCTCTAATAGCTCCCCATTTCCTACAGAATCAAGTCAAATTCCTTAGTTTGGCATTCAATGTGCTCCAAAATCTGACCTCAGTGTCTTACATTATCTGCCAATATCCCTACAAATACATTGTACCCAAGAAATCACTTCAAAGGACAACTAGAATAAATGGTGTGATCAGGTAAATGTGTGATTAAAAAAGATGAAATGGTTAAATAGTGTGAGCAAGAAATAGAAGTGGACAACTGAGTGTTCTACTATTATCCTAGGAGAAAGCAAAGAAGACATCTAGAGATGGATCCCTTCATACCTTACATGGAAAAGAGCCACACAATGGGCCGGCATGAATGGACTGCATTCTGCATCTTTAGAAAGAACAACCAGATTAAGAAGATCCTAAATCCTCCCCAGTTCTTGAGTCTATCCATTCTGTATCCTGGGAAATGCTGAATACAAATAGAGCAAGAATAGAGCTAATAAGGGGCATTTGTCTCTAAGCAAGGTTGGGAAATTCAGCCATGAGTCAATCATAAGCAAAATTCATCTAATTGTTGAGGGATTTTGTGAACACTATGAGACTTAAAGACAGGTTGCTGTTAACTAAATTAATGTTTACACATTTAAGTACATGTCAGAAAAAAGTATAAGGTCAAAATTTCAAGGTGATGTTAACTCACCTGCATCTTTATATTAAGGTGTCACAAGGAACTGCCTAGAGACTGAAGCTAGCATATAAGCATACTGTGGTTAACACAATAATTAGGAGGGTATTATTTCCCCTTCAATTAAGGGGAATTGAGGCTAATATTAGCATTGAAATGGTGTAGACAACATCCATGTTAATTAATGCCAAAGTACATATTCAAGATTGTGAATTGTTTGAGGAACAGGAATTCTACATAGAATTTGTGTATAAACATTCCTCTCAAATACCTCTATGCTTCCCAAAATGTGATGTATACTGCATAATTCTCAATGTCTTCAGTATAAGAAATATGAGGTAAATGTAAAATATATTGTCTTAAAACTCACAGTATTGTAACTTTGCTCCAAAATATTACCATTTCACAGCCTTACTCTTAATTTATGATTTTGTTTTTTATACCTGTTTGCATACAGTTCTCTATAGTCTTACCAGTGGTATAGTATCACTGTTTTCTAGATTTCTGAAATGTGAACATTATGGGGAACATTACAGTAAGCAGAAGTGGGCAGATTAGTTTTCTTTCCTTCCTGGAGTCACTGAACCATCTGATCATTGATACAAAGTTTTAGGGACTGTGAACAAACAGCTACTTCTGATGCCTTCTTCTTGGAGAATCTATTTATACTTCCCGTACTTCAGAGATGGATCCTGTCCCCAACCTTAGTAGCCTCTGATGCCCCCTTGTGCTAGACGTGATGTGGGTAAGTTTGTATCTCTAGGGAGGCTAGTGAAAGTTCTATTCATTCTCAAGATCATACCATTAAAAAAGTTGTTACAAAAATGTGTTTTAAAATTCTGACTAGGATGATGAACCATGCTACTACTACTCCCAAAGGTGAATTGAAAAAAAAAAAACATGAAATGCTGCCTGATGAACTTCCCACAAATTTGAAAATGCCGTATAATTTGTCCTTTGACCATAATTGTTGGTTATTAGGCTTACAGTGAAATGCTTTCTGAGGTCAATTTTCAAAGCTTCTACAATTGGAAAATTTTATCTCAAGAATCCTTACTGATTTAGCACTTTGGTACATAACTACTGGGAGAGGAGTTGCTTAATATTTGGTGCATTTATATGATTTATTGGATGTGACTCATAGAAGAAAGAAACTTTCATCTCAAGTTATTCAAGGCTAAAGAGATGTGGATTCCAGACCCAGTTCTGTCACTGAATGGCTATATTGCCATGGGAAAGTAAATTAAACACAGTGGACCTCAGTTTCCTCATTTATAAAATGTCATGAATTCTCTAAGGCTTCTCCTTGCATTAAAATGCTAATATAGTCATGTGGCAAGTTCAGTTCTCTAAGTATATAAGCCGTTCTTCCCAAAGACCTTTCTTTGAAAGAATAAGGTATTGGGGGCTATACTCAGCTAATTTTTTTAATATGATCTTAAGAGTCAGGTTTGATATGTTGCAAATATCTGACAGAGACAGGTGCAGGCACAGAATAGAAGTGAGACTCCAGAACAAGTTAGAGCAGCTAGAAAATAATGGTTAAGATGGGCAGTAGAACTGTGATTCAATTGGTATAGGGAATTCCCTCTACCACTCTACCAATTCAGGTTGTCATTTGTGTGGTCAATGGTATTATTATCCAAATTTTGAAGATGAAGGAACTAAGGCTGAGAGAGCTTAAGGGACTCCCTAGGGTCATAAATCTGGTAAGTAACTGAGGTAGGATCAAATTTATGTCTTTTGTCTTCTAACTTCAGCATTCTATCCACCATGCCATCTAGGTAAGAGAAGGCTTTTTTAGGACAGGTGGCAACTGGAAGGGACCTTGAAGGAAGAAAAGGATTCCAATAGGCAGAAATGAGGGAGGAGCAGATACCAGAGGCCAATGGATCATAGCACCATAAATTTAGAGCTAAATGGGACATAAAAGGCCAGCTAGTTCAACTCCTTAACTTTACAAATAAGTAAAATTAGGATTGAAATGTTGACTGGCTTATCCAAGGTCACCTAGGGACTAAGGGACAGGCAGAATTAGAATTTAAGGCCTTTCACTCCAAATCTACTGCTCCTTCCATTATACGCTGCTACTTGAAAGAATACAGTGTGAGGGGGATAGCAGGATGAGATTAAGAAGCAAACTGAAACTTAGAGAGTGTGAACAAGAGTGACTTGCAATACAGATTTACAAAAAAGTTGTTAGCCTTCTTTTCAATGCAGATGCATTTCACATATAAATGTTCCTGTAGCTTCTAAATTGGAGTACTGCAAAGTACTCCTCCTTTTAAGACCACTGTAAACTTCACTGAGGAAGAATGAAAATATCCTCTTTGCCTAGGGAAGTAACCTTGAGCAACCATAGAATTTTGAAGCACGCATCATTTATAAATTTATTTCTAGGTTTAAAATTTAGTTAGGCTGTAGGTAAACAAGCCATCAGAAAATAGTCTTTTTTCTATAAATCATTTTTAAGTTTGAAATCAGATGTCCTACAGCTGACCCTAGTGTCCAAATTTATAACTTAAGGTATCTGTTCCACCATCACCAATACCAACACCAACTAGAGACAAAATGCCAGGTAGGGTTGGTGAGCCAGCTTAGCAAGGCATTCTCAGAAAGAGAGAGGAGGAAGTATGACCAGGTGGGTCAAACCACCTTAACCTCTATCTCCCCTCAAATTCCAATGGAGATAGCTGAGGATCCTGAACCCAAGAGTCCTGGGAATACCTACAACTTCATCCCTGTTTCCAGATTGTCCCTTGTAGCACGAGGGGAGCAATCTTTATAAAGAGTTAAGCCATTCCTAATACCACCAACATCCACAGTGGACCAGCAAGTACTTCTGAATATGTAAGATCAATGCCCTGGGAACAGCAGACCATCTGTTCTTCTTCCACTCTGACCCCCACAGCCACAGTCCAGAAAAAGAATTCTTATGGAAATGAGACCTGCCAACTTCCTCTCCAGGTGCTGAAGCTCTCATCTCCTCAGCAGCCACAGCTACTGAAGAGCTAGAAAAGAAAGTTCTCAGTACAAAAGAACTTGACATATGGTTTTATTAATAGAAATAACATTAAAGGAGATGCATTACTATCTGTTTTGCCCCTGTTCCTTACGGTCTATGAAGCCTTTCAACCTGACTTGAACCTTAAACCTCTTATGGACACTGTCTCCTCTATTACAATGTAAGCTCTCTGATAGTAGTGGCTGCTCTGTTTGCATCCACAACTCTTGCACAGCACTTTCTGTGCAGTGAATGCTTAACAAATATATTTCTTTCATTCATTTCATAGAACATGCCATGTGAACTCCCTGCCAATTCATCTCAGAGTCTCATTTGAATGACCTCATTCCTATAAGATAGTGGTCCCTGGGGTCCTTTCCTTGCCTATAGCTTCCCATGTAGTGGAGAGAAGGCTAACCTTGAAGTTAAGAAGACCTATGTTCTAGTGCTGCTTCTGATATATACTAGATGTGTGGCTAACCAACTTGGGAAGACCAAAAGTCGTATGAGTTGCAAATCTGAAGAGTGGAGAAAGAATCCACACAGGAACTGAGAAGCCCAGTGATTTTATATCTATTATTTAATTTGCCCATCCTTCCTACTCTGTGAAAAAAGTAATATAGATAGTACTATGCCCATTTTCTTTTTTTTTCCCCTTGGGCAATTGGGGTTAAGTGACTTGGCCAGGGTCACACAACTAGAAAATGTCAAGTGTTTGGTCTGAGGCTGGATTTGAACTCAGGTCCTCCTGACTTCAGGGCCGGTGCTCTATCCACTGTGCCACCTAGCTGCCCTATTATTACCATTTTTAAAATAAAGAAACGCTGGCAATATTGCAACATACTTTTAAAAATGTTTTCATTATAAGCTTTACAATTGAATTTAAAAAATCATCAAATAAACATGCAAAACATTGGACTAAAATTTTAACCCAAATGCCTTAGCTCTTAACAAGGCAAGACCAAACAAATTAACAAATCAGCAAACAAGCGAAGAAAACATTTTTTTTTGTTTTGCATCCCCTTCCAAAATTCTGCTACCTTTGTCCTTTTCTCCCTGTCTTAATTCTGTAATGGCAGGCAGCATGTGCACACAGTTCTGTTTCCCTTAATTTGGCTCTTCTCACTTCATCTAGGCCTTCCTACTTTTCTTTATGGACTCCAAATGTATTGTTTTATGGCACCACAATATTCCATTACATTAACATTTATTCCGGTATCCTCTACTGTTGGACATATAGGTGCTAATGGTGCTTTAATTATATTTTCTTTATTGTACTAACATATGTATTTGTGTTTTGAGACTTCCTAGCTCAAGGAGCAATTTAAAAATTATCGTATAGAAACAGATAGGAAAATAGTGCTTTTGACACGTAATTCATTCAGGAGAGAAAATTTTAAAAGTGCATTTCTTTATTTTCGGTAGATTTATCAGAGTGGCTTACTGTGGTGACAGTTATTTTTCAGTGTTCTCCAGGGGAAGACAATTAGAGTCTGTCTTTGTGAAACTTTATGGAGCTACAAAGGAGGATTTTTCTAGAAATAATAAATACACATTTGAGCTAGGTAATATCTCATTGTCCAATATATTCCATGCAAGTTCAGGTAAAGTTTATATAGGACGTCTACAAGTATTCAGCAATAATTGGAATTTAATAGTTTTCCATTACATTAATGTAATTGATAGGCAGTACTAATTAGGATAATCAAACAGTAATAGTTGTGCTAAAATGATATTACATATATATTACATATACTCTCCTCCCACTATCTAAATAAATATATAGATATATACATATATGTTTATATATACACATATTCTCCAGATAATATATATTCATTATATATAAGTATATATGAAAGTATTATTTCATCATATATGTAATATCATTTTAGCAAAACACAATTGGCTAACTTCATAAGTGCTGTCTATCAATTACGTAATATGCATAATTTTATATATGTATATATTATATATGTATGCATAAGGCTGTGTATACACACACACTCATATATATTGTTGACATGGATCAGCTGAATTGCCTATACTGATGAAACTGAGCTCAGTCAAACAACTCAACTGAAAGATTAGCAAATCTTCTTTAATATATAATCTTAGAGAATTGACTTGTACACAAAGAGATTAGGCCACTTGCCCAAGGCCACACAGCTGGTATATGTAAAATGCAGGATTTGAACTCAGGTTTTGATTCCAAGGCTATCCTCTCTACTATAGTAGGCTGCTTTTTATTATATTATCTAATAAATACCTTTCTAAAAATTACCAGCCAAACAACATAAAAATAAAGTTTTGTCTTGGTAAATTAAGGCAACTTAAAATAATTTGGAATTTGTGGAGTGGAGGTATTTTTTAAAAGAAATTTTATAAATATGAATACATTTTCAGACATAGGAAAGTAGCTTAAGATTATATTTTCTTATCTAGTGACATAAATTAATTTATATAGCTTTACTATAACTAATTTATATTTTTAAAACTATATACATTGACTTAAAATTTTACATAGTTTTAAAATAAAACAACACAGGTATCCTCTACTAAATATAAACTATCCTGATTTTTACAAACTAGGAAATAAATCATATTTTACCAGTTACAATTGGTGTAAATATATATGTTTAACAAGCTCATTTGCACAGTATGGAATTACACAATGAGTTATAAAAACATGCATTCCCTTTGACCCAGTGGTCCCATCAGTGAGTCTACAGCTAAAAAAAAAATGATTAAACAGAAGAAAGATCCTATCTACACAGAAAACATTTTTAGTGATACTCTTTCTAACAGCAAAAACTGGAAACAAACTAGGGATACATTAATTGGAGAATGGCGGAATAAATGGTGGTACATTAATGAAATGCAATAATATTATAACATAAGAAACAATGAAAATGAAGAATTCAAAAATATATGGGAATACTTGTGTGAAATAAAACAGAGCAACAAAAATAAAAGGAAAAGTAATTGGGGTCTTGCTAAAGGGAGCTTAGCCAAGGGACCCCTTAGCTAAAGGGGCACATGAAGGAGCCTCACCTGGATATTGGTGAGCCTTCTTCAAAGAGGGGGCCTGACTAACCACTGCACAGGTACTATAAGAGCTAACATTTATATAGTTCCATGTCTTAAACACTTCATACTTATTATCTCATCTGATCCTCACGATAACCCTGCAAAATAGGTTCTGTTATTATTCCCATCTTACAGATGAAGAAGCTGAGCCAAACAAAAGTGACGTGCCCAGAGTCACACAGCTAGTAAGTGTCTGAGGCTGAATTTGATTTTAGTTCTTTCTAACTCCAGGCCAAGTGCTCTATCCACTTCACCACCTACTACCTGCTCTTTCCTATTTGCTGGCTTTGTGGTGAAGGAAAGATTTGGGACTGGCTGATTTGCTGGGACTGGGCATACAAAGGAAATGCATTCACTAGCCAAAAGGAGCTATTTCCTAGTGGTTTAGTGGTTAGGATGCAGCCACTGTCATTACTATGGCCCAGGTTTGATTGCTTGCTGGGATAGGTCAATCAGGTTGTCCCTCAGGGTGGGGGAGGCTCCGATTGCTAACAACCTGGTTCTTTTGACCTTTAGAAGCTCGCAAGGTCATTCTGTCTCCAATCCTTCTTTACTTAATAAAAGGAAAGAATAGATACAACAGTGACAAAAGCAGTAGCAAAGTTACAGTTCATGGGCTATATATAGACACAGGTAGGGAGATTAGAACACTGGTCCACCTCTCTCTCTCTCTCTCTCTCTCTCTCTCTCTCTCTCTCTCTCTCTCTCTCTCTCTCTCTCTCTCTTTCTCTCCACTAGGAGTCTTACAGCAATCTTTGCCTCAATTGCCCCCAAGAAAAATCAGACAACTTGACTGGTTAATGCATTTTCTACACATACTCTGGTCCAGTCCCTGAGGCAATCAAAAGAATTTTCTTTTCATTCAGGAAGCAGAAAGGAAAGGGTTACAGAAAACCTACCCATCCTATGAAGTAGAAAGCTGAGCCTTTCCATTCTGCAATATCACACACTTCCAGAAGTAAGTTTACTAGAAGTAGGTTTACCATCTATGCAGGTCCCTTCTGCCTGCCCCAGGACCAGGCCCTTATTGGTCAGCCCTCCCTTACACACACACACCAAAAAAAATTGTACATACTGACTACAGCCATATGGATAAAATTTTAAAAGCAATGAATGTATGTTTTACACAGTCAAGAAGGTCAAAATAATAAGCAAGACAATGTAACTCTGGGTGTTAATATGTGAAAGTTAATATGCATCTTTTGTGGTGGGGTTAATGATAAATACAATGAAATCATTTAGAATCTTTTTTTGTTTGTTCTGGCTGCTATGTCCACTTTTCTTATTATCTTTCTTTATGCTTGTGTATATACCTGTATTTTTCAATGGAAATTAACTAAAATTTATATTTTAAAAATTTATCTTTTTTTCTTTCTTTTTTTCTTTCTTTCTTTTTTCTTTTTTGCTTTTTGGTGAGGTATTTGGGATTAAGTGACTTGCCCAGGATCACATAGCTAGTAAATGTCAAGTGTCTGAGGCCAGATTTGAACTCAGGTCCTCCTGACTCCACGGCCAGTATTCTACCCACTATGTCACCTAGCTGCCCCCCAAATATATAATTTTTTAAAGTGCTCAGGAGAGTCACCTTGCTCTGGCTCTCATCACAATCCATACATGGTCGTAGCAACCAGAATTAGCTTTTGCTATGAAATAGAACAGAAATTCTTAACTTTTTGTGTCATGGAGCCTTTAAGAGTTTGGTCAAGCCTATAGGATCCTTCTCTGAATAAAACTTGTAAATGTGTAAAATAAAATACATAGGATTACAAAGGAAACAAATTCTATTGAAATAGTTATCAAAATATATTTTTTTAACTTCACAGACCCTAGATTAAGAACATTTGGTATAGAGGTCTTGTTTGTTTTTTTCTTTAAAGTAGGACAGATTGAAAGGTGAAGGAAAGAAAGAAAGGGAGGGAAGGAGAAAGACTAAGAAAAAAGGAAGAGAGAGGAAGGAAGAAAGGGCAGAGAAGGGAGAAAGGTTAAGAGGGAGAATAGGGTGGAAAGCAGAAGAAAAGAAAGGGAAAGAGGGTGAAAGACAGGAGAAAGAAATAGCTTTATTGAGATGTCACAAATTTAAAAGCAGATTACAACTAGAAAAAAGCTAGAGCTAGAGATCTGGGTTTGAAATTCCATTCAAATCCAGGTCACTTGTTACCTGTGTAACACTGGCTAAGTCATTTAACTTACCTAAAGTTTCCTCATCTGTAGAATGACAAAGTTGGATATGACAATCTCTAAAGTTGTCTCCAACTCTAAATCCTATGAACCTGAGACAACACTATTGTATGGAGTAAAACAGCTCAATGTCCAACATATTAGAGAGAAACAAAAAGGTTTTTTTCCCAAAAAAGTTTTAAATTAATCTATTTGGAGACTTTCTCACAGAAAATATTTAATAAATTTTTCTACCATGACAATTCTGGAAAACCACTATGATTCTAGAGGGGCTAGGATCTGTCTCAGTAGAAGGTGTATTCACCTTCTGTATACAAAGTCAAAAACATGTTCTCTGAACTCAAAGAGGTTACACTCTAATGAGTATTGTTAATATAATGTAATGGGATGACACAATTCAATACACATAGCTTTGCTTTATAGACTTTCCAGTAATATAAACCTCAGCTGCATCATGCATGCATCTGCATGGATATAACAGGGAGTGAAAGGAACCTTAAATTCATGTAGACCATTTCTTTTCTTAAACTATTCCAGGAATATACCCCAAGAAGATTAAAGATATAAAGCTTGTATGTATACCAACATATTTATAGCAATACTTTTAAGGTAGCAAAAAAAAATCTATAAATGAAGGAGGTCTTCAACATTTGAGGAACAGCTAAACAAATGGTGGCATATGACTATCATTTCTGCCATTAGAAATGACAAATCAGGGCAGCTAGGTGGCGCAGTGGATAGAGCACCCAGAAGTCGGAAGGACCTGAGTTCAAATGTGACCTCAGACCAAACACTTAACACTTCCTAGCTGTGTGACCCTGGGCAAGTCACTTAACCCAAATTGCCAAAGAAAAGAAAAGAAAAGAAAAGAAAAGAAAAGAAAAGAAAAGAAAAGAAAAGAAAAGAAAAAAGAAAAGGAAAGGAAAGGAAAGGAAAGGAAAGGAAAGGAAAGGAAAGGAAAGGAAAGGAAAAAGGAAAGGAAAGGAAAGAAAGGAAAGGAAAGGAAAGGAAAGGAAAGGAAAGGAAAGGAAAGGAAAGGAAAGGAAAGGAAAGGAAAGGAAAGGAAAGGAAAGGAAAGGAAAGGAAAGGAAAGAAATGACAAATAGAGAATTCAGACAAAGATGGGAAAACTGAAACAAAGAAAGTAAGCTACATGAAAACAGGATCTTCATATTTCAGGTCTGTGGCATGGTGCCTGGTATATAGTAGGTACTTGATAAATACTTACTGATTGAGTCATTGAAAATAAGCAGAACCAAGAAAACAATATACCTAATGATTACAACAATGTAAATAAAAAGTTTTTAAATGAACCCAGATTCTGAATAATTGCAAGATATATGTATATATACATATATATGTATATATGTATACATACACACACACACATATAAAATGTCCCAGAGAACAAATGATGAAAAATCGGTTCCTTCTCTCAGAGAAGCTGGAGGGACTCCCAAAGTAGATTGTTGCAAATGTGGTTATTTGGTTTTGTTTTGTTTGCTCTTTCTTTGTTACAAGGGAGAGTTCAGTGGGAACCAGGGTAAGAAAAGATATTAGAAATAAGTGTGGTGTGAAAATGTATCCTAAATGTGGGATTTAGGTTTTTGCAGACCTATAAATAGGTTTACATATGCCAGATCAAAGTTATATCTATACAATTTAGAACAGACCAAAGAATAGAACCACAAATAGAACTTCAAGAGAGAACACTGTTAACATGATTGTGATCACACACGGGATAGAATTAATTATTGTGTGCAGGTATGGGCCACCAGTCAAGCCCTACACAAATTCCTCTAGAATCTGGCTCATCAACAGGTGATATTTTTGGCCACAGCTATTCATGAAGAGTCACTACAAAATTGTGGAGGGAGTGTGATCAGTACTGATAGAGAGAGAATACCAACTCTAATAAAATCACTGATTCTTTCAGGTATAGAAGTTAGAGCATTTCAAGAAACATTTCCTTAAAAATGTTTATTTCATCTAGGTGTATTCTGCCTTTTCTTACCCTGGTTCCCACTGAACTCTCCCTTGTAACAAAGAAAGAGCAAACAAAACAAAACCAAATTGTGGTATTCCAAATATTGTTAAAAATTCCAAATAAAACTCTAACATAAAAAAGAAAGTAACAATGGTGTAAAAAAAAATAAAAGAAATTGATAAAACATTTTAGAAATTAAAAAAAAAACTATGGCATATAGCTGGGTATTTAACCCCTATATTATCAATTAACATTTACTGAGTCACATGCTCCCTGGTATCCAAATCAGTCCCCATATTAATTTTGGTGCTTTTGAAGGAACAGTAACTGTTTCATACGTCACTAGGGTGTCATTTAGTGCTCTACAGATGTAATGGATTAAATGCTATCTCTCAGGATTTTGCTGTCCTCCTTGACTTCCTCCAAAACAGTTCCTACAGTTACAAAAATCAGTTCAATAATAATAGCTAGAATTTATGTATCACTTTATCCTTTCAACAACCCTGTGGGGTAGGTGCTATTATCATCCCCATTTTACAGAAGAAAACACTGAATCTGAGACAAGTTAAGTGACTTGCCCAGGGTCACATAGCTAGCAAGTGTCAGACAGGATTTGAACTCAGATATTTCTCACTCCAGGTCTAGCACTTTACCTACCTCATAAGAGGGAAGAACAACTCCACAGAGTTCCTTTAAATCATAGCTGTGTCAGGAAGAAGCTGCTGGAAAGAGGAGCAGAGTCAAATTGTTAGGGACCCTTCTAATGTCTCTAATGTTGCTCTGTGTTAACAATTTGAGTCTTTATTTTTGCACTAGAACTTGATAAATGCCATGTAAAACTCATAGGTAACATGTTTGTTTGTTTTTTCCCCATGAAGGAGAGGAAAAGAGAATGATTCTTTGGAGAGCATTCTGCAAAAGTGACATCAACAAAAGCATTTAAGGTCATGTGGTGCTATCCGTGGTGCAATGATAAGCACAGTAGAGAGTGAACTGTTATAGATCTGTTCCTTTTCCTCTAAGAGGACAACTCCCAACTTAGAGCTTGTGCATCCCCCATTAAGAGTATCTAAGAATCCTCAGAAGAACAAATTACTTTTGAATTTTTAAACAGGTATCTTCATCTTCCTTAAGGTGCTCCTTAAGGTGCATTCAGTCCAGTGCAGAGTCCAAAGTAGTGGCTTCTTGGGGAAATAGGCATGACAATGAAGAAAACCAAGATGTGCAAAAGCAGCTGTGCTCAGCCCAGGAATGTGCAGAGGAGATCTGTACTGGAAGTGACACTTGCAGTGAGGGCACTGGGGAATCAATCCTTAAGGTATCTGAAAGAAGGCAAAATATCAAAAGTTCAAAAAAACCCACCTCTGACATTATTATCAAAGGAAGTGAATGAGAAAACATCACCAACTACCATTTCTTATGCCAACTTTCCCAACCACATGATGTTTTTTGTGAGAATAAGTTATATATCCATTGAGAGCCAATCCTCTTTTGGAAAGGAACGGGCTTTTTGCGCCTGATAATCCAGAGCAGGCCAAATCTTTGCCATCACAAATTGACTAAAAGATATAGAGAACACAAAATCCTACCATGATTAATATTTGTTGACTATTTTTTTTAAAGCATTTGATTTATAGAGTAAAATTCAGCCTCAAAGGTTCTCTTCAAAAAAGGTATCTCTGATGAATATGTAAAAGTTATACAAGATTATTTGAAAGAGGTAATGAGATGATCTTGTTTGATGACATTTTATTATTAGCATCAATCACAGCACAAAACAGGGAAACATATTCTACCCAGGGGTGTTTGCCACTGTCATGGAAGAGATATCATAGAGAATCCAAATCAAAGAGGAATCTCCTAGTGATTCCAGACACTTCTGTTTGTGGATGACGTTGTGTTGACTGCCTTAAGCCCTGGAATACTGTAACTAAGCCCTTTTAACTGTAAAACCTCCCAAATGAGATCCATAATCACTCAAGAGAATTTGGCCTAATCATTCACACAAGAAAAACTTAATGGACAGAGAATTCCTATTGTCCAGACTATGATGTTGAAAGAACAACTTATAGAATTCATTAATAAACACTCCCCCAATTTATACAATATATGTGTGTGTGTGTGTATATACATACATACATACATACATACATATATATACATACACACACATTATATATATATACATATATACATACATACATATGTATCATATATATATATATATATATATATATATATATATATATTAATGTCTTGATCCTCTCTGAAACAAAGGTCCACCATCTCTCTTAACAACAATATTCTTCTGGTGATGTTGAATGACTATCAGTCTTGGAACATTACAATCCTTGAAAAATTGAAGTTGAGAATCATATAAAAGACAATGAAGAAGTGCAAAGTAGGCATGATAAGGTGATAACAGATTATGAACAAGGAATTACATGAGGTAAGTAAAGTAAATGATGTCATTAAAGAAATGTATGATCAAAACAAATATGGATTAGTTATGTAGCAAAAATGAGGGATAATTGGAAACCCCATGGAGATAATTCTCCTTTGGCTATCTCAGCCCCATGGGTTCAATTATCATCTCTTTGTACATGACTATCAAATCTATAAATCTAGTTCTAGTCTCTCTCCTGAACCCCAGTGGCATATTCTCTTGTTTCCAGGTGTCTGCTGGACAGACCTATGAATGTTCTCCAGACTTTTCAAATTCAACATGTCTAAAGTGAAACTCGTTTTCTCCAAAATCCATTCTTCTCCCCATCTTCCCCATTTCTGTTGATGGCATTTCTATTGATTCAGTCACCTAGGTTTGCAAAATTGAAGCCAATCTTGACTCTTCTCTACCTCAACCTTCAACATTCAGTCAGTTACAAAATTTTGTCTATTCCACCTCCAAAAGATCTTTTACATCTATCCCCTTCTCTCTACTCATATGGCTACCACCATAGTTCAGGCCCTCAACACCTCTTGCATGGATTATGGCAATTGCTTTCTAATTGTTCTCCTCTCTGTCTTATTTATCCTTTACCCAGTCACCAAATAGATATTCCTAAAAACAGATCTGATCATGTCACTGTCCCTGCCCCCTCCCAAAAATCTTCAATGGTTTTCTATGGTCTTTAGGATAAATTACAGACCCTTCAACCTGGTACTTAAGCCCAGCCCCATTACCATCCCCAACTCTGATTCCCACTTACAATTTCATTCTTACTTCATATTATTACTCTTATTCAAGTCTAACTGCTAGCTATTCCCCATTTATACCTCTGTGCTTTTGTACACACGGCTCCTCATGTTCAGAATACGCACTGTCCTCACTCTGATTCTTAGACTGACTAAGCTTCCTTCCAGGTACAGTTGAGGTGCTACGTCCTATAATGAGGCATTTCTGGATTCCAAGTATCTGGTTATTTCCAGTTATTAGCATTGTCTTCTTCTTGAAATTTCTTTGCATTCCATTGGTGCATATATAAAGGAGTGTGAGGAGGGCCTGAGTTCCAGTTCCACTTAATACACTATAAAACCCTGGCCAAGCCATTCAATCTCTCAATATCTCGGTACCTTCAAGCAAATCTCTAGTCTAAGATTATAATTTGTAAAACAGATGCCAACCTGTGTTGTTAGATTGATCTTCCTCTCTGAGATTTTTCTATATTCAAAACAAAAACAAAACAAAAATGAGTACTGTATTTACCTTCTTGTGTATACAAGTTGAATCTAAGCTCAAAGACAGGGATTGTTTGGTCTTATCTTTGAATCCCCAGCATTTAGCACACTGTACTGTACATAGTAATTGCTCAATAAATGCTGGCAGAATTGACTCGACGGCCCCATATGCTCCACTACTTTTTCTTCTGATGCCCAAAGAATGTGAGGAAGATGTTCTAATTTACACTAATTTTGGAAATTAAAATTGTAATCTTGGAGTCAAAGAAGGATTTGGAGTTAATATGGCAACATCATTTAATCTGCACACTATTGATGTGAGAATCTACAAAGCCTCTTTTCATTTTTATATGAACAAAATTCATAGTACATGTAAATGCAAAAGGGCAACAAAGCCAAATATCTTAAATTAAAGCTTTATTTAAAAAAAATGTGGTAAACAAGCGTATATTGAAGAATTGTGTCTTTAGTGAGTTGGGTAGGCTCCTTGTGGTAAACTTCCCAGGACATGTCAAAAAATCACATGGGACTATGATTTGTATCTTGACACTAAAAAGAGCACAGATGTATTATTGGCAGTATTGGATTCTTCGTTTTAGGAATTAGCCTTGCAATTCACTTCTTCAATCTCCCATTACACTTGACACATGTGAGTGGGATTCAGAGAATGGCAGGAAGGGAAGGTGTCAAAAAATCGTACAAGAAATAATAGAGTGTTATAACTCAGAAAGGCTTGGGAATTACTGCTCTCTTAGCTTATTCTAACCCCTTTCAATGCAAAGCACATTATTACAAGTCATAAAATGCACCAATGCATACTCTCAACTCTGTAAATAAGGTAAAATGACCTCTCTAATTGACAAGCTACAGAGAGTGGTCTAGTCTGGCAGAGGAAATGGATTATGATGGCTGTCTAGTGTCACTGTCAATGTAATATGGCGTCATGTTGATGCAGGGCAAACAGTCACCTTTGGGGAGGACAGCAACGGTCTTCAGTGCATTGAGGCAGTAGGTTTCAGGACAACACAATGAGAAGTGCAGATGAACATGAGACATATGCATTGTAAGGGCTAATTCTTCCTATGATGACATCTGATAACTGTACCAATAATACTACCACCTGTGGAGGAATGTCTAGACTTAAGGTCACTTAAGTGATGATTGAAACTGGAATAATTCCTATCCCTTGAGCAAGGCTTTGCTTTCAGAGTTTTGCTTTTAATGAGGGGGAAATGAAATCTTTTCAAACAAGTATAAATAAAAAAAATTCTTCAATATACACTTGTTTACCACATTTTTTTAAATAAAGCTTTAATTTAAGATATTTGGCTTTGTTGCCCTTTTGCATTTACATGTACTATGAATTTTGTTCATATAAAAATGAAAAGAGGCTTTGTAGATTCTTGCATCAATAGTGTGCAGATTAAATGATGTTGCCATATTAACTCCAAATCCTTCTTTGACTCCAAGATTACAATTTTAATTTCCAAAATTAGTATAAATTAGAACATCTATTCATTTTGAAAGTGTAAGTTTTTAATGATAGTATGTACTATGCTGTTACCAAGTACACTTTCTTTTAAAACTTGCCTAATGTACCATTCACTATCCAAATGAAATATGATTTCCTGTTGATACTGCTTAAGTTACCAAAATGCACACACTAACAATTATATAAAATGATACATAACACAAACTAGAAGACACAAATTAAATTAAATAAGACCTGAGGAAGGACTTACTTGCCTCTGGCACAATCTATTTGATAATGCTTATTTACAAAAATAAATAAATACTAGGAAGCAATCCAAAATATATATTTGAAACTTCTTTTTTCCTCCCCTAATGCTCAAAATGTCTAAACTCTTCCTTCCAAGGACATTTTCCTAAACTTCTGCCATTTGAAAGTTATCCAGTCTGAATGATAGCCACATATTTAACTTTGTGTGTTATGGTGTCTTAAAATACTATACTAAATCTTTTGTAATGATCAATTCAAAGCAACAATTTTTTAAAATTATCTTTTAAAAATTCTAACCAATCAAAAGTAATCTGTGTTAAAATGATAATGATTGGGTATTAATTGTATCACTGCGCAATAAATGAAACCAAAGAGATGTTTGAAATAGCAAGTGTTTAAAAAGGGATATCATTCATATATACACATTATATATATATATATATATATATGTATATGTATATTTGCTTCTTCCTACTGTTCTCTCATTTCGCTGCTTTTTGGCATCCCCACCAGAGGGTGAGTAGGAAGAGAGAATGGGAAAAATTCAAAGCAGTGAGTTTGATGGATGCTGAAACAAATGGCTTAACACTGAGATTTTTGGATTAGCTACAGATTCCAATGTATATGTTATTTCTGCCTTGTCCCTCATCCCCACCCCAATACCATAGAAAATTGAGACTTGGCTATGTTGTTATGTGATAATTCTCCTGACTCATTATGGAGCATGACCTGTAATCAGATTACTATCCCTTTGTAGCAATACTCATAATATTATCTTGCTTGCTTCTGAAGCTCTGTAACAAAGTGCATTTAGAGTGACCACACCAGAAACAATTTCAGTGATTCTACTGTTTGGGAATAAATTTAGTGTGGGGAATGTATCTACTTTTGTTCTAAAGATGAATTTATAACTTATAATATTGGACAGTAATCTTAGCCAAGTTGCTTCAAAGACAATCTGACCTACTGATAACACTCTTGCCAAAATAACTTTCTACATAGCCAAAGTACCTTTAGGTAGTCTGGTCTGTGCAATCCAGAGAGCATGAATTTATGTAAGAGATAATTGCAACAGGCTATCTTCTTCTGATACTGTTGTATTTTCTGTAAAAAACATATCTGGAGGAGAGCAGGATTTGGTGAACTAAATGATAAGAGTGGAAGCAGTCCCACACCAGAACAGCATGGCACAGTGAGAAGCATCCTCAATTCAGAATCAGAGAACCAACATGTAAATCCTGGATCATCCATTTACTGCCTGTGTATCCTTAAGCAAATCACTTAACCATTCTGTAAATTACTCAACTTCATCTGTAAAATGAAGGGGATGGACTAGATTCTAAGGTTCCTTCAGCTCTAAATCTATGATTCTTTAACTTGGGTCCTCTAAGAACCTGGTCAGCACGCTTTTTAAAAATGTTCTTTCTTAAATAAATATTTTCAACACACAAGCAATATGGCAATGAGGTCATTGAAAAGAAAATACATGATTGGTTGATGAACAGCTATTAAGATACTCTCAAGAAGGATAAATTATGTCTCTATGATAGTTTTATCTAGTGTTCTTGTAGCTTCTAATTATCATTTTTACCTCATGTTCAGACTCTATGTCATTATACATCAATACTTTACATACCTCTTTAATATCATATCTTTGAAACAGACAATTGGCCAAGCAATAAAAAACAATATGTAAGAGGAAAACATGACTTCTTATGAGGAAAGTGTCATCTATTGGGACTTCAGGCTAATGAAAGAATACTCATTTAAACAAACATCTGTTACAAGGGCAAGTTCCTGAAGTAAGCTTGCTTTAAGAAGATATTGATTATCATCTCATCTTTCCCCCTAAAGCTCTTTTAAAAAACAGATTTTTTTTGGTTTGGATTTTACATCAGAATTGTCACACAAATATCAAAGAATAGGCATTGAGTTTGGACACCAAAGCCCCTGTGAATGTATTCCTTCCTGGCCTGTCATGTTCAGATTTTTACTGATTTTTTTCATTCCTGTCTATTCATAATATCTATTATGTGTTATTTATAATTTTTAAAAGATACTGTATGTTTGATCTTCATTTTTTAAAAGTCTTTACATTAACAAGCAAAGACAAACTTAGACCTGGGAAAGACTTCACCTTAAAAAGGCCAAGGTCTTCCCACTACCTCCAGGGCCATCGACAATCATCCTGACCTATGTCTTGCCGCTGGACTCCAATGACTCTGGAGGAGAGAGTGAGGCTGATGACTTTGCACAGCTCTGCCTCACTTAAATCCAGTTCATTTGCAAGTCAAGACATCACCCTCCTGATGTCATTAGTCTTCCTAGAAAATGAAGGACTAACAACAAATAACAACACTTATAAGCATCATCTTCCATGCTTTAGGAAAATGGCTCACCCATACAATAAAGATTGACTATTTTAAAATCTCCTTGTTTTTTGTTTTGTTTTGTTTTTGTTTTTACTAATTAAAAGAAGTGGGCTCAAATAAATCTATTGACTGTTAATACTAAGCAGATTGGCCTCAGATGGTAGGAATTGGTTCCAGACTGCTTTTGAAAATAGCTCTCTAGTATCTTTACCTTCTATGTAGCTTGTCTCTAGTGTACGTTCAATACAGTTGTATAAACATACCCTCCTCCCATTCTCTCAGAGTGACATTGTGATACTGCTCCCTCCTAGCACTTCTATCTATCTGAACAATCCTTCCCAAGCTGGTCTGCTGGGTCATCATCCATCACCTATCCTGCCCAGATAGTGTGTTCTGTCTTCAATCCTACTCTCTCTAAACACTATCTTAGCAATGTCATTGGCTCTTATGGATTCATATATTATCTCTATGTAGATGATTCCAAAAGCTATGAAACCCTAAACTCTCTTCTAAACCTGTTTTTCATCATTAATTGGCTTTCAAAAATCTGTTTCTATAAGTCCTTTAAGTACCTCAAGCTCAACAAGGCCAGAAAGGAAATATTTTCCCCCTTAACCTGCCCTACTCCAATCTTCCATTTTTTTGTATATGGTACCACCATCCTCCCAGTTACCCAGATTTGCATCCTCAATGTCATCCTTTACTTTTCCTATCTATTATTCCTCCCATATCCAATTAAAATTTAATTGATGGTATCTTCAAAAAAACTCATCTATCCCCTTTTCTTACTCATTTAGATACCATTTTAGTTCATTTTAGTTTAGTTTAGTTCTCAATCACCTTTCACCCGGGCTATGACTAGTAAGAACTTCTTATTGATCTCCCCACTTCCAGTCTCTGTCCTCTATAATATATAAGTGCCCAAATAATTTTCCTAAGACCCATGTATGATCATATCACTTCTCTGTTAAAAAAATTCTGAGTGGCTCCCCATTTTATCCAAGGGGTAAAATAGGATTTCCACAGTCTGGAATTTAAGGTCCTCTACAATCAAGTTCCCACTTATCCTTCCAGGCTTTTGTCATAATATTTCCCTTTACACATTCTATTTTCCAGCCAAATTGGACTGCTTGTTAAGTATTCCCCAAACTCCATATTCCATACCTTCATGTATTATCACAACCCATTCTACATGCCCAGAATTCACTGCTTCTACATCCTTCTTTTTTGAGAATCCTTGTTTTCCTTTGATTCTCCATTGCGAAGACTTCCTTTATTTTTTAAAAGTTGTCTTTATTCTCAATTTTCTGTGTACCCTACTTATTTACTTTTGTGCATTTTGTGACCCCCCCCAAGCTTCTAGACTACCAACCTATTAGAAAGGAAGCTCCTTCAGAGCAGAGGCTATTCTTCATCTTTGTCTTTTTATAGCTAGCATCTAGCATCATACCATACATAATTACTTAAATGAAGATGATTCCCAGAAAGAACTTTAATTTTTATTCTGGAGGCAATTGGGAGTCAGTGGAATTTGTTGAGTTGAGGATGGCAGGGAGTTGATTTTGGCAGCTGAGTGGAGGATGGATTGGAGTGGGGAGATACTTGGCATTTAAAACTCTTCCTAACCCCAACCCCCACAGGCCTTCCCTATCTTCTTACATTCTACTCCCCTCTGAATATTATAATCCAGATATACTGGCCTGTTCCTGTTCCTGGTACATAATACCTCATTTCCCAGCCTCCAACTTTAGAATCTCTGATTTACTTTAAGATTCAACTCAGGGGCCATCTCCTGGTCCTTTCCCAGCAACTACCCTTCTAAGATTACTTTACATCTACTTTGCATTTATCTTGTATGTTCTCATTTAATATGTTATCCTCCCCATTAGAAATAAGCTCCTTGAATATTGTGCACAGTAACAGGAATGTTGTTTGATAATCAGCTATGATTGACTTAGCTCTTCTCAGCAATACAATGATCCAAGACAATTCCAAAGGATTCATGATGGAAAATGCTATCCACATCCAGAGAAAGAACTGATGGAGTCTGAATACAGATGGAAGCATGCTATTTTCACCTTATTTGTGTGTGTGTGTGTGTTTTTCCTTTTGCAAACTGTAATTGTTTTGTAAACTGTTTCTTCTTTCACAACATGACTAATATGGAAATAGGTTTTTACATGACTTTACATATATAATCTTTATCAAATTCCTCATGGTTTTAGGAAGGGGGAGAATAAAGAGGGAGAGAGAAAATTTGAAACTCAAAATTTTATTAAAAAATGAATGTAAAAAAATTGTCTTTACATGTAATTGGAAAAAATAAAATACTATTTAAAAACAGAAAAAAAATGGAAACTATTTCACAAGAAAAAAAAAATTAAGCTCCTTGAGGACTAGGACTATCTTTGTTGCTGCTTGTATTTTTTTTGCTTCTTGGTGAGGCAATCAGAGTTAAGTGACTTGCCCAGGGTCACACAGCTAGTAAGTGTCCAGTGTCTGAGATCACACTTGAACTCAGGTCCTCCTGACTCCAAGGCCAGAGCTCTATCCATTGAACCACCTAGCTGCCCCTTGTATTTATACTTTCCAAGCTTACCACAATGCCTGATACATAATAAATGCTTAAAAAATTTTTGTTGACTTGATTGTGCCACCTACTTTCCTCAAAAAAGGTATAATTACTACCAAATGTTTTAAAATTTTAAGGTACTAGTTTTTAACAAATAATTTTAATGCAAGAATTTATTAACTCTTTCCAAAATATTTTAGTGATATTCTCAACATTTGCACTCATACACTATTACTTGAAAGCTCCATTGGGTGGGGGTGTTTTTTTAAGGCCACTGATTCACAGGAAAATAAAATTAAGGGCCATACTTAAGTGAAAATCAATTGATTAATTTTAAGAAAGCCGGTTAAAAGAGAGAACTATAAAGCATAGAATGCACTATCTTAGGTCTATCGGAGGCCTCACCCTGGATGACTTACCTCTTTCATTTCTGAAACTTTTACCTTCTGATTCTTTCCCTCTTGTGAGGTTGGGGGAGTGAGTATCTCACCTGGCTCACTAGAAACTTCCAGTCATATTTCGCTTTACTCCCACATTTACCATCTTAGAAGACCTCTCCCTTTCCAGTTCTGGAAATATAATCAAATAAATACTGCAATTGCTACCGGAAAGGGGTGTCAAACTACTCCGCTATGATTCCACTCACTGTACTTGTGATTTTTAAAATCAAACTACCCTTTCCTTGGGTTCTCTTCATTACATAGTTTTTCAATTTTAGAAAATAGGCTCTTTAAGGACAGGGATTATTTTAGCTAAATCAGCAAACATTGATTTAACACCTACTAAGTACCAAGTATTGTGCTAAGAGCTTTTCATTAGCTTTTGTATTTATATTACCAGGGCTTAGCACATTGTACACATTGTAAACACAATAAAGGTTTTTTTTCATTCATTCTTCTTTTAAAATTCAGTTAAGGGAACATTTAAAAAACAGCTTGTTTCAATAAATATAATCAATAATTTTCAATATATCAAGTTTACATCAGGCCCGAAGTAAGCCGGAAAAAGGGACAGGAAAAAAAAATGGGAAAGGCATAAGGACATGAGATAGATAGAGGCAATCTTTTCTGCCTCCTTCTTCCTCTCCCCAATTCTCACTTCCTCCCAGGTAATGTCTGGCCAATATCAAACCTTCTGAAAATTGCTATCAGTATTGCAGTCCTCCTCAGCACCTTCAACTCTTCTGCAGGAAGGGGATTTCCTCAGAGCCAGCCAGCTCTTGCTTTCTATCAAACTCCTTTTCTTCCTACTACTGACCGAAATCTCACTCTTGGGAGGTTTGTGTTGGGATAGGTTTTGAATCCTCACCCATTTTCAGTCTTTCCTCCAACCTCAGACAGGTTGGGCCCAATTACCACCAGTTTCAATTGGTATTAATGCTGATAATTCCCTCTCTGCCACCTAAGGCATTTGCCTTATATATGAAGAGGACCTAGGAGGAAGCTGAATTATCAACTCTTAAAGTTGAGGGTCATGGATATTTTCGGGTCTGAAACAAAAGGATTACCTATTTTTTTTAACCATGTAGTCAGACTTCTTCCCCCTCCCTGCAAACAATGTCCTTTTCTACTGAGCTAGCCCTTCTTCTGTGGAGGGTATGCCATCCAAGATAGATTTGAAGTCAGGAAAAATTGAGTTCAAATCCTTCCTCAGGACATTCACTATATGTTCCTAAGTAAGAGTCTTTTTATAAAAAGGAAAAAAAAATATTTATTTTTAACTTTTTTAAAATTTGGGTTCTGAGTTTTCTCCTTCTCTCCCACCCCTCTCCTACCCATTGAGTAGGCACAAAATATCAATTATACATGTGAAATCATGCAAAACATTTCCATATCAGCTATGCAACAAAGAAAAACAAAGAAAGTGAAAAAAATATGCTTCACTCTATACTCTGATTCCATCAGTTCTCTCTCTGGAAGTGGGTATAATTTTTCATCACAAGTCCTTCGGAATTGACTTGGATCATGGCATTGATTAGAATAGCCATATTACTCACAGGTGATCATTGTACTACAATGTTGCTATTACTGTTTCTAATGTTCTTCTGGTTATGTTTACCTCATTCTGCCTCAGTTCATGTAAGTCTTTCCAGGTTATTTTTTGAGCCATCCTGCTCTCATTTCTAACAGTACAATTATATTCCATCACAATCATACAGCAGAATTTGCTCCTCTGTCCCCCCCAATTGATGGGCATCCCCTCAATTTCCAAGTCTTTGCCACCACAAAAAGAGCTGCTATAAATATTCTTGTACATATAGGTCCTTTTCGTTTTTCTTTGGGATACAGACCTAGTAGTATTTCTGGGTCAAAGAGAATGTATAGTTTTATAGCCTTTGGGTAGACTTCCAAATTGCTCTCCAGAATGGTTGAAGAGTTCATAGCTCGACCAACAGTGCATTAAAGTCCCAGTTTTTCCACATCTCCTTCATCATTTGTCATTTTCCCTTTCTGTCATCTTAACCAATCTGATAGGTGAGAGGTGATATCTCAGTTATTTTAATTTGCATTTCTCTAATCAATAGTGATTTAGATAATTTTTTCATAAGACTATAGATGGCTTTGGTTTCTTCTGAAAACTGCCTGGGCAAGAGTCTTAACCTCTGTTTCTTTATCTTGAAAATTCAGATATTCAAAGCACTTATTTTACAGGGTTATGGTGAGAATCAAATAAGACAATATATGCAAAACACTTTACAAATCTTAAATAGTTATATAAAGTACTATAATTATTATTATTTCACCTGTGAGGAGCCCATGCTTTGGTCTCATTGACTTCTTCCTCAAAGGCAGAGGCCTACAGCTCTTATAGAAAGAGTGAATCCTCTTTCTCCTTAATTAATAATAATAACAAACATTTATGGTACCTAGCACTTTCAAGTTGGGTAAGCTTTTTACACATGATCTCATTTGATCATCATTACTTTCTGAAGTAGCTACAAATAGTAGTATCCCAACTGTAAAGATGAGGAAACTGAGCCTTAGACACTTATTAGCTGTGGTACCCAGGGCAGGTCACTTAACCTCCTCATATGCAAAATGGGCATAATAATAACACCCACCTCCCACTCCCAAGGTTTTTGTGAGAAAAAAAAATATATATATTTGTAAGTGTTTTGGAAATCTTAAAGAGCTAAATAATTTCTAGCTAGTTAAGGAAGTTAAGTGCCTTGTCCATGATTACTTAACAGTCTCAGAGGCAGAATCTGAAACCTAAGACTTCTTGACTACAAGTTCAGCACTCCATTACCCCATATTTGATCCATAATTTAATTGAATTCAACATTTATTAAGGGATCATTGACTGTAATGTGAAAAAAAAAAGATGATATTAGGTGATGGAAATACAAAGGAAAAAAAAACCCAAAAGTCCTTATTCTCAAAAAACTTACATATTATTGTGGCATACAAACTAGAGTTGCAAAGTCAAGTCAAGAAGCATTTGTTAATTCTCATGTGCATAAGGCACTGTACTAAGAGCCTGGGAATACAGATCCAAGCAGATAGTCTCTGCCTTCAAGGAGCTTTCATTCCAATGGTGAAGGCAACACATAAAAGGAAGTTTAAAAAGGAGGTAGGGTGGGGCTATGGTACCTGAGGGAAATGAAAAGATTCTAAGAGGCCAAGGTGAGGAGGATACAGTCTCATGCTACTGGGTTCTAGGTACCAGAAGCAAGAATCCCTTGGGGCTCATCTTCTGTCTTCATTAGACATGGGGGAGGGGGAATGGTAAGACTGAGGAGAAAAAAGTGAAAAATGTGAACATTGGTAAGATACACAATAGCATATTCTAATTTATTAACTTTTTTTCTTTTACACCCATAATTCCTAAGAAGAAAGCACAATATTTCAATTCAATATATTTAATACCCACTATGAATTTAATTGGGCAGCTAGGTGGCATAATGGATAGATTGATAAGCCAGGAGTCTGGAAGTCTCATCTTGAGTTCAAATCTGCCCTCAGACACTTACTAGCTGTGTGACCCTGGGCAAGTCACTTAACTTTGTTTGCCTCAGTTTCCTCCTCTACAAAATGAGCTGGAGAAGGAAATGGCAAGCCACTCCAGTACCTCTGCCAAGAAAATATCAAATAGGTCACAAACAGGTGAACATGACTGAAAACAACTCAACAGCAACATGCATTTAATTAATGCTTGTTGGTGATAACTAGCGTTTATATAGCACTTTAAGATTTGTGAAGGGCCTTATACATGTTATCTTATTTGATCCTCACAACAACTCTGGGAGGTAGGTGCTTATCCTCATTTTTAAAATGGGGAAACTGAGGCTGACAGGTTAACTGATCTGCCTGAGGTTATACAGCTGGTAAATGTCTAAGGCCAAAGATAGGTAGTGGTCCTATTATTTCACTGATAGAATTTCCCACTTCAGAGCCTACCTCTACTCACTTGGTCCGGCTCCTTTTCTGCAACTTAAAGCCTCAGAAAGTTGTCAAACAGTGAAAGAGTAAATGACCTGTGAGCCCAAGGTCACAGAGCCAGGCTATTTCAGAGATGGGACTTGAACTCAGGCTGTTTTATCTCGGAGGCTGCTCTCTATCCACTACATCAGGCTGCCTCTCTTCTTAGTAATACAGTAATGATGTTAATATTTCCTCCAAAATTTCTGTACCAGTAGTACCATAGTGTGAACTTGATCTGTTAGACCGATATATCCTCCTGTATTCTATTACACAAACACTCGATGTAAAGGACTGATATCAACCCAAAGGATTTGGAGCAGACCCACGTTTAGGTTGGCAAGGACAGTAAGGCACTGGGGCTTAAAGCAATGACATTTTGGGGGAGAACTTTTGAAAGGAATTCTGTGCAAAAGAAAAAGGGATGTGGAGAACAATGAAGTGAGGAGCAAAAATAGCTATAGCCATGTGCTGATGTAAGCGCTGCCCTAGCCAGCTAGACTGAGTGTGTTAATGGTGTGCTGGAAAATGTGTAACAACCAGCTCTCCAGAGTCTCAGGACTCACTCTTATGTTTAATCTGCATTATTAGCAGTTTCCTCCATCATTTTCTTAAGTCTAGGCAATCAACCAAAGAATAAGTCAAGTCCTGATTAGTAGCATTTGCAGATTTCCAAGGTGTAAATACTCACACTAAAACATTTAACCTGGAGACAGTATTAGCTGGTTCCAGAGTACTCTTGATAGCCCCAGTTTCTTGGGCAGACCTCAGCAAAAAGTCCCCTTTATTCCAGCTGTCAAATTTGAGAATACTGATATGACTGAAGTCCCCAAAAGCCCTTGCAAGGAATGCAGCAACTTGTAAGCCCACTCAGGGCTTTACTGGAAAAGCACCATCTTAGGCAGATCTCAGCTTCTGAGCTGTGGCCAGATTTCCTTTGATGATTGGCAAGTTGTCCCAATGTTAAAGCTTCCTTAATTGACCTTGGGACTGCGGCTGAGAACGGGATGGACCTACAACTTTCTATCCTTCGCACGGGAGGGGAGGTGGGGGAAGAGATAAGGCTGTTAACATGGGGAAAGAGGAGTGGAGAATGCCCGCTGATGATGTGCTTTCATGGTAACACTCCTTCAATGCTGATATGCAGGCTAAGTGATTTATTCACAATAGCTGGATCAAAAAAGGATAAGGAGCTGCCCATGAGTGGGAGCAGACAAGAAAGTGAGAATTATCTAATGCTCAAGGAGGGAAAAGGGTAAGCAGGTCTTTTTGAAAGGGACTTTTACACAGTGCTCCTTTCTCCTACCCTTACCGTTGATAAAACTGAAACCATTATAAACTGTAGCTGTTTGCTTTTCAGTGCTTACGAACTCTTTCTGCCTAGTGCTCTGGGGGTTCCTGTTGATGGAGGCTGGTTAATTTTAAATCAAGTAGCCTTAAAGCATTCGCTCTCACTGAAGATGAGAATTAGCTACTATTCAATTTAGCCTGTTGATAGCTAGCATTTTCACTGATTGTTGTTGCTGAGCCATTTTCAGCAGATTCTTAGTGACCATGTGAACTTAGGTCCTGGCAATGAGGTGGTGTAGTAGATAAAGGGCCAGCCCTGGAGTCAGGAGGGCCTAAGTTCAAATTTGGCCCCATGCGCTTACTAGCTGTGTGACCCTGGGCAAGTCATTTAACCCTGTTTGCCTCAATTTCCTCACCTGTAAAATGAGTTAGAGAAGGAAACAGCAAATCACTCAAGTATCTTCAACAAGAATGACAAATGGTGTCACAAGTTGGACAGGACGAACAATTGACTTAATTCCAGGTCCAGTGCCCTATCCACTGTGCCACCTAGCTGCCAAAACTAGCATTTACTGACAAGATTTATTGACTAGCACTTTTATCAACATGGTAGCTAATATTCTGGTTCTGGGTCAGTTTGCCCTACTCCTCCCCTCAAATTGGAACTCTCTTTTTCTATTGAGACACAACTAGGGGTTCTGAATAGATGTTGGTTGGGAACCTGCTGCCCTTCACTGTCTTAATTTTCATTATCCCCATGTTCCCCACAGGTAGGTTACCCCTAAGGGTCAACCTTGAAGTCCTACAGGAAGCAAACCCAATGGCACAAAACAATCTCAAATTGCCCAGGGTCTGTACTAGACCTCACATCCACTCACTCATAACATGCTCTCTTCTCTCATATCTTCTACCTCATATCCCTCTTTTCAGCAGTATCATACAAAATAAAAAAATTATGAATATCGACTCTTCATTTTCTGCTCAAACTCTATTTTACATTTTATCACAGACCACCAGGGTCAAGTTTCCTAATGTGACCATTCCACTGATTGCTAGCATCAGGAGACTGTCTTGATGTTTTTCTTATAGCAAGGTGGGTAGCTGTGGTAATTAATGTTTGAGAACAGCTGTGTGAATTGTATACAGTAGCTTTCCTGCCTAGCTAATTTTCCTTCCCCTAGGGTTCTTGACCTTAACTTTCTCTTTCATTTGACTTTGCCAACTTGTAACATTATTATTTTTAATGTAGACTTTAAAAAATAACCATATGAAGACTCTCTGTTCTCCTAAATCATTTTTAGAATAAACATGAAACATTAGGAAGGAAACAAGCATTTATGAAGCAACTACTATGTGCCAGACACTGTGTACTTTACAAATATTACTTCATTTGATCCTCACAACAACCCTGGGAGATAGCTGCCATATTATCCCCATTTTACAGATGAGGAATCTGAGATAGGCAGAGGTGACTTGCCTAGGTGACATACCTACTAAATGTCTGAGTCAAATTTGAACTCAGATTTTTCTGACTCCTGGCCTAATACTCTATCCCCTATGTCATAGAGCTGCCTACAAGAAATGACATCCTAGACCAGACCAAAATTACATCAATTCAATATGCTCCAACAGTGAGTGATTCAAAGATGTTGTAGAAGAGTAGATTAGCTATTCTTTCAGACTCATTCTTTAAGGTATGTTATTTTGTCACTGCAGATACTTTCTTCACTGTCTCAGACTGTAATCTGTCTATGACTTAGTAAGACTTTAGTTGGCTGAAAAATTAAACACTGATAATGAGTCTCTTTGAACTTAGATTGGCCCTTGGACAACAGACATAGAGACTCTATCCCTGAGTGCAATATCCCAAGCTTTTCCAGGTTGCTTACGTACTCCCTTGGCAGAGACTTCAAAGACCCAGGATTACCTTCAGAACACAAGGCATTGGAGTAGGTCTTTAGCAATGGTTCTTTCTATGACATTAACTCAAAAAGATGAGGAAAGTCAGGATTCCAACACCATCTATTTCACTTAGGTATATAGTGTTATAGGTCTGTCATCTGGAATCTTGCTTATACACTTAATCTAATTTTACTTTCATTATCTTATGATACTTTACCACTTTTGGGGGCACTTGGGATAGATTTACTGCCTAGTGTGTAAAGTGTAAAGGGTCACAAAACTACCGTCTTTAAGCTTCAAGTGGCTGATGCTTGCAGGAGCATTACAAGGGCTTGGTGAACAAACGATGTTTACTCTTTACATTGGACAGTCCTACATATTTTAGTCTATACTTACTCAGAATTCCATATACCCCCTAGACCATTTAGTTGCCTGTATTTAAGTTTAAGTTGTAGCCACTGAAGTGCTTGAAGCACTCCAGATAAGAGTGAACTGTATTTTCACACAAGACCATGTTTTCCCTTTTTTGTTTCCCAGAATTTTCTGATGATAAATTAGCATTTTGTTAGTCTTTTTGACACCAGCCTCATCTAAAATCTACATGGAACAAATACGAGGGGTAGGAGGCATTGTGGAATAAAGGGAAGAGCAAGGTCCTGGAAATAAGGGGATTCGGGTTCTGGATTCTAGCCTTGGCTCTTCCTCTGGTTAGGTATATGGCCTTGAATGAATCACTTATCTCTTCTAAGGTTTCAGTTTCCTTATCTGGAGCTAAGGTGTAAGTATCTAGGTACTGTCTTAGGTAGTCTTGGCTGCTTACTGATGTGGTTAGTTCTGGAACTGAAGAGGTTCCCTACATAAGGTATAAACATCCCCATTACTACTATGGAGGATGATTGAATGAGTCAGGGTTAGTCATACTGCTGAGACACACCCCTTTACTTGTCCTTTAATAAGGAGAGTAAAGAATAATAATAGCTAGCATTCATTTAGTCTTTAAGATTTGCAAAGCACTTTACATATGTTAACTTATATAAACCCTGGGAGGTAAGTGCTACTATAGCCTTCTTTTTCCCAGGGAAGAGAGAGAGGAGAAGAAAAGAAAGAAGTGGGAAGACAAGAAAAGACAAAAACAGAAAAGAGAGAGATACAGAGAAAAGTGGGGAGAAACTCAGGTTATGATGGGTTTTCAATGTCAGACTGAGGGTTTTTTATTTGATCTTAGAGGTGATAGGGAGTCACTGGAGATTATGGAAAAACTCCCTGACAGTACTGAGTTTTTACACCAAACAGAGGAGTTTTGAATCATGTAGGAGTTGGAGCTAAGAAGCAAATGGAATAGAGTCAGTCAAAAAGTACAAACCAGACTTTGCCCATCACTAGTACTATGAATTGTATCAGCTATGAAGATCTTGAGGAGTCCCTATTGATCTTGAATTCTTTCCTCCTTTGTGATAGGCCCCAAACAGGTTAATTCTCTAAGTCTGAAGGGCTGTATAGATCTCTGGAAAGGTATGTGTGTTGGTGTGGGGAGGATCTCAGTGGAAGGAAGAGTAAAAAATTCTGTTTGACATAAAAGACCTTCATAACCTCCTCTCTTCCCACTTTTTATATCTTTCTGTCTCTCTCTTAGAAGCAGCTGGTGGTAGGGTAGATAGAGTATGGGACTTGGAATTAGGAAGACCTGAGTTGGAATCCTTTTTTTTGGGGGTGAGGTGATTGGGGTTAAATGACATTGCCCAGAGTCACCAACTAGTAAATGATAGGTGTCTGAGGCTAGATTTGAACTCAAGTCCTCCTGACTCTAGGGCCACTGCTCTATCCACTGCGCCACCTAGCTGCCCCCTGAGTTTGAATCATTCCTCAGACACTATCTTTGTAACCTTGGGCAAGCCACATAAGCATTCTGTGCCTCAGTTTCCTTATCTGGAAAATGAAGGCAATAATAGCCCTCTAGCAACCCTTCATGTTTTCCCCTACTGGGGGGAGTGGAACTTCATTATAGGGAAACTACATAGTTACTGAGGAAGGTAAAACACACTGGAGGGAAAGAGTTTGATTTTATAGGCCACTGAGTGCTTTTTATTTTTTTTTTCCAGGAAGATCCCATTCAGAGAAATAATACAAGTCTGTAGGACTATTTAGAGCCATAGGAAGGTAAAAGATCCACTGGAGAAGGATGTAGAGTTGCTTTTTTTTTTTTTACTGTTCATGGACTTTGGTGAATTTTCCATTAGGTAACATAATCTGTCCTACGTTCAAGATATTGTCAGCCTGAGTCCTTGCAGACCCTTTCATTTCTCTTTAGAGACCTAGACAGAAGCCATGTTCTTATATTTCCCGGGAAATTCTTGGTAGGGGCATGATCCCAAGTGAAATTCCTGGGAGAAGTCTCCAAGATTCAACACAGTCCATGTAAACCCAGGGTTGGGGTTCTGGGATATAAGTTATTGGTCCCATGCAACAAATTGTATAGAGGTCACATGACTTTTAAGAACCTTTTTCTAGGTCATAAATGTTTAAAAAACAAAGCTTACAGTTATATAACACTTTTAAAATACTTAATGTGTGTGTGAGTATATATATATATGTATATATACATATATATAAATATATATATATATATATTTTTTACATTGAGACTCACAACAACCTTATGAAGTAGCTCAGATTAGTGGAGTTGTCCCAAATTATACAGCTATAGTTACTGGCTGAGCCAGATGTTGAACTCAGTTCTTCTGAACTTAAAGTTATACCTCGAAGCCCCAAGGCTATCACTTAAATGCAGGTTAGATTTATTTTTCTGTATACATTTACGCGAAATGAAGCTCATTTGCCATTTTCCACTGGCTTGCAAAGGTTGATGACCTCTTTACTTTATCCCAGTCCACCTGGGATTTTACTACCTGGAAGGGCTAATATAATTTGTACTTTGAAATTTTACTGTATATGCTCTCTTCTAGAGTACTTACGAAAAGGTTAAAAAAGACTCTTCCTAGTGGAGATCACTTTTAACACTTGTCTATCCAAGAAAGACCTATTTATTTTAACCTTTGTTTTCTATCAGCTAGTTTTTTAGCCATAATAAAACTTTCCAACCCATCTTGTGGTAACTCAGTTTCTTTCTTTTTCTTTAATGGTTCAGGCATGCAGTCTTCTCCACAAGACTGAGTGCCAATCAAATTAATTTGAAACACACCTATTATTTCTCATTGGGTAACCTTAATTTAGACAAATATGTGAAGGAATACAGAAAAAAAGGTAACAATGTCCAAAATGTTTATGTGAAAAGCTGTTTGGTTGGTAAAAGTCTCATTTTTCCCGTGTGCTCTTGAAAAGCTCGAGGTGCCAACCTCTGGAGAATTTGTCCTTTTGTTATCCATTTTCTTCCTGGCCTCAGAGGGAGGACTGCTTTGGAGGGCCAGCAACTGAATTAGAATGAAACTAATGCTTGCCTTTTTGATGTGGAAAATGCAGATCTTTACTATTCAAACTACGCAGATCTTTACTACTCAAACAAATGATAAATCTGGGCTACACTTTTGAATCTACTAGTACTCAGCTAAATTAGAAGAGGGTAGGGATGGGGGATGAGAGAGAGAAACACTTTGTCCATTTTCAAGTGGAAAAAGACAAAATGTTATGTGTCCTGGGGTTGGAATCTTTATCTGGGAACAGTTGGTCCTAAGTGTTTCATTCCTTCTCTCTTCATTGAAAGCTAGTTTATAGAATTACAGTTTCAGAGTTGGAAAGGACTAATCCAACCTGCCCCTGAAAAAAGAATCTTCACTATAACACACCTGATAATCCAAAGCAGCCCATTCTACTTTGCCATCGATTTTTTTCCTTTCCGTTAAGATTAAATTGACTTCCTTGCAGCTTCCCATCCACTGTTCTAGATTCTGTCTGTAGGGCCCAAGAGAACGTCTAGTCCCCTTTCCACGACAACTCTTCAAATACTTGAAGCCAGCCATCATGTTTCTTCACCAATCCTACCTCCACTCTGAGCATTCTCTTTTCCAGGCTGAATATCCCCAGTTCCTTCAACAGTTCTTCATAGAAGTGAATTTTAGGTTCTTCGACGTTCTGATTGATATTAGGAAACACCATAACCAACAGCACAGAGGAGAAGAGCAGGGTATGATTTCAGGAAATGGTGAATGATCACATTAAGATGGAGGGGAAATATGTAAAGAACTAATGTGAGATAAGCTTGGAGGGGTAGGTTAGAGCCAGATTATAGAAGACTTTAAACGCCAAGAAGAGACTGTATTTAGTTGGCAGTGACATGAGCAAAACCCTGTATCAGAATGTTTAATCTTAAACAATACCTCCAACAACTTCAATAACACTGTTTATTAGCGTCACTGACTTAAAAAAAAAAAGACTTTTTCATTTTGTATCAAAATCCTTCAAGACAGAAGGTATCCCAGGACGTAGAAGGAGAGAACTAGAGACTGTATCTACTTCATCTACTCTTTTTCAAAACTATTTGAAAGAAGGAGAGGAATTGTTCTTCCAGAAAATATCCTTAAGTTCCCTATTTGGAGTATAAACTGAAATGAGCTGCTCAGTACTTCAGGTAAAAATGGGTGAAAATTATTTTTTTTTTAAAAAACCTGAAGAACCCCCACCCCCAAAAAATGCCTTCCTAGTGAACCAGTCCATTTTTATTGATGGATGAAATTTCTCCATTTCCACATTCTATCGGTAAAATCTTGATGGCATAGAGAAGGAGGGTATAGGTAAATGGATACCTATATCACAGTGTTTTGGAGCTAAATTAGTCCAATGTTCTTATTCTACAAACAAGAAAATTGAGGCCCAGAGAAATTAAATGACTTGTCTAAGATCTCACAGTCCCAGCTCTGCTACTAACCAGAATTCAGGTAACCTAATTTCTAGTCTAGAAGTATTTGTACTGCATCATGTTGCTCCCAAAAACTAAACAGGAAGGAAAGAAAGGAGGGAAGTAAGGAAGGGAGGGAGGGAGGTAAAAGAAAGGAACAAAAAGTGAGGGAGGAAGGAAAGATGGGAGAGAGGAAGGAAACAAGGAAGGGAAAGAGGGAGGGAAGAAGGGAGGAAGAAGGAATGGAGGAAAGAAGGAAGGAAAGAGAGGGAGGGAGGGAGGAAGGGAGAGATGGAGAGAGAAGCAAGTAAGAAAGGAGGGAGGAAGGAAGGAAAGAATGGGAAAAGAGAAAGAAGAAAAATAAAGAGCAAGCAGGGAGTTGAAGGAACACAGAGAGTTTGAGGGGGCATCTGAAAAGAAAGAAAACAGCTCAAATCAACAAAAGAGATCAATCAACAAACATTTATTGAGCACTATCCTAATCTTTCTTGGGGATATCTGGTATGAGGTTCTTGCTCTCCAGGAGTTAACAGTCTGGTTGGGGATTCAAGGTACAGATATTTGAAATGTTAAATAGAGAGGGGAAATGAAATGAAAACATGAAAAATATTTTTAAAAATCATCAAAAGGAACCACATGACTAATTTCTGAATGAATAGGATAGGGATTAAGTGCGCTAGGGGTTCAGAGGAGGACATCATGGACCTAAGTTTTAAAAAAGAAGGGATTTTGAGTGAAATCTGAAAAGGGGTCACATTTCAGGGTAGAGGAATGATAGTGGAAACAAAAAGTGTAACAAGAGACATTCACTTATTAAGTGCTCATTACATGGGAAGGCCCTCTAGGTTAGGGATAGGGACTGGATGTGTGAATTCGTTGATAAAGATAAATATAAAAGTCTCTTCCCTATTCTAACTGAAGAAGAAAAAGTTAAAGACAACCTATCTTGGGTACACAACACTGATGTGAGGTTTAGAGTTGAAACACAAATTTAGATGCCAGCTGATTTTACAGATCAAGAAGCTGAGACTCTGAAAAGATTATTTGCTTGTCATTTACCTTTAGGTAGTGTCAGAGGGAGCAAAGACTAGAAACTGGGTCACCTAACTTAAAAGGTTTACTGTTCTTTTCACTTCATCATTGGCCAAAACTCTGGGTCCAAATCTGTAAAATGAGATAGATGATAATCACACTACCACCTTTTAGTGAGTTGTATATCCTTTTAGAATTTATAAAGTGTTTTCATATTTTCACATTTGTAAACTAATTTAATTCTCATAATAGCCCTATTAAGGTAAACAGAACAGGAATTAAAATGCATACTTATTTAAATGAATTCACAGATAGAGAAGAAAATTGAGACTCACAAGTTAAGTGACTTGCCTAAGGTCACAGAGCTAGTATAGTAAATGGCAAAATTGGCTGGGCCTTGAGTCCAAGTCTTAATGGCTCCAAATTACATCCTTTCCAGACCTCTAATCCTTTTGGGGCTATAAAATTCTGTCTCTATGTATTTATCTTTCCCCCTCAAACCAAGTCCTTTACCTGACTGCCCTATTTCTATCTCCCAGGCACAAAACCTGAAATCCTCTTACACTCTTCTCTTTCCCTTATCCTCCTCTATAACCAGTCACCAAACCCTACTGATTCTTTCTTCACGACTTTCTACATCTTTCCATTTTGATTATTACCACCTAACTCCAAGGCTTTAACAATTCACAGCCAGATAACCTCCAATTGGTCTCCTTGCCAGTGGTGTTTCTGCTTCTCCCTCTCCCATTCATCTTGCTAAATAAAGCACACTTTATCACCCCCACTCCCCAACACAAAAACCTTCCATGGCTCCCCACTGCTGACAGAACAAAGTTCAAACTCCTAGCTAGGGTCAAAGTCTATTTTCCCAGAAATACCTTTTCCCCCAACTTCTGCCCTTGAGTAAATACACGAGTGTTATTTACTGATCAGATCTACTTGGGGGCAACCTCTCACAAAAACCTTTCTATTCGGGGAGAAAAAAAATCAGCCCAGCGTGGGGGCTCATTTCTTTTTGATGTTCTTTCTGTTGAACTTCCCATACTGCCAGCACTCTGATCTCTCTTTTTTTCTTTTGCCAACATCTGTATGAGTGGAATCCACAAATTCCTCTCGGGTTCCATCACTGGAACCAGGGCTGCTCAGTAGCAGGGGCAGGTCTGGGCTGTAAACAGGAAGTTTTTGTATTTCTGGCCACCTTGTGATTGGGCCTGGGGCCGACTGCCAGGAGACCAGAAGTGAACGGTTAATCAAAACTAGATGGGGGGGTGAAGGGGGAGAGAAGGAAGAGAAAACAGTTTATCTTGAGTTTGGGCAATCAAGCTAAACTAATGCTTCTAGCAAGGTGCATCTGCCCAGGGCTGGGGTCTTGCATGCATGTCAGAATCGCGCTGCAGAAAATGTGCTGTGGTCGCGCCCCTTTCCAGCGTGAGCGGGACATTTAAAATTTTTTATTCCCCCTTTTAAGTTTCCAAGGCATCCGGAACCCCATCCTGTGGGGGAGCGATGTTAAAGGGAAGGGCAGAAAAGGCGCTGAGATCACCAAGCCCCCTTAAATCCTTTTTTGACCCCAGTTCCCAGGACCCTCCTTTCCAATCCCCCACTCCCCTTCATCCCCTCCCACTCGGATTGCAGGGGGAGAGAAGATGGCTCTTGCACAGTCCCTGGACTCTTCAGTAAATATCAATCAATCTTCCAGGGCAGGAGGGAGGCGGCGGGGTGGCTTCCGACAGCAACGAAAGGTCTGGGGTGGCAGGGCCGAGATCCTGGGCCCTGAGGATCCACCCTCCCCCAATACCCAACCCTTTAGTATCCAGAGCCACCGCCGCCGCCTCCTGCACTGGGGGAAGGGTGCCAGGCAGGGGGAGGAGAGCCTTTGGGGGTGACCCTCCCTGCTGGCACTGCCGAGGTGCACCAGACTGCGAGCTCTCTCCTCCTCCTCCCCCGCGCGGACCCGAGGGGTGGGTAGTCCAGTGGGTAGCTCCGGGAAGGGCGGTGGGGTAGGGAGAGTTGAGTGGTGCAGGCCGGAAACCACCCTGCTGCAAAATCGGCCCTCTGGCCCCTCGGGCTGGTGCCCCCGCCCTCCCCGGGGCTGGCTGGCTGGCCGGCCCGGCGCATTCCTTCGGGCCAGTCCGCCCCTGTCCCCGGCGGGCGGCGCACTCTTTGTCCTTGGCCGGCCCAGGCGGGCGGACGCGTGCGCCCCCCGGGTGAAGGGAAGCGTTGGGGGGAGGGGGGGCGGGAGAGAGCGAGCGAGCGAGGGAGAGAGAGAGAGCGAACGACGGGAGGGAGCCAGCCCGGGCCGCCGGCGCGCGCCCCACAGCCAGGCAAGCGAGCACGCGCGCCGCCTCCTCCTCCCCCTCCCCTCCTCCTCCCCTTCCCTCCCGCACCCCTCCCCTTCCCTCCCAGCTCGCAGGGAACTTGCTGACTGCACCGATCAGGAGGCGAGCGGGGACAGGGGAGGCCGTAGAACTCTCGGATCTCCCCCGTTCCATCTGGGCTCCCGGGGAGCTCTCGCCCTCGCACAGCAGCGGCGCCTCCTCCTCCCCTCTTCCCCTCTCCGTCCCCCACCCCACCTCCACCCCCGTTTTCTTTTCTCTCCTCTTTTTTTTTTTTTTTTTTGCAAAGGCGCTGGGCGGCGCCACCCTCCGGCCAGAGCGCCGCACTACACAACCCCCTCCGACTTTCAATGTTCCACACTCCCCGGCCAGAGCCTCCTCTGCTTCTTTTTTTTCCTCCCCCCCCTTCCCCCTCCCGGCTGCTTCCATTTCCTTAAGGAAGGGTTTTTTTTTTCCTCTCTCCTTCCCCCACATCTTAGCTGCGTGTAAGCGGGACAGGACGGCGGTGAAGGTAAAGCTGGAAGGGTTTTTTGGGGGGGGCGGTGAGAGATGGGGGGGTGGTTTGCAGCAGCTGCGGCGGCAGAAGCAGCGGCGGCGGCGGCGGCAGGAGCAGCAGCAGCAGCAGCAGCAGCGGCAGCAGCCGCCGCCGGGGCGAGCTGGGGTTGGTTGGTGGGGGTAGGAGGGGGGGAGGGGGGGCAGAGGGAGCTTTGTTCTTGTTTTCAGCGCTCGCCCTGTCGGTCTCCGGGAGCCCGAGGAGCCAGGACTGACTTCACGCATCACTTGGTGCACACACCATGCTGATATTGGAGCGCTGCCTCCTACCATAACAAACCCTCTCCCTGTCCCTCCCCACAAAGGGGGCTGCAAAGCTGCATTTCCACCGCCGCCGCTGCTGCTGCTGCTGCAATATTTTTATCTAAAGCTTTTCTTTTTTTTTCTCTTTCAAATCCTGTCCAGAGTTCTTTTTTGGGGGGGAGGGGGCTTTGTTCCTTTTTTTTTTTTGGCCAAAATGTCGGTCTGTAATATAAAAACTGAGCAAGGAACGGTGGCATTGGGAGCTTTGCAGAAGGTGCAGTTTGAATTTTGCTTTTCACTGTGGAGCAGCCCTGTGGTGGCCAAATGAATCTTTGCTGCTGGCCGTGTAAACGAAGGAGGCTGCTTATTAGTCCCCCCCCCTTTTTTTCCTTGGGGAGGAGGGGGGAGGTATCGTGCTTAAAGGCTTAAATGCAAAGAGAAAAGGGTTGTTGCCACGTTTAGGAAGCATATGGGTGATTAACAGGACATGTTTTTCCTTCAGAGAGGGAATTTGGTAGCTCTGACCAACGTAAATGTGTAAATATTTAGACGTTATTAGTGACTTTTTAACATTTTTCAGCGAGGTCTGTTATTTACAATGTGTCATATGTTATTAATGTTCATTGCCTAAGTTCCCTGGCAAATCTGTTTCGTGCCTTCTGAGAAAGTAGACAATTGATAGATTGTCCAAGGGACGAAAAAAATTGTGAGTGGGTTTTCCAAGTTGAGTTCTGTAAATCTTTAAATATTGGCATTCTGGTATATACATCACCTCCCTCTGTAACCTTGCAGTAACAATGAGATAAGTGTATAGACACTTTTCAAGGCTTTTCATTTAAAGGACAGATTTTAGGAAACATTTTGCAGAAGGAAATGATATGGAATTTGTTCTTCAGGTTTAACCCTTTTTCTCTTTTCTCTTTTAAAAGTTTTCAGAGAAATAACTCGACCAAGATGTCCAGTGATAGGCAAAGGTCAGATGATGAAAGTCCAAGTACCAGCAGTGGTAGTTCAGATGCAGATCAGAGGGACCCAGCAGCACCAGAACCTGAGGAACAAGAAGAAAGAAAACCGTCTGCTACCCAGCAGAAGAAAAACACCAAACTGTCTAGCAAAACCACTGCTAAGTTATCCACTAGTGCTAAAAGGTAATACCTATGAGAGGTGGTTTGCTTTTTTTTGAAGTGAAGTCTGTAAACTGTATTTTAAGTGGATTAGAACTTCAGGTATATTAACTCTAAATACAGAAACCAAAATACTAAGTTGCAAACTTTTTTTTTTTGTTAAATGAAAGTTGCCATTCCCTAGGTTGTATATGAGACCTTAAAGGACACCTTAAAGGAAACTTCACTAACGTGTTGGCTTGAGTAAAAGAGTGTTTCTGTAGAGATATAATGTCACGTACCCTAACCCTTGTTGTTATTTTAGTAAATATAGTTCCTGAAGGAAAACTATGTATTCTCAAATTAGATGATGCTTTGAGGTTGCTTTTACTCCTTTACTCTGCCTTCTCAACTTCTGTATAATAGAGACTCAGGTCAGCAGTAACTCATAAGTTTTAGAAATCTTTTGGAATTCCGTGTGATCCTATTGACATGTAAAAGGTATTAGTTTTCTCTAAAAAAAGAAAAGATGTCAAGTCCTAAAAAATATTGAGCATCATTATAGCTAAACTAGTCATCACCTTCTGCCTTGGAAAAGAAAGGCTTTAAAATGCTTTATAGTTCGTTTTTGCATTTAAGTAGAATCATCTTGCATTTTGTTATGCAAGAGCAAATAAAACTGGAAGGTGAGTTTTCCAGTTAAGTCACTTCAGAGCTTACATTGCCCCTTTGCCTGTTCAGTAGGAAAGTTGTGGATGCATTTGACTATCCACATTCACGTGGATCTGTAGTAGGGAAAAAAAAATCCATATTTTCATATGTCGGGTGGAAAAAAGCATTTGTTTTCTGCTGATTTATATTATGCTTTGATGGGTGTGGAAAACAAATTCTACCAATGGAAATCCATCAGTGATGAAGTTGCAGAAGAGAGTCATTAACCCATATGATTATTCCTTGTCTCTGAAGACTTACACAGTCGTATCATTAACAACATTTAAGTTATTTATAGGCAGTAATTTTTAAATGTCTGCAAAAGTACATAGAAAATGGGGGAAAAATTATTTAACTTCATCAGTTTTGCAAAGCTTCAGGGATAATGTTTATATAGTTTCACACCTATTTACCTTTTCTCTAAGTCACCATAATCTGGAGATCATTTTCATTAAATGTGTGCAGTACTTCAAATGGTTAAAATCTATTGACATAAAGGATTCATTTTGTTGTAGCCTGTTGTCAGAGAACTTATTAAACAATTCTAAAGTTATCAAAGCATCAAACATTTTTTGAAAGACAAAAATGGAAAGGAAAAGTCAAGTTTCTGAAGTTGTCTGAAGCTACAACACATGCTTAGTTTGTAATCTGAAAATGCGCTTTTCAGTTTGAGTACTGTACTTAGGATGTGGGAAAGAGATTCAGTCAAATGCTAAAAGTAAAAATCCTTCAAAGTGCTCATGTGATAATGTTGGTAAATTTCCACCAATTGATTTGTAAACATTTTTAGGTACAAAGAAACAGATAAAATATTGTCAAAACTATTTGTGTGCTCCCTGCTGTAGCTTGTTAATTCTGCCTCAGTAAAACTCGTTTAAAGTCATTGTCAAATATTCTAGTGTATTCCCTCCTCCCTTCTTGTCTCATTTGCATATAAGCTTGAAAACAGAATTTCTTAAGTAAAAAGTATTCTAAAATGGATTTTATTCACTTTATTCAATGCTAGTGGAAGATTACTACCCAAATCAGGTGCCCACGTCTCATTTATTTATAGTAGTAAGTAAGAAAAAAGCTGCAAAGTTTCTGTTATGGGATTTGGGTTATGCCTCTGAGAACAAAGAGGAAGCAGCCATGTTAGCATTACTGAAGGCAAAGCCAGTCTTGCATTTAACTGCATGTTGGTAGAGGGCAGTGTAATTCCCTGATTATTCTATAGACTATCTCCAATGCTTTGTTGTCTGTTCTCATTTCACCAACAGAATTCAGAAAGAGCTAGCTGAAATAACCCTTGATCCACCTCCGAACTGCAGGTATGTAACAGAGGTGTTTCTGTTTGTTTGTTTTTTAAATTAAGGACAATGTGGAGAAATTAATAAATGTGCCTGGATGTTTGTTGAGCAAAACAGGCAAGCCATTTCTTTTTTGGCTTTCATAGGTGGATTATTATAAAATAAAGATTGTCTAAGGCAAATTAAATAACTATGAGAGAAAAAAATAGTTGTTGGAACGTCATGGAGTTTTGATTTGTAAATACATTGATTTTTGTGCTTCTTAAGGGAGATCAGTATGAATGGTGTTATTTTTTATTGTGGTATTTGTGCTGTTGAGTATGTCAAATTCAAAAGTATATTGTGAAAACTTCAAAAAAATTTTCTAAGCTTTGAAGTTTACTGCTTTTGTGAAATCTTAACCTAACTGACCTAAGTGCTGAAAATGTGACTATAAAGTTAGAAAAATGTAAAGTACAGAGTGTAGCTGTTCATATTTGATTTATTCAGGGAAGTATGCTTGAAGGACGAGTTTTGTGTACTAAGATAATGAGTTTAGTTGTTACCAAAGCTTGTATTGTTGGATTTATTTACATTTTAACAAATGTCTACATTACTTGGGAGAATTCTTGGTGATCTAGGTGATTTAAATGTGTGGATTAAAAATAAATGAGTGTAATGGGAAGAATTACTTTTAGTGCAACCTAAGACAGCTAAACTGAAGTAAATTAGCAGAATAAGTTTTAAAAGGTAAAATTGGCTAATACTATTTTCCATTTCACTGGTCTTCCTTTTATTAAGAGTATTATGTTTCCTTTTTAGAAAGTGACTGATTTCCAATTGATCAAACTTTAGAAGTACATTCTACTGTAAATATTCAGCAACTAGTGTTTGTATTTAAGAAAGAGTTGCTGAGGAGAAGTTTTTATAGTTTTGATATCATGATGCTTTGGTGTTTTTATCTGTATCTTTGTTGCATCTAAAGATTTATAGTATTAAAGGGAGACCCAGAGCAATACAATTACTTTTGTGTTTTATGTGTTAACTGGATCTTAAGATCATTGTGATCTGATCCCGGCTTATCTGGTGGTGATTTTGTATGAATTATCTTTCTTCAGCACATAAGCTTTACATTTCAGGTGAATTGGAAAGAAAAGGCATCTTATTCTTTTTTTTTTCTTTCTTTTTTTTTTTTGTAGAGTGAGGACACAGACTAATTTTGAATAGGCAGCCTTATGTCAGAATTCACAATGTGATTTTATAGGACAAATTTTAGCCATGGTATTGACTTTTTTACCTAATAGTCTATGGTGTCTGTAGATGAGTTGTTGGAAGGGTTACAGTTTCTAGAATTGGCTTTGTTTGTTTTTTCTTTTTATTAATAAAAAAAAATCTCTCTCTTATCTATCAATGATCTATTGGTTCAAACCATTTAAAGATCTCAAAATGGCAGGGAAAGTCAGAAATCTCCAGAAAATAAAATTCTTACCATCTGCTAAATGCTAATTTGTGTGTTTGTATAATGTAGGAGTATGACATGCCCTTCAGCAATAGTTGGGTGTTACAATAGTTAAGAAGTATATCTGACTTGATAAACTCAGAAATATGTCCAAAAGTCCATTGGGAGTTATTTTAGAGAGAGCAGGAGCAGGGTTCATTGATGTTTTGACTCTCTCTCTCTCTCTCTGTCTCTGTCTCTTTCTCTCTCTAAAGATCAAGGCTTATTCAAGACAATGAAATTACTACTTCAAGGTTAATTATTAGACTAGCAAAATGGTGAAGTGAACTTTATGTGCTTGCTTGTGAAAAGGAACAGGTTTCCTAAACTCTGCTTTCATATCACAATCTCAAGCATATGTTTAATAATGTAAACTATGAACTGTTTCCATGTTTTTTTCCCCAATTCTTTTAATGGGTAAATCTCTGGGTGACACATAAGTAATACACACGTACAAGTATGTATACTACACATTTATTTATTTGGGTTTGTACTTTGTTTAATTGTACATGTACCTGCTCCCTACTCAGATACCTTGCTGAAGCACAGAGGTGTGATCCTGGGTTTTTGAAAGTTTTATCAACAGAACCTAAGCTCTGGTAGGTCGAGCTGGAAAGGCTTTGATTGTAGGCCAGGCTGTGGTCTGTATCTTTTGTCCAAGAGCCAAGTTCAGAGAGGCTCATTACCAGAAAGTTTTGTTACTGGGTGATGACTTTTTTTGGCCACAGAAACTCACAGTCACTCGTCAGGTATGAAGGGGTTGTAGACTATTTCCATAGATTGCCCATTCTGATCAATTGATGGCTCTTAGGTGTCTAAACATGTTTCTGGGGAAAATTGAAGAGTATACTTATGTTTATGGGATCATCACTTCTAGAATGTGACCATTTGGCAAAGAGAACACGTTTCTTTTTAAGGTGGTGTCTAATGTGTGGATGTTCAAATATATATTAAACTCCTGGGCTCTTCACTTCAGTGCTGAAACTGTTATATGTAGAATATCAGCGTTATCAGTCCACAGTCTTTTGAAAGACTACATTGGTCCCAGTGTTAGACTTAGATACTTGGTGGTCTAATTGGGAGGGGAGAGATTCAGGGGCTCTGACGTATTCTTGAATTGTTTGACTTTGTTGCACTTCTTTGTGGGGAGACGGCCTGGTAAAGTGGAGAGAGGACTGGATGTGGAGTTGGCTTGAGGCTTGGATTTGCCATTTACTACCGATGTGACTCTGGGCAAGAAACTTAATCCCTCTGAGTCTGTGTCTTCCTTTATAAAATAAGGGGTTTGTACTCAGTGACCTCAAAAGTGCCTTCCTCTAAATCAATGATTCTCTGTGCCACATTTTGGTGTGTTGAGTTAATCCAAAGGTGTGTTGCCAATGCAGTGTCATTTGTTTTTGTCCAGGCTTGTGATTTCATCAGTTTGGAAAACTTGGGTATGGAAACTCCAGCCGCTGATGCAGATTTGTAACTTACAGGCTTAGAGATTTTTCTCATGGTTATGGAGAAGTTAGGACTTGGCCCGTGGTCTTATATCTAATGTATGCCAAGCTGGAATTGACCCAGGTGTTCCTGACTCTCAAGACAAGCCCCTCTAGCCATTGTATCATAACGTTTATATCTTAATAATTCAAATTTCTCCCCTAAGAGATGAAACTTTGAATCCATATACTTTCTCCACACACTTGAATCAAATGAGAAAATTATATAAAATTTTTTTAAAAAACTAGCTGAACAGTCATTTCCCTAAAAGGGATATTTCCTTACATCTTCAATTAACATTTAACAGAAGTTTCTTTATTGAGTTATACAACTTTTGTAGAATCCCTTCACGAGGGTCATCCTACAATAGATTTATTGAATTAACTATGATATTTTTAATTATTTTCATATATGAGTGATATGAAGATATGATAAAGAGGTTCTTTCTGTACTCCAGATGTTTCTGTTTCATAATTACAGTTATTGAGTGGTGAAAGAACACAGGCCAAAATTGCCTAATAACTCAGTACGTAATATTTTAATAATTCTTGTCAGTGAGACTTTCAGATTTACATATCACATTTGAACCTATAGCGTAAATATCCTAATATATCTAGGGGAAGAAGGAGAATTAAGGTTCTTGATAGTAGTAATTCTATCATTTTTTAGATAACATTATATATACTCTATTGTCCAAATTTGTCATAAGACACTTCCATTCATGACATACATATTGATGACTATTTTAGAGTCTAACCTGTGAATATCCAATTATGACATTAAATTCTTCTACTTGTCATGCTTTTACTACAAAAATAATGGTATTTGTGGCATAGCAATGTCAATCAACAGGTATTTGATGAGTGCCTAGTATGGATTCAATAGTATTCTAGATGGTCTGGGCATTGTAAAACTATACTTAACCTTGAGCATTTACAGTATGTTTAGAATATTTAATTTTCAGCAGAGACTCTTCTGGGCTCTGGCAGATAACCTTGAAGTAGTGTAGTATTAGTGAATTAGTGTGGTGTTTGACCTTGATGCCACGGAATCAAGAAGATAAGGGTCCATATCCTGTCTCTACCACATAACTGTCTGTGTGACCCTGACTAAATCATTTAACCTCTCAGTGCTCCAGGCCACAAAGACTATAAGTTGCTGAGCCGGGACATCATTCTGTATTGATTGAAGGAGCTTCCTACTATTGAAATCATAGGGCCAGTCTAGGGGAAAAAAGAGGAATAAAAGTGTGCCCCAACCCTGGCAGCCTTATAACGTGGCAGATGTTCGGAACGGCGCTTATTATTTAACCCTAAATTAAGCTGGTTTAAAAAACAGAAAAAGTGACAGGAATATACTTTTAAAGCTTCTTTTATATATGACAGTGGAACTTTTCAGACCATGAGATCTATACAGACTTAGATAACGTTTGAATGAACGTAGATATTTGTAAGTAACCAGTTACTTGACATCAGAATGACATGGCTGATTCACAGCATCTGATTATAATGTTAAGAATAGGTATACTTGAAAGACCTGAAAACAGTTACTGTAATAGATGATTTGTAAATGGCCCTGGTTCTTCTGATTAAGAAACAATTAAAGCTCCAGTGGCCTTGCCATGCTCTGACTGGCTCTCCTTGCATATCAGTTAGAGATTGATTTCATTTCGTATTAAGTCCATATGCTACCTAAAGACTGTCTTGACTGCGACACCTTGGTCGGGGTGAGCTGTTTCTCAGTGCTTTGGGACAAACCTCTGAAAAGGGCCTTCTACATGGAATCTGAAAGGAACTGTCTTCTGGGTGATTATGTATAATTAATTTTCTTTCCTTCTTTCCCCCTCTGCTGCAGTATTGTACAGTTTAGTTGGATAGATTGCTTTATTTTCTTCATTTTCCCCCCTAATTAGTTCTTATTGTATTTATTCACATTGCTGTTGTTAGATCTGAGTTTGAGCCAGGTTCAGGTTGTGTGATCTTTTCATTGAATTGTGGAATCTCAGTTACAGTTCCCTGTATGTTGTTGTTGTTCAGTCATTTCAGTTGTGTCAGACTATTTAGGGTTTTCTTGGCAGAGGTATTGAGTGGTTTTCCATTTCCTTCTCCAGCACCTTTTACAGATGAGAAAACTGAGGCAAATAGGGTTAAGTGACTTGACCAGGATCACACAGCTAGTAAGTATCTGAGGCTGGATTTTAATGTTTGTTGATTGCATTATAGAAAAGGATCTTTCTGGTCATCTAATGCGGTTCCTTATTTTGTTCTTGAGAAAATTTAAGATTTTGAGAAGTTAATTCATTTGCTGAAAGTTACAGGGTAGTTTTTTTAATTGGTTCAAAATGGGGTATAAATCTGGTTGAAGGGAACATTTTGATGAGCTCATCAGTACATTTAAGAATAAACTTCAAAAGTTATGATAGTGAGAATTAATTTTATCAAAGAGCTAGTCATTGGTTCATCAGACTTAGAGGTGAAAGAGACATTAGGGATTGTCCAGTCCAACTTTCTTTTGTAAATGAGGAAACTGAGGCCTTATACCAGAGCCAAGATTGAAACCCAGACCCTCTGACTTAACTCCACTGCGCTTTCACAACGTACTATCTTGCTTCTTATCTTGGAGATTTTTAGTAGTATGTAGTTAACATAAAATTATTTTTAAAACCAAATAATTGCATTTCTTTGAATGTTTAGTTCATCAGATTGCCATAGACATGGAAACTACATGCAAAGGAGTGAGATTGTACTTGTTGCATGCTTTGTTGAAAGCTCTACATCCTTTATTATGTTTTTTTTCCATAATCATGCTGAACATAATGGTTTTATTCAGTAATTCATCTGTAGCAGTCTTCATTTTTCAGGCTCTGGGCCATAAATATTCACTAAAATAGTTATTTAAAATATGATAATAGAAGAGATTTTTACCTATCTGGTAGGATTTGACTAGTGAATTAAGCTTTCCATTCCTACAAACAGGAAAGTGATGATCATAAAATTAAGCTTTAAAACTTTTATTTGCCAGACGTGTGAGGATAACAGTAAGAATTAGTATTGCTTAACAATAGAGAACTACCCTCAGAATACAAATGAAAGAAGTTGCAAAAAATATTTGAGATTTTTATTATAAAAAAAATTGATCTGAGTAACATTGAGTCCATCAGCAGATAAGACTCTCTGTGTTCTCTTTTAGTAATGTTGTTAACCTCACTAATGTATTGCTATTTAAAACCCCCAAATTAATTCCAGTACCTGACACAGTGAAGGCCTTGCACGTGTTAGACACTCAGTGAATATTTGTTGAATTGCCTCCTTCCAGTGACAACTAAATTGGTGGCCTGCTCTAGTTCTGCTTGAAGATTTTCAGGCACTTTTAAGATCTGGAAGAACTCTTCCTGTTATTCTTACTGAGCAATGTAGTCACCAGCGTTTTCCTTGCTCCATAAGTGTTTTTGTCAAGATGGACTATGGAAAACTTTCATTTTCGCATTCTGGTGCTCAGAACAAGGGTACAAGAGGGCCTTGGAATCCTATTAAAAGGAATGAAAAATTGTTACCTTTTCTGAATTATTTTGATGAAGTAGGATGTTCTTTTTTTGTTTATTGTTTTGGAATTCATTAAAATCTAGAAGGAACAGGCTTGATTCTTTTGCCTTTAAGTTATTCCTAGATTGTATACTTCGGTGAAGAAAAAGAAGGGGTTATTTGCATGACCTTTTTATCTGTTAATATCTCTATATCTGACAATTACCAGCAGAGAATATGCTCCCTTATCCCTTTTTCAGAGACAGTGTCTTGTCTTTCTCTTCACCCTGCCCACCAGAGAACATTTGTTGTTACCCAAGATATGTATGTTTCATTTCATATGTAAAGCCCTAGGCATGACTGTTCCGGGCACCTGTTGAAGTTTGTCATTGCTAAATTAATGTGACCGTTTTATAGCAACATAGTTTACTACTGATGGTTAACTAATACTAGAATAGTATATTTTGCTGCTTTGTTGTACCTTTTTCCCCCTTCTTAAGCCTGACTCTTAATGACTAACTGTAGTGTGTGTGTGTTTTAATTTCAAGATTATTGCTTTTATTTATATCATGCTGTTAGTTTAAAATTGTATTTGTTAGCTATTCTTGATGGCCTGATCACAGACTTATTTAAGTAATCCTTTCCCCTCTTTGATGGAATGTTAGTTAATTTCATTTTTTTCTTTTTGAGTTCATGATACTTTTATTGAGATTTATTGTGCTTTTCCATCAAATGCCAGACTTGAGTAGATTGGGATTTTTTGTGGTTTTTTTTTTAATCACTAACATCTTGTGGTCAAAATTTATTCTGCTTATTTTTCTCTCGTTGATTAGAACACAAAGTTCAGATAGATGAGAAAATGTTCTTTAATGGTCAAGCATAAGGCTGTGGTCTTTATGGATAAAACTCATTCTGTCTGTATTTCAAAGTATTTTTGATTGACTAATAAAATCAAAGGGTATTAGTAGGATTTCATAAAGGCTAATATAGCTTCCCCCCCCAAAAAAAAATAACTGATCATTTGTAACCTGGGAAAAGAGAGCCTCTAAAATACACAAAGCGTTTTAGCCCAGCTTTTTTTCTGTGCTACAGGGTATGTCTCTCTTGGCTATGGGCCATGTTGGTTTGCAAGAGAAAAGAAATAATAATAACATTGACATTTACATAATGTTTTAATGCACGTACTTAATGTCACTCTCCAGCCTCACAATGCACCTGTGAGGTCTTCAAGTATTTTACCAAGTTGTAGAACTTATAAATGATGGAGGAAGGGTTTGAATTCAGTTCTTTCCTGACTGGAGTCTTAGTACTGGCCATAGAAGAGCAAAAGGTCTTTGGTTTGTTTTTTTTTCCCATCTCTAGTTTTCAAGAACTCTCAGTCCATCAGCCAAAAAACATTCATTTGGGGCTTATCACCTTGGAGGCCCTGTCATAAATGCTAAGGACACAAAGAAAGGCCTCTTGGTTCCTTGCCCTCTTGGAGTTCGTGTTCTAATGTGGGAGACAATATAAAAACTATGTACACAGAAGACCTCTACCAGGTAAATGGGAGGTGATCGCTGAGGGAAGGCATTGGAGGAGCTGAGGAGGGTCACCTCACGTGAGTGTTAGCTTTAGTAGCTATAAGCAGATTTTCATTTTGGAATCAGCCCCTCAAGGTACTCATAAAGTGTAAAGAGAATTTAAAAGTATTGAATAAAGTAGAGAAGGGGAGATCTGTGTGTGAGGAAATACTGAGTCTAAGGTCTTCAAAGGAAGACTGATTGGGAAAACTTAATCGAAATCTCTACAATTGTGATTGTGGTATATTTGGTGAACGTCTGATTCAGTCCCTAACAATACTGGTGTGTGTGTGTGTGTGTGTGTGTGTGTACAACCCTTGCGATTTGATTGATTTAAGTTTGATACAAAGAAAAAGAAATGATACTTATCATAGTAATAAATTTAGTGGAGCCCATTTCTCAAAAAGGTAATATTTTTTAAAATGAGAAGTTATTTGGATACACTTGTGAGTGACAGAATTACAGTTGGTTACTAAGCAAAGCTGGGATAATACTTAATATTCTGAGGCTGACTCTCCCCTAGCATAGTACATATTACTTGGGAACTCCCTTTTGGCAATAGACTACTTGGATGAATATACTAAGGTTCTACTTTTTGTAGATCTGTGTATCTTTCTGTAAAGTTTTCAGTCACCTGTATAACTTACCTACCTCATAGGGTAGTTGTAAGTTTCAAATGAAATGATAACTGTAAAAGTACTTTTAAAAGCATAAAATCATATGCAAATACAATTTTGAATTTGTGATGTAAGACAGAGACCACAAGTAATGCAGTCGTCAGGTACAGTTGAAGTACTTTAAAAGCATGGTAAAAGTGGAAATAAGGTTTGCTTTGGAGCGTGGAACAGAAGAGAATTGTGAAACCTGGGAAGACTGCAGATTAGAACAAGGCTCACAAAGGGCCCCCTAAGTCTTCTGACCCAGGACTGGGTGACCACTTTTCTGGTATTTTGAAGACAGGATTTCAGTTAGCACAATGATCTGAGGACTCTTCCAACCCAGAGATTCTGTGACCTGTTGTCTTTGATTTGGAGGAGTATTTTGGTGTGGTATTGAGAACTTCTCTGCCTTCCATTCATTAGACATAGCTGGCCTGTCTTGAGCAAATAATGGATAGCAGAATTTTATCTATCTTTACTTTTCTCCCTGGGGTGTTTTGAAGTTGTTTTTAAATTGCTTGGAGGATGGGAAACTCCTAGATATTAAGAATATATTTTAGGGAAAAACCACTAATTATCTGGGATTTTCTGGAGTTCTTAAAGGTTATGCTTTGAAAAATAGACATATACATACTCTTTGTCTTTATCTACTTATCTTTCTAATCTGTTGGCAATTCTGTCTCAACATTATTTTGTTCCAGTCCAGAGGTCTCAGAGAAACTTTTTGTATTGTCAGAGGTATTTCATGCTAATTTAGGTAAGGTTTTTTTAAATTGAAATACTGTTTTTTTCTAAAATGTGGATATGAGATTTTCCTAGGGTGCTATGTAAACATGAGCTATTATTATTTTAATATGTGTAAGTTGTTTTCTGTAGTGCATTTGGTACTTTAGCACATTTAGTACATTAACTCACTGGTCCACTTAGCAAAACACTCCTAATATATTCCAGAGTGAACTGTTAGGGTTATGTGATGCCTTTTAGATTGGTGGAAATAGTTTGAAAGGTTGGTGGTATTGTAGATTCAAATGAATATGTTGTCTTTAATCTTTAATCTGTTGTATCTTCACTCTCACCAAAGTAGAGTATTGAAGAGAAAAAATGAAAGCATTGAAATTATACTTGTACTGACAATCCATAACTTTTGTAAAAAGAGGTGAACGCTCATGAGTTGCTCCTTTTAATGTCTGTTTGTATCATGATGGTGACGCCTCTGGTGGCAGTGGGCATCTGTAGGCTGAAGAATAGTATCTGTGTGGAGTGTAATTTGTTTTTAAAGTTATTTTAGTCCTGGTCCTGTTTCGACTTGGCCCTTTGTGTGTATGCCTAGTGTTTTAATTTTATGATTAGTAGTAAAACCTTTGGATAGGATTGTGATACTCAATTCATTTTCTGGGATTTTGTCTGCTTCTGTGTTTTGGAGGTATTTCAGGCCAGATGTATGAGTAATGCCATTCTGAAGTTTCTTTGTTCCTTCACTATCCCAGAGCAAATATACTTTGTCATCCTGTTTAACTTCCAGTTTGTCTGGGGGAAAATAAAGACATCTCTAGCCTGAAATTACGTTTAGGGAACATAGCTCCACATCATTTGGTCTGAATGAAAGGCCCAGGGAAACATGAATTCGTTTATTTTTTATTTTGTTTTCTTTACTCATAAATCATCTTTTTGATCCTACCTTAACCTCTTAACATCCCTGACTTTTTATAAACATCATTTATTCATTTTCTGAGGGTGGTAATTGTAGTTAGTTTTACCTTTTTACAGTCTTTTAGGCCCTTTATAAATGGATTATTTTACACGTGACATTGCAGTGGGTCAGGGGATCCATCTAGAAGCCAAGAGAGATGATCTCAAGAAGACACAGAGAGAGAGGGAGAGGGAGAGGGAGAGAGAGAGAGAGAGAGAGAGAGAGAGAGAGAGAGAGAGAGAGAGAGAGAGAGAGAGAGTGTGACTACTTTCTATTGCTTTCAAAAGTCTCCTCAGTTTATTTACTTTTAAGAAATGGAAGGCCCTGTAGAACTTGAGCTTTTTGTGACTTTATTCACACTTCACATTTATTTTTAAGGATCATAGCCTCATTTGTTGCATCTTTGATAAATCGACCTCTTGTAGTTTGGTGTGGAATCACAGTTGTGGGAAATTTGGCTATGAACTGAATTGTTTGGGGGAGGCCTTTCTGTACAAACACAGACACATAGGTCCATAGAATTACAGGGATGTTATTCTGTTTCATAGTCATTTTTTAGGGAGGTTAATTTTACTGTTCCTCCACCCCTCCCTCAATATACATCTCCAGAAACCTTGGGCTGCTAGGAAATTTATATGCCAAATATTCTTTTACTCAACATAAAATGAACAAGTTAAAGGAGAGTGATTTTTTTTATCTCCCTACCAAGATAACCAGTGCAGTGAAAAGAAGGTTGGATTTGGAGACCAAAGACTAGAATTGTGATCTAGGCTCTACACCTAATCATAGTACTTACTCTATGACCTTAAGTTGGGAGGAAGGGGAAGGGAGTAAGCATTTTTATAACACCTGCTGTGTGCCAGGAACTGGGCTAAGCACTTTTACAAATATTTCATTTGATCCTCACTATCCGTCAGGGTAGGTGCTATTGTAATTCCCATTTTTCAGTTAAGGAAACTGAGGCAAACAAAGGTTAAATGACTTGCCCTGGATGACACAGACAGTAGGTATCTGAAGCTTTATTTTGACTTTAGGTCTTCTGACTACAGGCTCATTGTCAACAGCTGTTCACTTAACTTCCATCAGTGGACAGGGGCTGGACTAGAGTTGGGTCTCCACCCACAGTTTAAGAAGTGCTGAAGGGGTTTCGAATGGATAAAGTTTAAGAAGCCCTGGACTAGACAACTAAGGTCCTTTCTTACTCTGAACCTTAGGAGACTTTCAAATTTAAAGGGCTTGCCTTAGGAAAACATAGATGCATAAAAAGTGAAATATAACATTTGGTAGCAAAATACTGTAGCTACTGCATCTGTTAAACTTATCATAGCCCCTAGACCTTGTGTGAGAGATGAACACTTTCTGAAGCTGCCGCTTACATGCATCCTATTCATCTAGCATGTTCTTCATCGTTTGTCAGGGTGTTTTGTTCATAAGATTTTAACACTGAATAATTTGTGTATCTTTATTAGAACTACAAGTTTTTTATGTTTTATGTTAAAGTTAGGCTACAAATCAAAGTGGAAGGTAAGAAATAAAATTAATTTGTCACAAAAACAGAACCCAAATGCTTTCATAGTGGAGCAGTCATATAATTTCAGTCTAATATAGGCCTTCATCTATGTCTAGTACATTATTGCAATACTAGTCATAATTCTGTAGTGAAAATAATTTTTTCCAGAATTGCAGCAAGAAACTTGGAAATGCTTATTTTATTAATGTCAGAATACTGTGTGTGTATATGTGTGTGTATATATACATATGTATATATGTATATGTGTGTGTATATATACATATGTATATAAAATATAACATTGTGCATACCCAAAACTGAGAGATTTTACTTCTTACACAATTTTTAATATACCTAACTTATATTTTCTTCCTCAAGCTGTGCTTCTTATTTTTCATACCCTCTTAAACTCTGGAATCCTACAGGAAATTAAAAACACATACATACGTGGAGGCATATGCTTATGTTTAGATTCATTTGATCTATTCATTAGTGACTTTTACCTGTAGAAAAAAGCTCTATCTCTACATAAGATTTTTTCATGTAAGCTGCCAACATCAGATTTTGAAATGTTTATTCATTGTCCTTATCTTTAACCTCTTTTCCACTTTATTAACCTCTTCCTGCTTCCTAGACAATTGAAAGAAGTCTATTAAAATTATTTTACTTTTAATAATTAATTGTAATTTGTTAAATATTATTTCTGTCATCCAGTATTCTCTTCTCTTTATCTCCATATGAATTGAGTCTTCTATAACTACTTTCTTCATTTTTATGCTCTGTAGTTATTTCATCTATTGTGATCTGGATTTTCCACCTCCATTCTATTACAAAGTCTTACTTATAAGGGTCACCATTGGACATGTTTGTGAATTAGGAAGTTGCCTTCTTTACATTAATTTTTTATAGCTTTTCAGTGGTTTTATGATCACCGCTATTAGTATTCCTTTACAAGTTGGATTTCTTCTGTTTTTCTTTCTGCCTAAAATTTATCTTGTCTCTGCTGTTTACTTTCCTTAATATTTCCTGATAGGTGTAGTTTGTCTCCTCTCTCTTCCTCCCCTTTCCCAAACTCTTCTCTCTCTCTCTTTTTTTTTTTTTGGCCAAGCCCCTTGATCTGTTCTCATTTGCAGCTTACTCAAAAATGGTTGACCAGCATTTCCATTGGCCTACTATAAGTTTGGTTTCTTTACTATTTTATTGGGAGACATATTCAGGTTTCACTATATTTTCATTTTCTTTAAAAGAAAAGGTTTGGGATTGTAATTCTTACAATAAAATTGAAATTAGTGTGGAAGGTTGAGTTGTCAGTGCTTAAAATCATAAGATTCTTGTCTAGAGGAGAGGCAGCAAAGTTCAATGAAAAAAAATTATGTGCCGTCATATCCTGATTATCAGTATTCATGATGGCTTCTTTTAAAATAACATCACTTGTCCCTCTGGTAACCTGCACCTTAAACTGGATTTTCTGCTGTTGTATTCCACATCACAGCCACCTCCAAAGAACAGATGCAGAAGGAGGAAAGGGGAGAGAGCTCCCTGTTGTCCCCATATCCATTAGTTGTAATGCATTGCAAAATCAATCAGGTTCTTCACCTTACAACTTAGTATATGAGAATAGTCATCTTTCTGGTCTTCCCACTTCTGGTTTGTTCCAGGGCCAATTTTTCCCTTACACTGCTGCCAGTTTCTTTTTGGTCTAGATCTGTGATTTTTATCTGTGTTGCTGAATTAATCTTCCCCAAAATATAGCTTTGATCGTGCCGTTTTCTGCTTCAGAAAACACCGAGAGGTCCTCATCAGGTTCTTCTGCCCTCTGGCCCCTCTGTGTTTTTAGCCTTATCTCTCATTTATCCCATTGTATAAGAATCTTCTGTTCCAGCCAAAACAACCCACTCACCATACCTTGAACACCCTGTGTGCTTTGTTGCTTCTGTTCTTTTGTCTGGATCCCTTCTTCCTCCTCCTCCTCCTCTTCTCTTTAAAACACTTCACCCCCTGTCCAAGCGCTGCCCATTCTTCACGATTCAGTTCATATTCCTTTTCCTGCCCACCTCAGATTGAATTGATTTCTCTTACCTCTTTACTTCTCTAACAATTATTGTACATGAAGTCATGGAGTCAGAAGAACTTGAGTTCAAATCCTACTCCGGACACTTAGTAGCTAAGGGGACCAGGGCCAAGCTAACCTGAGCGAGCCTTAGATGCATCATCATTAAAACGGGAGTAATTATACCTGTAGTACCTGCCTTTCTGGGGTAGAGTTCAGTGTCATCTGTGCCCTTCGTCATTTGGATTTTTACCCCCAAAATATGATGTCTTTTTGTTTCTGTTGATCTTAAAATCCCAGAGCAGTCATAAGACTTTGGGAACACCTTGTATAAATAAATAGCAGTTAACTTCACGTAGAGTTCCTATCCTCTAGGACTTGCAGTTTGATGGTGAAAATGAGATCAGCAGGGGAAAAGACATCGAATTTTTCTGGGGGGAAATCTGAATTATGAAGGACATTTTATATTATGTGAATTATATTCCCATGAGTAAAGGCTCTTATAAACAGAAAACACTGGTCTCCTGACTCTAGAAGAGTACTCTTTTCCCTGTATTTCTTTGATTACAAGTAATGTGACAATTAAAATTAATAGATGTCTCTAGTAGAAAAATTGGACATGTTTGTTTTTACATATAGGCTATAATGAGATAAAAGGCAAGAAAATGTAATTCAAAGAAATGATTGGAGACAATGGAAATAAAAGGATTTAAATTAGGAAAGCATGCTAATGTTCTTCCTTGTTGCTGTATTGCACAACATAAGTGGAAATCAAACTAGATATTGTCCATCAGTTATTGTCAGAATGGCAGATTGTACTAGACTTTAAGTTTTAACCTAATAATTTATATGCTGCTTTTGTGGGGGACATGGAGGGGAGGGGTTCTTAGCCTTCCAAAAGTTGTGTTAAGTGACATTTACCCTTTTTCACTCAGGGCCTTTGCCAGGTTTAACAGCTTCATTAGATATGCTAACAGCCTTTGGTGAAGGCAATAGATGCTTATTTCTGAGCTTAACTAAATCTGGGGGTGGGGATGGGTGAGAGTTGGTTGGTAGTCTGGCTGCTTGACAGAACTCCTTGGCCAAGTCAATCCAGACCCTGAAATGAATAATTTACTGATAAATATCATCAAGGACATAGATTTGAGTGCAAATGTCAGTACACAGCCAGAACATATCAATTGTGCATCTAGAAAATGCGTGTTATTTCTAGCTTTATAACTTTTTTTGCAATTGTCGCCTCCTCTCTACTCACACAGCCTTCACCCCATTTTAGGCTTGGACTGTTGCACCAGCTTCTATTAATTAAGTCTTCTTACCTCAAGCCTGTCCTTACTACAATCCATCTTCCTTGCTGGGGTACAGACTAGTGATTTTTGTGATTTTCCTGAAGTGCAGGTCTGATCATGTCAACTTCCTTACTCAATAAACTTTAAGTTCACTATTACCACTAGAATCAAATACAATCAAATACTATTATTTGGCATTGCAATCTCTTCACAACTTAGCCACTACCCAGTCTTCTGGAAGACCAGAAAGATTGCTGCCTTGTACTCACTCTGAGATCAAGCCACAATGGCTATTTGGCCCCCATGTCACTCATCCCCATCCCTTGTGTCTCACAGTCTGACCAATAATGTATTAAGATGCCTGACTCCTTGTAGTTCTTCCAACATTAACTCTTTGTGTCATCTTGGCCAGTTTGCTTGAGTGTGTGGTGAAACTGCAGTTGTTTTAATTTGAATTTCTTTCCTCATTAATGATTTGGAGCTTTTAAAAAATATGCCTGCTGATAATTTGCATTTCTTCTTTTAAAATGATATCCGATCAGAAAACATCCTTTTTTTTTTTTAACGAATAGGCATTTCAATAATGGTATATGATACCTACTTATACACAATACCAATCTCCCAGAGTTGTTGTGAGGATCAATTGAGAAAACATTTCTAAAGTACTTGGCACATATAAAGGCACCATAAATTTTGTTACTATCATCATCAACATCATTATTGTTATCATTAGTAGCACAATACTGGGAGTCAGGAGACCTGGCTTGTAGTCCTCGTTATGCCACTGTGTGACCTTGGACAAGCAGCATAGTCAGTCTCTCTCTGCCTCTGTTTCCTCTTCAATAAAATGAGTCACCATGGTTAACTAACAGCTTTGTTGCTAGTGAAGTTTTACCTGAAATAATAGGTGTTCTTCATTCCTCTCATCCACTTTCATAACTTACTATAATAACTTGGAGAGGTAGGAAATGCTCTGGCTAGACTTGTTTAGCACTGTTTTTGAGCCTGATCTGATGTTGGAAACCAGCATCCTAAGGCAAAATGTAATTTTTTTTTTTGCTTCCTTTTACTTTAATTTCCTTGAAAGCTGAGGAACAAAGTTATAATTTCCCAAATTTTCTGGCTGTCTCCTAGATTCAGAGCAGAATGTTTCATTCTGTGAACTAGATGGTCTTTAAGGTGTTTCTCCTTAGCTGTTATACTCTATGATTCTATGTACATTAGTACAATTAGTGTAAATTAGTGTGGGGATTGTGAAGAGGTGAGATGTATTAGTTAATTAATCAGAAAAGGTGGGGGCAGGAATAAATCATGGCAATGCTTACAGGAAGTTGGGAAACTGCCAAAGAAGGTGGCATTTCAACAACTTTTTGAATTGCAGAGAGAACAAACCTTGATGGACTTTTGGAGATTGGAGAGGTGTGAGGTTGATGTACCTGTGGCTGGGGTTTGGAGGGGGAAATTAGTTGCCCTGGGCAAAAAGGCGCATGGGAAAGCAGTGGGATGATGGAACTGCGGATGAGTAGGTTTGTCTAAGTGCGGTGGAGTGAAGCAAGAAGGGGGAGTAGAGGAAATGAAGTGGGTTAAGTCTAGAGTGGCCCAGTGAGGGCACTTGAAACTGCAGGTGAGGATCCTGATTCATAAGGTACTGTTGAGGTCTTGAAGAGGGATTGTGACTTGGCTGAAACAGATTACTCTTTAACTGAGTTCTCTGTGATTAGATTGATTGTAATAACTGCCAGAGGGGGATGATTAGAAAGACTTATCTGGAAGAAATTCAGTCTGTCAAATCTATTACCTTGTAGCTTTCAAGGGGAGAAAGTTTTAAAAAATAATCTGTATTCTGGTTTAGAAAAGACTATTTTGGTAATAATGCTTATATTTACTACTGCCCAAAAAGTCATCAAAGGAATTTAGGACTGATTTTGATGCAGAGTTTCTTAACTCTCCTTCTGTCCTCCTCCCCTTTTTTTCATGGACCCTTTGGACAGCCTCGTAGAATATGAATAATATTTTTCAACACACAAAAAATGGGGGATTTTAAAAATGAAAGCAATTATGTTGGAATAAAGAAGCAATCCCCCTCCCCCCCAGGTTCACTGACTCCTTGAAATCTATCCATGTAGCTTTGCTTTAGTGTCATTTTGGTCCCAAAAATGTTACTAAGATTTGTGCCTCCTTGATCTCTAATAGGTTAAAGTTTACAAGTATACTATACTTTTTACAGCTGCTCCAGCTGGGGAGACACAGGTGTCCAAACAACAGGAACAGCAGGCCTTTCAATAAAGTCGTCATAAAAGCCCAACTGGCAGACCAGTGGTGGTATCCACAGGAGGGGCAGATGGCCTTGCAAACCTAAGGCTCAGTGGGTACTGTAATTCTAGGGATTAACTTGACTTCATGCTTGGCCTAAGTTACAGTCTCCAGATCTTTCAATGAGTTTCTATTTTAGCAAGATGAGAACGTGTATAGCCTTGGATGCCTTCATCATGATATCACCAACACTTGTGTTAGCAACTCCCCCTTCTTTTTTTCTTCTCCCATTTAGTCTATAAGTTTATTTAATTATCTGCAGTTGGTGTAATGATTGGGAGGAGTGGTGACCTGATGTAGCAAATATCAAATTTTTAAAATAACTTTTTAATTCATAACAATTTTTTTATGCACTACAGAAAGATATTAGGCCCAGGTTTAGAAGATGAACCATATAATAGAAAATCTTTTGGATTCTGGATGAAGAGTTGTGAATGTTTACATTGTCTCCTGCCCCAGCCCATTATGGGTTCAGCTGCCTCTAATTTCCCTAACACTATCCCCCTTAGACTTCTTAAGTTATTGTTGGCAGGCTGCAGATAGGCAGTTAGCTGAGGCACACCCTCCCTGTTAAAAGGCAGATTACTAGTTCTTCTCAGTTGGAGACCTGTCAGAATCTGTGAGGCTTGAAAGATATGTTAGAGAGAGCTTTTTATCTAAAAGTGGGGTACTCTCGCATTAGAAGTACTCTTATATTCTTGAATCAGAAGAATTGTTGTTTGTCCTTTGTTCTTGAAGAGGACCATGACATTAGGAAGGAAGGTGATGCCATGACTTGCAAGTGAATTGGATTTAAGTGAGGGAGGGCTGTGCAGAGTCACCAACCTCACTGTCTCCTCCTGAGCCTTCTGGATCCAGTGGCCAGACGACTGGAGATGGCCCCTTCCCTTTCTATCAAGCAATCAACAAATGTTAACATCCAGCTTCAGACATTTCCTAGCTGTGCGACCCTGGGTAAGTCACTTAATGCTGAATTAAAAGAAAGATGAACCTTTGTCAATTGTAGACACATTTGACACATTTTGTGTTGGAAAAAAAATCGTCTTTAGTCATAAGTCTTTATTATGAATAAATTCCTCTTTGCCTGTAGCTTGGAAAACGGTACAACAGGATTTGCACATTTCGGTTATCTAGTACATATCCCCTGAGAATGGAGAGGGTATCTTTTTATTACATCACTTTAACTTTTCTTGTGACAGGAAGTATACTTGAGTGTTTAATTAAGTTTCCCAGAAGTAGTAACTTCCCGAATCTTGTTTTCAGAGTAAAATATCTTCTTCAGTTAGTAATGACCCAATAGATTTTCTTTTGGACTCAAATACAACCCTTACAAATTGTATATTTAGTTGCATGGGGGCGATAGATAGGTGACTAGACCAGTGATTCACTGATTATGGGGAACCTCCCTGGTGAGGAAATTCACTCTGTTAATCAGATCTGTCCTTTCTCTACAGCTAGGTCTAACTCCAGTTGCCTAGAGCATTGAGAATTGTAACTAGCCCAGAGTCACACAGCCAGTAGGTGTCAGAGATGGACATCTTGGCTTTAAAGCTGGCTAGCTATCCACTCCCCTGGGCTGCTTCTTGCCTACTGCATCAAAATTATTTTATCTTGTTTATTTAATGATGTTGTTTTACACTGACCAGTTAAATAAAGAAAAGGTAATATTCTTAATTATAACTCATTACATTGTCCTGGAATCTATCCTAACTTTATGATAACTTCCCTAACACACATTTCTAGGGAGGCCTTATGAATAATTTGCGTCAAATTGTTTGTTCTCTTTTCAGTAACTTAATTTTAGAAGGAATTGGAACATTGTTTCAACATGTAAACATGGTATGAATTACCATAGGATTTTATTTAGTATCCTTGTAGGTATGTTTATTTGCCAATTTTTTTTTTGTGCCTGAATTATTTACTAATACCATGTAATTAGTGTTGTTTTCAAGCACCAAAGTTGAATGTAATAAAGATTTATAAAATTTGTTTTTTTCTTAGCATTTACTAGCATAAGTTAAACTATATTTTTCCAAGATTTTTTCTGGTGCTATGCTTTTCCATCGTCATTTATTTCCAATTGCAGTTTGTGATGAATTATACCTAATGTCTCTTATTGGCACATTACAAATAAACTGTTTAGTACTAGCTGGCTGAGTAGTTGGAGTGCCAGGCCTGGAGTCAGGAAGACTCATCTCCTTAAGTTCAAATCTGGCCTTAGATTCTTATTAGCTCTGTGGCCCTGGGCAAGTCACTTAACCCTGTTTGCTTCAGTTCCTGATCTGTAAAAATGCGATGGAGAAGGAAATGGCAAACCACTCCAGTATCTTTGCCATGAAAACCCCAAATGGGGCCATAAGACGTTGGGTAAGGTTGAAAAATGACTGAAACGAGTATGTTTACTTTTGTATTTGACTATTGTAGTGGGAGCAAAAACTTATAAGTATAAAAAGTCCTGTGCTGCAGAAATGCCATTTTAAATACCCTGCTGCCCCCTGCCCCTTTCAAAGGTTCACAGATTACATCTTCTCATTTTACAGATAAGGAAAATGAAGCCCACAGTTGAAATTGTAATTCTAAAGTCACGAGGTAGTAAATAGCGGAGACTGATTAGAAACCCCGAGGTTCTTTGACTCCAAATCATTTGCTTTTTCCAATATGCCAAGATGGAAAGCTTGAACTTAATGTTTTTCATTTTGAGAATGTCACAAGTTTGTTTTACTTCATGAAGTAGAATGCTAATGTTTTAACATAAAATTGGATGACCTACCTTAAATTTTTTTAAAAGATGTTTTGTTTTATTTTATTTTTATAGAGTCCAGACCCCTGATCACTTGGTGGCAGGCCCACAATCTCTCTTTAGTTTATTAACAAAGATTTTGGCTTGAGGCACTGAGAATTCGTGGCTTGTGCTTGGTCATATTGCTAGTATAATGGCTAATGATAGCCAACATTAATACAGTGTTAAAGCACTTTTACATGTGTTATCTCTTCTGTTGGTCTTCTAGCTTTTCTTAAGCATCATGTACCCTGCAGCTGCTTAAGTATCTACTGTTTCCTAGGCAGTATGCAAAATGCTGAGGTTACAAAGAAAGGTGAAAGAGAGAGGTCCCTTCCTCTAATGGGAGAAACAACATGAAAACAACTATGTACGTACAGGATATATACAGGGGAAATTGGGGGGAGTCTTGGAGGGAAGGCACTACATTAAGGGCCAGAAAAGGCTTCTTACACAAGGTGGGTCTTCAGCTGAGACTCGAAAGAAGCCTGGAAAAGTAGGAGAGAGAGTTTTCGAAGCCCAGGGCACAGTCATTAAAAATGCTCAGAGTGGGAGATGAAGTGTAATATGTGAGGAGACTGGATTAGTGTATATGGGAAGGGGAGTAAAGTGTAAGACAACTGGAAAAGTAGTAAGGCACCAAGACATGAAGGGCTTTAAAAGCCAAACAAGATTTTGCATTTGGTCCTAGAGGTAAGTAATGGTCACTGGAGTTTATTGAATAGGGGGCTGATGTGGTCAGACCTATGCTTTTGGAAGTCCATTTGACAGCTGACTGGAGAAAGAACTGGAGAGGGCAGAGACTTGAGGCAGGGAGTTCAATCTGCTGACTGATGGCTGTTGCACCAGTCCAGGTGCCAGGTGAGGATTGCCTCTATCAGTGGCAGAGGAGAAAAGGGAGTATATGTGAGATATATTATGAAGGTAGAAACAACAGGCCTTTGCAGCTGATTGAACCTGAGGTATGAGAGTGAGGAGTGCAGGAAGCCGTTGAAGTTATGAGCTTGGGGGACTGGGAGGATGATGGTACCCTCTACTGAAACAGGGAAGTTAGGAAGAAAGGAGGCTTTGGGGGAAAGAAAATGAGCTCTGTTTGGACCTACTGACTGAGGGACATCCAGTTCAAGATGTCATTTGATTCTCAAAACAACCCGGTGAGGTGGTAGTCCAGGCTAATATATGTCAGGCAGGACTAGAACCAGTTCTTCCTGATTCCAAGGTAGGCTATGCTCATGTTAACTAAAATATTGTCTTTTAATCTTTTTCTCCAAAAATGAATTTTAATTGATTAAACTGACTGCCATGCAACTGAATTTCTTTGGGAAGAAACAATGTAATATGAGTATTAAACTAAATAAATTGTGTAATTGGTTCCAAACTCAACTTGGTGCTTTAAGCTTCTTTAAAGCTTTCAGTACTAAAAATTCTTTCTGGTGCTTAAGGGGGGAAAAAAAAACTAAACTAAACACAAACCACTGTTATTGAATTCAGTTTTGTCTGCCAAAATAACCATCTATATATTCTGTAGCAAGTGACAGCCATGACCTATCTCTTCTTGGCCTTTTGCCAATTATATAATTGAAGGCCAGTGTTTATATGTCACATTTTAAAGCAGACTATCATATCTCACTAAGAAAATGATTTAAAAATACTTCAAATATAAACTAGAAGTTTATCTTTCCTGTTAACAGATTTGTTAAAAGAGCTGTTTGTATTTTTTTCCTGTTCAGTCTTAAAGTCTGCATTTACTTTTTTTTTTTTCTTTTTAACACTTTTGGAATGTTTCCAAAATACTTTCAGAGTTACCAAGTTATCCTTGGTATGTTAAAAGGCAAAGTTGAATGGACTTCCTTTATTCTGTCTAACTCATCCTTGGACCATTATCTAATAGAAAATCGGTAGGTCATCTGCTATTTTGAATTAATCATTTATACAACAATCATTTGTCATGTGTCACCTCAGAGAGGTTAAGTGACTTGTCTGTGGCCACACAAAGTACTAAGGGCTGCAGGTGCAGTTTATGCCCTGGTATACCTGACTGCAAGTCCATCAGTCCGTACCATTTTATCACCCTGCCTTCTCATTAAGCCTTTTTAGAAGTTTAAAAGCACTCTTAAAAGCAGCTAACCTCTTAATCCATGTTAATGCCTTCTAGGCATTAAAATTGTTCCCTTGGCTTACTTTTTCAAGTTATACTTATTTTAGATTACTTTGCTCAATTGACTACCTATTTTCTTAGTTTGTGCTTTGCTCTTCGCTAGGTGTTCACAAGATATCTGGCACAAGACTAGGTAGAAGTGGTCATATAGTAGGCATGTCAGTGTTTTTCCTCTCTTCCATCCCCTTCTCCCCTTCTTTCTTTGCCATAGCAGTCAGAAACTGCTGGATTAAGTCTTCTAAAGAATTATTTCAACTTTGAAAGACAGATATTTGAAAATTACACATATAGTATGTTATATGCTGTACTTCTTCCTAAAGTTTACCAGAACCCGTAATAGTGTCAGTAAACTGTGTGTATGCTTATAGGCATTTCTTCTTCTGTAGTACACAAGTTTTTGATTTCTCTCTAGGCTAGGTTGCTTTTAGCAGCAACTTTTTATTTTTCTATTTTACAAAATTGATTCTTTCTGTTGAACAATGAGTCCTTCTCTAAGTGCTTATCTGATTTAGTCTAGGTGCTCTGGTAGTTACTTTTAGTTTCTCTTCAGATCTACAACTAGTAGTTAAAAGTAATGCAGGTGTTTCTCAGGACATCAACCAGAGGAGAAAGTTTCCTCATGGGTGTCTTCACAATTTGTTGTGTGCGTGCTGGATCTTGATAATTCTCTAGTAACTTGCCATAACGATTTTTTTTTCAGTTTCTGTATAGCTCCCTAAATCAGAATAGCTAAATGCATCAAGTTTCCCCTAGATGTAGGTAAACAAAGTGTTTCAAGCTATCAACCCTTAATTATTAAAACAACACTTGGCTGGTGTGCATAGCTTGGGGAAAAATGCTTTTAGTAAAAAGAGGTGTGATGTATAAACCTGTATACACATCCCCTGCCATCCATCTTCATTAAATTGTTTTTCCCCTTTGGCTTTACTTCCCATCCTTGTACAAAGTAGTGCTCCAATCTGTCTTTGTTTACTTACACACAAGTTTTGCATCTTTTTGTGAGAGAGTAATGTATTTGGAAAATTTCTACTTGGAAAATAATAAGCTCACTTTAAATTGTTAGTGGGTTCATCAGATTCTCAATTAATGAGTTCTTCAGCTCATTCTTAGTTGCTGCTGAGCCACATCAAAATATTGAGAATTGATATCATAAGCCAAGTTATCTGATTTTACAAATTAAGGACCAAGGAGGTCAAATGTTTAGGGTTGTTATGCAGTGGAGCTAGTGACAGAGCCATTTATTCATTTTAAGGTGACTGGGGTACACAAACAAAAGTAAAATTAGCCCTACCTTCTAGGAATTTAGATTGGGTAAGGGGGTATGTGTGATTGAGAGAGAAGCAACAGGTACATAGAGATGTAAATGCAAAATACATACAAATCATTTAGAGGAAGGGAGTTAAGAGTATGCTGACAACTTGGAACATTAGGATATAAGTGTTTTTATGGAAGGTGGTACTAAAGCTGTCTTGAAGGAAGCTAGGTAGAGATTCTAAGAATCCTAAGAGAGTGTTCTCTGCTGGGAATGCAGCCTGTGCAGAGGCATGGAGATGGGGTTGGACTCTTATATGCAGGTAACTTGGGGCCTATCCCTGCAGCATTTGGAATAAAGCTTCCTCGAGTTGGAGAAGTTAAAAAATGAGGATGACACTCAGTTTCTAGTAGTCATTTCTTTTCCTTCAATCATTTTACAGCAGATGCCTCTCCAAATGAATGATTATGTAGTAACCTTGTATCACTTCTGGGAAGGGAGAAAGGAAACCTTGACACCAGATTTGTATGTCTAAAGAGAGATTTATTAAAGGATATTTTATACGGACAGTCAAGGCCATAAGAGGATTGGAGATCAAAGCAGGGTACCGAAGTCTTCCAAATTGGGGGGTGGTATGGCAGCTTCATAAATGACTTTCCAGTTTCCTTTTTCTGTATGGGGGGGGGCACATCTCTGATAGGCTAGAGATGTACTCTCCTTTTCAGGGTTTCCAAAAGGGTGGCTCCAAGATATATCAGCTACCTCTGTTTCAATATGTAGGCGTTGTTATCTTTGAGTACAGTAATTGATTGAATGGAATGTTTCCTGATTTACCTAAGGGGGAATATGGGGGAGGGTCTTATCTATGACTCCAGATGCTATGGGGCTGTTTTGGGTCCTGGTGGATGCTTTGTCTATGAAGTTAGTAAGAAAAGAGATGGAGACCTTGGCTGGTTTTAAGGGCAGAAGCAAAAAACAAAGGGATAATCAATATTTAAATGATACATGACAGTTACCTAGCAAGCACCAGAAGCTGCTCTCTCAAGTGAAGAGGGGAGTGTCTATCGAAAAAGTGGTTTGGGGCTTTTTTCCTCTGGAATGCTACTTGGATTCCATGGTGGCAATAAACTGCTCGGACACAGAAATCCTAATTATTACCTATTAATATTGCTATGTACAAAAAATGTTCATGTGTACATATATATTCCGTGGAAAGTAATTTTGATTACAAATACTCCTCAAAGTACAGAAGGATGTAGTCACAGCTAAAAAAAAGTCTAAGAAGCAAAACCTTATCTTTATGCACATAATTAGAAGGGGACAAAGAGAATGTAGAGACCGGACATTATGGAAAGCTTTGCAGAAGTTAATTTTGTTGATCCTGCCTCAACAGAATAGTCAGTAGTAGGGTGGTTTGGCCGAAATGCAGACTGTGTAAAGGGGCAAAATGTTCCATAAGCCTGAAAAGGTAGATTGGAGTAAGATCGTGAAGGATCTTAAATGCATCTAGTCTAGCGCCCTTTTTAATGTCCCATAACCCAAAAAAGAAAAGAAAATGAAAGCAACTTTAATTCTTAGCTCTAATAATGGTTACATGATGTGAAGCTTGAGTGCTTCCACCTGTCCTTTCTCTAGGGGTGTACAACATTGCTTGCAAAGGGTGATTGTGAGGCTTAATTTAACTACTGAGATTTTATTATATGCTGAGGTATATAATGTGATAAGTTATGTCCTATTATTGTTTTTATAGCTGTTTTTTGAAGTGAATTAAACATTTATTAAGTGCCAGTCATATGAAAGGCACTGTTTTAGGCTCCAGAGATACAAAAACAGATATAACCTACTCCCTTGGCTAGAATTAAAAATGCATGAAAAAAATTGTGTTATTTCTTTTTCTTCCCTAATGGCTTTTAGGAAAAGCAGAGATGAAGAGTAAAACTTTTTCTTAAAAAATCAGATCACTGGAATAAATTATGTTTTATGGATACATGATTTTTATTTGCTTCTTACTTTTTTATTTCATGAGTTTCCATGCAACCCCCCCCCCCATTATTATAAGGTGGCCATCCTTATTGTGAAGTCAGGTAATAAATTTATTAAGGTCCTACTATGTACTAGTCACTGTGCTAAGCACTGGGGTTACAAAGAAAGGCAGAAGATGAGTCCCTTCCCTCAGGGACCTTATAATCTAATGGGGGGGGGTGGAGAGAGAGCATAAAAAGAATGGGAGGTGATGATGAGATACAAGTAGCCAGGTGGAACATTGCCATGTGGCTGTTCAGGGAGACAGACCCCACCTTTTAAATGGTGGAGGATCTGGGAAGAGCTCTTCAGAGGAAAAAAGAGCAGCACAGTACAGAGGGAGGTGTGAATTTCAGGGTATGATTTTTGCAGGATGGTGTTTCCTAGCAGTTAACTAGAATGGATCTCATAAGAAAGACTTATGTTGCAAGGGCCATTACTCAAAGGCTTTACAGCATGGTAGAACCCATTCTGAGTTCATTGGTGTAACCCAGGGAGTTCATAACTTTTTTTTTTGGTATCATGAATTCCTTTGGCAATCTGTTGAAACCAATTATATCCAAATAGTTAACAAAATATGTTTTTAAAAGTTCACAGATCCTTGTTTTTGAGAACCTAGGGACATGATAACACACCTAAATTTATTTTGAATATGTCTTGTTCTTGAAATGCTTGTTTCTGAGAGCAAATGGATGATACAAAAATATAATTTCATGTCTCACTTGTGATCTCCAGCATGGAGATACTAATTTGGCCTACAGGGTTTGCTCAGTTGATGGTGAAAAAATTGTAATTGACCCCTTCTACAAAGAGCCATTTACAGTAAATGATAATATTACTTAAATACTCCGCTCTCTGGTGACAAAACTGATATGGGTTCTTTTTACCAGTGCAGTGTTTTGACAGATCTAATAAAATGTCCCAGCATACATTTTAATTCCAACTTGTGTAAATGTTCTTTTATTTTCCTATGCAGTTGTCTTGGAATAATTTGCTAGTTATTTCCAGCTGTCATTGACAAAAGTTACAGTTGTAACTGTACTTAGGGTATTTCCAAGTTATTTGCCATATATGTTAAATAGTTTAATAACCCTTTCTTGTAAATAAGGTCAGTTTTTTTTTCTGTAGTGCAAATGAACTTGAATGATTCATAGGACAACTATAGATAAGTATGCAGTGAAATATAGTTAAAGGGAAAAAAAAGTGAATTTAGTGATTAGAGGCCTGAAGTTTTGCCTTATTTTAGAGAATTTGGGCAGGTCACTTTAATCTGTGAGGCCAAGCTTCCTCATCTGTAAAATAAAAATAAAAATACTTACACTACTTACCTCATAGAACAATTTTGAGGTAAGCACTTCATAAACTATTAAGGACTGTATAAATGTAAGCTACTTTATATGTGTAATATTCACAAAGTAATTATGTTTTATTATTAGGCAGTATCCAGTGTGGAAGATTGGGCTTTTCAAATGAATTTAATATATATGAGCAATAACGTGTGCTTATTTATTTGAGAGCTAGGTAATAGATTAATAAATTAAATCTTTCTCTAGTCACTAGGTGGCATTGCATATTAGCATAAAAGTGAAATGTTACAATGGATAGTGTTTTTAATCGGAGTATACTTAGACCTGATAATGAGAATTGTTAAAATGCATATTCAATATATGCATTTCTGTACCTGTGGTTGAGAGAACCTAGGGCAGCTCTCAGAACATGGCATAGTCAGCAAATAGTGTGACCCCTGTATGCAGTCTCATTAACTTATATCTTAAGGGGGTGAGGGCCTCACAGTCTTGGTGGCTTTGTATCATTTAGCTTTTGTATGTACCTTTTAAACAGGATTGATGACTTGGTAATTACTTTGGTAATTGTTTTTAAAGGTTGCTTGTAAATTCAGAATTTATTGGGGCAAAATGTAGGTGTAGAGCCTGACAGTTAACATTAATGCTATTGCACTTAGTATTTTAAGTTCTGCATTAAATTTAAATCTATGTCCCAAATATAGCAAAACATAGGATTTTATTTTGGGGAAAAAAATCACAGAAAGTAAAACAAATGATACTCCTAGAAAACTAGGAAGGAACAATGGAGAGGCATTGAAAATTTATAGTAGTGATAAATACAGATTTGGAGTTGCCAGAAAAATTGAGAGTTCGAGTTATAAAACAAGGAGTTAGGGCCAACCTTTCCCCCAAACTTCAATTTCTATGGATGAGGAAGTATCTAAAGCATAATAAGTAGGGAGAGAGATACTTCTAAAGTCCATAAGAAATGGCAGGTATTTAAATTTTGAACGGAATTGCAAGAAGATGGATGCTAGCATTTCAGGCAGCATTGATGGATAGTAACCTTAGAAACAATAATAAAGTTGTTGGAGCTTTGTGGTGGTCTGTAAGTGGTTGGAGAGTGTCTCCTGCTGGGTTCACTGACTAAAAAGATGTTGGAGATTAAATCCAGCTGATTTGTGAGTGCATCAAATTCACTAATTAAGGATGAGGCAGTATAGTATGATGGAAATTTCTGGACTTGTGACAGAGACTCAGGTTCAAGTTCTGGCTTAGCCACATACTAGTAATCCCTTTACCTTTTGAAATTTCTTATTCTTTGTTGATAAAATATTGAACTGCCTCCATGAAAAGGTTGATGATGAGATAATGTGTGTGAAGAGCTTTATAAAGCACGATATGTCAGTTATTTTTAGTTTGCTTTTACCTCTTTGACTTTGGGCAAAGTAATTTTTTTCTTTTCTCATCTGCCTGGCACATAGTAGGTGCTTAATAAATGTTTATGGATTAATTGATTTATCTGTAAAATGAAGAGCTAAGACTAGATGGCCTGAGGTCTCTTCTGGTGAGAGCTCAAGAACACAGGTTCTGCAGTGAGATGAACTTTTTTTCCCCATATTTTTCAAGTCAGGAAGCATTTATTAAGTATTTTCTGTGTGCCAAGCACTGTGCTAAGCTTTGAGATGCAAAGAAAATACTTATCCCTGCCCTCAAAGAGAGAATATTCTAGTGGAAAAGAAAACCCTAAATAAGCTTTTCCTGGTCCTTCTGAAGAAGGTGGGATTTGAGCAGCCTTGAAGGAGGCCAGGATTTCTAAGAGGCTTTGCAGTGAGGTAGGAAAGCATTCTAGGTGTGGGGGAACAATCAGTCCAAAGGCACCTGTCAGTCGATGGAGAGTATCCTTTGTGAGGAACAGCTCTACAGCTGGATCATAAGAGTTCATGAAAGGGATTAAAGTGTAGGAAGGGCTAGATTGTGAAGGACTTAAAATGCTAAGCAACAAACTTTATATTTGATCCTAGAGATCATAGGTAACCATACAGAAGCTTAATTGAAAGGAAGGGGTGAGGGTAGCATGGCCAGACCTGTGCTTTAGCCAGAAAGTGAAAGTTGGGTTGGAAGTAGGGAGAGAATTCAAACAGGGAGACTGCTTAGGCTATTTGTGATAGTCCAGGAAACAATGATGTGGGTTTCTATGTGACTGGAGAGAAGGGGAATGTATACTCGAGATATATGAAGGTAGAAACAGATTTAAAACAAGATTTCGCATAGGATTAGACAGTGAAGAGTCTGATGACATTGAGGTTTTGTGAGCCAGGGTGACTGGGAGGATTGTGTTATACTCAACAGTGAGTAATAGGGCATTTGGGAAGAGGTTTAGGGGACAAAAATGAGTTCTCTTTTGGACATTTTGAATTGGAGATGCCTCCATGACATCAGGTTCCAGATGTCCATAATGCAGCTGGTAATGTGGGACAAGAGGGTAAGAGAGAGACAGACAGACATCTGGACTGTGTAAATTAGTAGTCCTAAAGATAGCTGCTATTATTTTCTGGAACGCCCCCTCCCCTGCTTTTTGTTGGTTTCTAGACACATTGGCCAATCAGTCTGAATTCTTGGAAATTTTAGGATGTCCTGCTCCCACCCCTTTGGACTTCCTGAGGGATTGTCTTAAGTTCATTGGATCATAAAGAGGTTAAGTGACTTTGCCCAAGTGGAAAAACTGGGATTCAAATCCAAGTCCTCTGACTGCAAACTCGGCATTTTTTTTCTGAATTATTTTTTAATTGTAGAAGTGATAGAGGGCTGATTTTAATGACTATTCATTCCTTGGTAATGTAAAAAGTGCTGATGTTCAGGAGTGCTTGGAGTCATGAGACCTGATTTGAATTCTAGCTTTGAGGCTGGTTGTCATTTCACCTCTGAGACTTTGTGTAGTCATCTGTAAAAATGATTATATTTATACTTGGCTCCTCACAGGGTTGTTTTGTGGAAAAGTGCGTTGTAAACCTGAAAGCACCCTAGGAATATGAACAGTTACCCAGGGTCCTTGGACGACTCATCCCTCAGATGCCCTCCAAGGGTTGTGTGGGTCTTTTTCTGTTGTAGGCTTGCAATGGAAACATACCTTATTTTTATGTAATAGGTTTTGTTGACGGTAGTGGTGTATTCATTCATTCATTTATTCATTTGTTGTCCAAGACTGATTTCATTAGAATAGTGAACTCTCAATGGGGAAGACCATGCAAAAAGACAGTTTATGGATTTACAGTTGGTGGCATTAAGAGACTGTGACTTAGTCACAGCTACACAGTTAATACCTGCTGGAGACTTTTTTGAACCCAGTTCTTCCATATTAACAGTCTGAATTGATATGCACTGAGCCATAATAACAGATAATTACCACCAAGGGTCATTTTGTGATGGGATTTCCCACAGATAGAGGAACTGGACCTATGATTTTGTTGGTATAAGAAATTTTTTAACCCATGCAGGTTTTTTCCTATTTGGCAATTTAGATGCCTTGAGCACTGAGTGGTTAATTAACTTGCCCAGGTTCACAGAGCCAGTATGTGTCAGAGTGGGGGGTCTTCAACTTGGGTCTTCCCTGTCTCCAACGACACCTTTCTATCCACTACATCAAGTTGCTTCTCATCAGATATCAGTGATGAAATGATGAAACCACACATGAAAATGTGTAGTTTACCTGAGTAAAATTGGGCTTATAGGGTTATATGAATTTTAAAAAGGGAGAGAAAAATTATATTTATTCTAACACTTTGAAACCTTTCTAGGAAGACTTTTTTTTCTTTTCACCTTGGTACAGATCATTTTGAGGCAGCATCAAAGGCTCTGAAAAGAAGTTTGCAGGTTTGATATGGGATTTTTGAAGTTATTGTGTTTTCTATGGAACAAGGGGAAAAATTTTCTTCTCCTTCTCATTCACCCAAGTGCCCAGATAATACCACCTGGGCTGTTGTATCATACCCAGGCAGAAGCTAGTTGTCACAAAATGTGTACAAAACCAAGCAGAGCAGAGCTGCTCCCATCTGTTCCCCATCTCAGTGAATCCCACTTCAATGAATCTTCACTCAATGGGGTGATGCAGCTTTCATATTAAATGAGATGAGTGACTATTGTTCGGCTAGAGCAGTTTCCACAATTCTGTGTCCTAATCACTGGACAGCACACTTCACGAGGACAGTGTTTGCACAGGAAAGCTTTTGCCCATGAGCTTTTGCTATAAATCATTGGGGTGGGGTGGGAAGAAGAAAATATATACATGTCTGTTGCTTCTAATCTCTCCATCCTAAAGATAAAAGGTAAGCCACATAGGTAAATTCTTTTCTACATTTGAGAATTTTTGGTAGCAGGAAGACCTGATGGGACCTCAGGGGTTATCTAGGTGGCACAGTGGATAGATTGTGCAAAACCCAGAGTCAGGGAGACCTAAGTTCAAATTTGACTTCAGACACTTATTAGCTGTATGACCCTGGACAAGTTACTTTACCTCTGTTTGCTTTAGTTTCCTTATCTGTAAAATGGGAATGATAGGAATAGCACCTACTTCGCAGGGCTGTTGTGAGGATCAAATGAGATAAAAATTGTAAAGTGTTTGGCATAGTGCCAGGCACGTAGTAAGCATGATGTAAATGTTGGCTATTATGGTGGTTCTTATTAAGTTCAGTCCTCTAAATTTACAGATTAGGAAACAGATTTAGACAGGTGGAGTGACTTGTCCTCTCGTTCGCGTGGGGCCTTTCCTGACACCTTCATGTTACTGTTTATGTATTTTATAAATGTTTATGTGTATCATTTCCCCCAATAACATGTAAACTTCCTGAAGTCAGAAAATATTTCATTTTTGTTGACCTTATATCCGTAGTGTCCGGCACATAGTGGAAGTCAATAAATGCTTTTTCTTTTTTATTGTGACCTTAGTCATTAATGAATATAAACATTTCAGTTTGCAAATAAGCAAGAAAGATCTGTATAAGAAACTGAACCTCCCTTATACACATTGTAGTATAATGAAATGATTCACTGGCATGGGGATGGGTATTCAGTTTCTGGTCTGCTTCCTACCTGTGTGACTGTAGGCAAGTTACTTAATCTCCCTGGGCCTCAGTTCCTTCATTTGTAAAATGAGGTTTGAGTAGGTAGCCTCTAAAGTCCCTTCTAGCTCTAGACCTATGACCCTATCATCCATAGTTTTTAATTTTTTTTTTTTTGGTGAGGCGATCAGGGTTACACAGTTAGTAAGTGTCTGAGGCTGGATTGGAACTAGGGTCCTCTTGACTTCAAGGCCAGAGCTCTGTTCACTGTGCCACTTAGCTGACCCATCATCCATAGTTTTAAAAAAGCATATCTATATATCTGTATATAGATATAGATTTTTTTTTTTAACAAAATAGTAACAGAAGTGCTGGGTTTCCTGTATTCTTCTATACATTAAAAAAAAAATTATAGCAGCCTTCTTGAGAGAGGGGAATAATTCCGGGCTCAGCCCTTTGATCTCCTCTAGTCTTTATTATCTCCCTCTATGTGGCTGAAGGGTTTAATTATTCTCTCAAGATCTGATTTTTAACTTTCCCTTTTATAAAAAGATCACTTAATCTTTGGTTTTGTGTAGTACTTGCTTTAGTCCCACCTGAGTACTCTTTTGTGTTTGGTAAAACATTTAAAATTTAAATTGTATTTAAATTCAAAATACTTTTCTGGCTAGGTGCCTACTTCTGTCTGTCTAGTGTTTTTGTGAAGTGCTATAATGATCTCCGAGGATTATTCGACTCTCTAACCCAGGCTGAGATGGGCTGATGGTAGCCAGGAATTTGGAGGGTGGGGAAAGGTATTATAGCAAGTTTTTTTGCTTTTTTTTTTTTTTTAAGTCTCATACTGGATTTGAGTTGTGGGGTTAAATGAGTAGAGGTATGTAGGAATGGGATGGGGAAAATTAATACTTCCGTCTTCAGAGACGGGAATACTGGTATTCCCACCCAGGAAAAGCAATTCTTACACTGTGTTTACTTTGGGGTAGAAGAAGAAAAATACTGGGGCAGAGTAGGCAAGGAATTACTAGTTCTTTGGACTTAGTTTGCTTTCCTCCCTCCCTGTTCTCCGCGCCCCCGCCCTGGTTGAGATTATGTCTCCATTTAATGTTTTGGTCGACATGGCCACCTGGAGAATTAAATGTCCAATGGTCTTTCCCGCTACTAATTATTACGCTCTCCTTCCTATGCCCAGACCCTGTCTGTCCTGTTTGACTATATCTAAAATAGCCTTTGCAGTGAGTGATGGGCTTGTAAATGTTTGACAACCAGCCCTCTGAAATGTAGGCACTATGCACTTTAATTTTAATCTGCATTTATTAACATTTTCTCCACTTTCCTGAGTCTAGACAGTTAACAAAACAATAAATCAAGCCCTGTTTTGGTAGCATTTGCCAATCTCTGAGGTGTAAATGGTCACATTGAAAATTTAACAATTTGTCCTCAATGCATGCCTTGCCTTTGTGCCTTGGGACTCATGTTAGAGTAAGTAGTAGTTAAGCATTTATTTACATCCTTCTCAGTTGCCTTTGGTCACAAATACTGTATAGAGCTTTGGTGCATGCCGGTTTGCAGTAGTCATTTACTTAACAATAAGAAGTTAAGAGTGTGAAGAAGGCTTTGACATTTGTAACCCCTTTGCCTGGGGAGAAATTTTTTTTTTAAGGCATCTTCTGCACAGATCCGGCACCCAATAGAACGTTTATAATAATAATAGATAACATTATAAAGAGAGACTGTATCTAAGTGAATAAAGTGCTGGACTCAGAAGTGTGGAACGCCTGGGTTCAAGGTCAGATTTTTTCATATACTTACTGTGTGACTTTGGGCAGGCCGCTTAATTTCTCGGTACCCCAGGCAACTCTAAGACTAAATGAAAGATCAGGTACTAATTTGCCCTGGTAATCTGTAGATTCCTACACTGATCTCCAGGGCATTGCCTTTCCCTTCTTGCTCCCTTTCCCCACCCCCAGCCCCCCCAAATAGCCCCAAATATTGGACCAAAACTGATACAGAAGTCTGATGTCTGATTTATTTTTTGAAGAAAGTGAAGTCCAGATATGGTGTCTCCCCATTCTATAAAGGGGCAGAACTGTGTCTTCTTGCTAGAAGATGAGCTAGGCCATGAAATTTATAATTGAGGTAAAACAGATTGCTGCAGCATATCCAAATAGTGAGCATCATTGATCAACAGTGAATCAAAGGAAAATGCCCCAGAGAAGTACAAGACAGCAAAATTGTGTATTATTGACTTCAGGGTACTCGTTTACATTTACACAGCTTGTTGAGTTTTGAAAGTTGAGCATAAACTTGTGGATAAAGTACAGTGTATAGTTTTACTCCTTACCATGTTGGAATATTTACACTGAACCTTATTTATAATAATCATAATCATATAAATGCTATTAGTTATTATTATAACACTTTTTAAAGTTTGTAAAGCACTTTTACATATTTAACTTGTACCCTGAATTTTGAAGGAATAATAGCATTTGAGGACCTCTTGGAAATTGAGGCTTCGGTGGTAATTCTATCAACAAAATATGTACATAGACCAGGTGGATTGGGGGTGGGGACAAAGGGAAAGAGAATGAATGAATAATTGCATCTTCAATTAGGGAGGTAGGGAAGGGAGTATGTATCAGGTTTTTTAAAATTTTTTTTTTTTTACTATTTTAGGCTCGATGGGAAAGAAGAATTGAGGGGAGGCTTACTGTTAAATTACAAATAGTATATTGGAACTTGGATTACTGTCACCTTGGCCCTTGACTTCATAGTATCGCCACACCCCCTATTATTCATCTGCTTGCCAGATGTATTAAACACCCCTTCTCTCTGAGAGAGGTCAGTTGAGAATGTGGTCAAAATGACCCTGTGTAGGTTACAAGGCTCTGAAAGATGCCTAGATGTGTAAGAGAAAGGTTAAGCTCTTCCTGTGAAATGTAGAAGACTGGCATGCTGCAATAAGAATTAGAAAACTCCAAAGTCCAATAAAAATGTCACCATTTTCCATAGTGTGGATTTAAAATCCAAAAATATAGTAGTAGCTGACAATATACCTTAAAATCTTTATTAAGTTTTCTGATTCAGGGAAGTGTGGAGGATGGAAAAGAAAGGGGAATTTTTACCCTTACTGTCTCATAAGACTTTATTTGGAAATGTTTCAATATTTTGAATGCATTTGCATCTGAAACTAATGAAAGGGTTATTGGAGGCCTCTTGAACTGTTTTATAGCCTGCTATATCTGAAAAGCTGTGCTTGTTTCTGGAAAGGTGGTTTTACTGGGGAAGAAATGTATGTGAGATCATTGCTAAAGCACTGTGCCAGCCCTTGTGGACTTGCATATGTTACATTGCAGTGGAATCTATTATCTATTTATGGAGGTCATTCAAGATTGTGGTTTTCTTATAGATAAATAGCAGATTAATCAAGTGGAATTTTTTTCCACCTGGAAGTAATGTATTTTAGAGTTGTTTTTTATAATTTGAAGTTAGAATAAAATTTGGGATCTTTCCACCTGAATCATGAATTCATTTTTCTTGGTTATATTCCGTTTCTGTAATTTACTGTTTTTGGTTTACAAATGACACGATTGATTCATTACTAGTAGAGGAATTTTTTTTTTAAGCAAAGATGCAGTTATACAAAATTGGTATATTTTGATGTCTCCTGATCCCCTTTAACCAGTAATATCCTTGTGCACAATTGGCCAGGGTCAGGTGTGTGGACATAGAATAAAGTGGTTTCAAATCAGTTTCTAGGGAAACTCTTTTAGCAAAGGTTGCTTTGTTTCTGTGTTTGCATCACCAGTTTATAGCACAGTGCTTGGCACATAGTCTGTGCTTAATAAATACTTGTTGGTTGGTTGATTTCAGCAAACAAGTGCTTACTGTGTGAAAGAATTTTAACTGCTTTAGCAAGAGAATTAAATTTGATTTTTTTTTGGTATAGTCCAGTGGTTTCCAAAGTGGAAACTGACCTGACTTCAGAGGGTATATGAGCTAATCAGCTGCCAAATCTTGAGATTTCTACTTTATGAACTCTCTCACATGTGATCCTTGGCTGTCCACTCACACAGCCAATGCCCTACCTAGTTCATGCTCTCACTACCTCTTTCACATGTGATTTTTTAAAATTAGCTTCCTGTTGTCTTTCTGTCTTAAGTCTGTCTGCTCTTCAATCTGTTCTCCATAAGATGACCAAAATGTTATTTCTAAAGTGTGGTCTAACCTTGTCACTCCCCTAGTCAGTAAACTCTGGGCTCAAATGTATTATTTCATTTGTCATTCTTTTGGGATGTCTGTTTTAATACATGTTTCATAACGTACATAATTAGCATAGTGTAGTGCATGTATGATTTATAAATAAGTAAATACGAAGTTCAGGGATTCACACTAAAAATTTTTACCTTAAAGGTACATGATGAAAGAATTTTCTGCTCTGGCCAAATAAAGCAGTTGCTTCTGCCTACTAGTGTTTATTTATTGGAAAACATAATACTTTGCAAAATGGCAAAGTTGACAGTAGGAATAGTCAATATTGAATGGTTTGTGGGAAGATAGACGTACAAATTCATTCATGGTTAGAGCTGGGAATGAATATAATCATTTTAGAAAGCAATTTGGAATTAGCAAATAAAGGACTAAAATGGCCGTTCTTAGACACACCGTTCCATTGCTCTAAGGAGACCACCAAAGGGAAGAAAATCCACATATATGCCAAAATATTTATGACATGATAAATAGCAAAGACTTGGAAAAATAGTAGATGCTCATTGATTGGGGAATGGTTAGACTGTGTGTGTGAATAGTATATTACTACTATATTGTAAAAAAAGGTGAACATGATGAATAAAGAGAAACATGGAAAAGATCTTTGTGAACTGATGGGGAGTGAAGAGAGCAAAGCCAAGAAAACAATATACGTAATTATGACAACAGTGTAAACAGAACCATAAAAAAATCAAGTGAATATCATAAAATTGTATAGAACAAGCACAAATCAAAAGATGAGATATATATGAAAAGACAGCCTCATCCTTTTGCAGAGGTGGGAAGTCAGCAAGTGTTGTATGTTGCACATTTTTCAGACTTGATCAATGCATTGATCTGTTATGGTGATTTTTTCCCCCCTCTTTTTGTCTTTAACAGTACTGTTTGTTATATGAAATGTCTCAGTGAGAGAAAGGAGGAAGGAAATTATGATGCTATTTTTAAAAAAAAACCCAAAACACATTATGGTGATAGGGGAAAAAAAGGAAGACATTAATAAAAATTCCCTGCCCCCCCCAGTATAGTCCTCAGAATTAATGGCAAGGTTGTGACTTAAATGTGGAACATCTGATTTGACTACTCATTTGATTTATGATTTTGCTTTCACTGAAATGGAAGTAATAATCTGAAGAAGTAAAAGGGAAATGTCTATAATTCTAGCCATTAAGCCTAAAGATTCTTATTTTGAAGGGTCTTGGCTTAAATAATTGGAAGATTTGAATATGCATAGTCTCCCATTTTTAAAAATAAAATTAGCACTTAAGCCAACAGAGTGGAAATGACATTCATTTTTATTATTTGAGAGCATTTCATGACACTAGCACTTTTTAAAGTTTTAAAGCATCTCATTTAAGTGACCTGTTCTGTAGGTAATGGGGACAGTGGTCATTTGCTCATGGCCCTAAACATAGTAATTGCCAGAGGTGACTTAAGTCCAGAGTCTCTCTGCTGTGCTATGTTGCCTGTCTTATATAGATATTATATGGATGTAATAATACCCTTCTTGCCTTCCTCACTGCCTGGCTATGAGAATCAAATAGGATGTGGTTAGTGAAAACACTGAAAAAACTATCAAGTTCTATACATATGTAAGAATATTAACAAAATATTGGAATTGAATAAATATAGGAATAATATTCTGTTAATACCTGACATAATTTGTTCTGCTGAATATAAGCATTTGTTGTTGTTGGTCGTTTTTCAGTTGTCTGATTCTTTATCTGGGGTTTTCTTGTCAGAGATACCGCAGTGTTTGCCTTTTCCTTCTCCCGTTCATATTTACATATGAGGGAGCCGGAGGTGAACAGGGTTAAGTGACTTGCCCCCAGTCATATAGCTAGTAAGTGTTTGAGGCCAGATTTGAACTCGGGAAGGTGAGTCTTCCTGGTGCTCTATGCACTGTGCCACCTAGCTGCCCCAAATATAGGGGTAGCAGTTACTAGTTCTGTAACCCCATTTCAGCTGTGACACTTAATGCTTTTTTTTTTGACTGTCAGCAAATTCCTTAACAATTCTCTACCTATGTATGGAATTTAAGTTTAATATTTTATCAATGTCTCACTGAGATATTATGAAGATTAATTAGCTCCCTGTTAAAGGTACTATAATGATATTGACTCGTGGGAGGCACCATTGGATTAACAATTTGTCAATTAGTAAACATTTATTAAGGGTCTCTACTATGTTGTAGGCACTGTGCTATGCCCTGGGGATACAAAAGGAAACAAAAAGACATTCTCTGCCCTCAAAAAGCCCACAGTCTGCGTGTACAAATAAGCTATGTACAGGATAGGTAGGAAATAGTTAATAGAGGGCAAGTACTAGAATTGAGACTGGTTGGAAAAAGCCTCCTATAGAAGATGGAATTTCAGTTGAGATTAAGGGAGGCCAATAGGTAGAAATGAGACATCATGACAGCCAGAGAAAATGCCTGAGTCAAAAGAAGGAATATCTTGTTTGTGGAACAACCGGGAAGCCATTATCACTGGATTGAAGAGTATATGACAAGGGATTAAGGTTTAAAGAAGACTGGAAAGGTAGGAGATAGCTAGGTTATGAAGGGCTTTGAGTGCCAAACAGGATTTTGTATTTGCTCCTGGAGGCAATAAGAAACCACTGGAGTTTTTTGACTAGGGTGGACACATGACTAGACCTGCATTTTAAGAAAATCATCTTAGTGACTGAGTAGAGGTTGGACTGGAGAAACTTGAGGCAGGCAGGTCCATCAGCAGGCTATTGCAGTAATCTGGGCTTGGGGTGATGAGGACCTGTACCAGAGTGGTGGCTGTATCAAAGGAGAGAAGGAGGAGTATTCGAGAGATGTTGCAAAGGTGAAAGCTATAGGCCTTGGCAACAGATAATGAGGAATCGAGGATGAGCCTGAGGGACTGGGAAGGTGGCATTGCTTGCTCCCTAAAGTAATAGGGAAGGGGGTCAAGGAGCCAAGGGTTTAGGGGGAGAGCTGATAAGTTCCATTTTGGACATGGCAAGTTTAAGATGTCTTCTGGACATCCAATTTGAGAAGTCTCAAAGGCAGCTGGAGATGTGAAGATTGGTCAGCAGAGAAGTTGGGGCAGGAAAGGTAGATTTGAGAATCTTTAGTGTAGCAATGATAATTAAATCTGTGGAAGCTGAAGAGATCACCAAGTGAAGTAATATATAAAGAGGTCTCAGGGCGCAGAGCCCTGGGGAACACCTAAGGTTAGGGGGCATGATCTGGACAAGGATCTATTCTAAACTTTGACATGTGCATATAACTTATTACTTTAATATGGGAAATTGATTGTCAGAGTGAATAGAACGGAAACAGGAGACATCATCTATCTTTGATTTTCTTCTCCTTATTCCTGTCAATGAATATTTATGCTATTTAATCTTTTTGCATTATCTACTTTACTGATTTGGTGCTTTGGTCCTTTTTGTGTTGGTGGGGAATTTGCTTTAGGGTGTGGAAGAATAGCTCTGAGTCAGCTGGGGCGAAGGAGCCATCTCTAGCATCTTGGGTGTTCTTACCCAGGACCTGCCTCTTCTGTTATCACCATTCCCTTCAGCAGGTCTTATTAAAAGTACCTTACCTGTTTATATCACTTCATGTACTTTTTTTTGAAAATACTTTGACATTGCAGTTTTATTTGATCCTCACCCAGTGAGAGAGGTTTCCATCTGGATTCCAGTTGCTTGTATTAGTGGAAATTTCATATAGAAACTCTCTTAGCAACAACCTTCAATGGAAGCTGCATGATCTTTGAGTTTTCTTACCATGCTTCAGTATCTGTACTGTATGGAGATTAAAGAGGCTAAGTATATAGAGTCAGAGCTGAATTTTCCCCTTTCCTTAAATTGACTTGTTTTAGAATATATCTGCTAGGAAAAGATACCCACCTAGGGACCAGAAAACCAAGTGCAGGTATTGTTTAACATAGGAGCTTTGTCATACTTAGGAACTTCAATATCCATTTCATTCTTGTTTAACCTCTCAAATAGAAGAAGTTAGATTGTCTGGGAAAGTCTTGTTGATTCTATGGTTGTAATATGTCTAGCCAACATCACTTGAGCCCTATCTACAAGAGATTTTTGAGGAAGTGTGCCTCTTACTTCTGCATTAGCCACTGCAGACAGCAGTCTGGCTGCCAAGAGAAAAAGACCATGAGCTTTCTTCCAGAGAAGAAAGATAATAGAAAGGGTGATCCAGGATGGGGCATTATAGCTAAATATTAAAATATTAGACCTGCTGAAAGTGAGAGGAGAAAGTTGGTCTCTGGAAAGCAAGAACAGTCCTCAATTTGATTTACCACTTCAGTACAACAAACATTTGTTAAGTCCTTGCCCATGCACAAGGTGCTGCCAGGGGCAAGGAATACAAAGATGAAAATGAATGCTCCTGTTCCCAAAGAGCTTATATTCTGTTACAGAGCTAATGGTAAGGGAAAGGTTTCCTGATCTGTAATCATCAACCAATTCAATTCAGTGAGCCTTCCTCGGTTGAAAGGCTGGCATCTTTCCCAAGGCAGTATAGTTCACAATTCTGATCATCAGGAGCTGTTGAATGTGAAATTAGCAAATATATGATTTTTATATATTGCAGATGTTTTAAAGCTCACTTGTATGCCTATCCTAGAAGCTACATTCATGTAGTAATCAGACGACCACTTTGTGGACTTTACTCATGATATGCTATTTTCTCTTATACTAAGATAGACTTTTCAAAAATTGATTCAGTTATCTTGAGTATTAGTTTTTCAACTTGGACAAGGCTTGCCTGTAAATTGTATGGGGGGGGAAATAAAGCTTTTCATGAACTTAACTTATTTCATAGGTTTTAGAGCTGGAAGGGACCTTAGATGGCCCAACCTCATCATTTTACAGATGAGGAAACTGAGACCTGGAAAAGTGACCTGCCCAGTGCATCAGAGGTACTAAATAGTAGAGCAGGGATTCTAACTTGGCTTTTCTGATTCTAAGTCCAGGGTTCCTTCCACTAAACCACACTGCTTTAAAATTATCATAAGTTGTGTTTTTTTACTCCAGAAGAAATTACTTATACTTCATTACTTAATGGCTTTGTGAAGTGGGTAGTCTATTCCTTTTTTCTTATTATGTGTGACTATCATCTCTGTCCTCCCCAATGTTTTTTTACAGAGGGTCAGTCCAGTATGCAGGGGTGGAGTGGGAGGCACTCTTTCTAGATCTCTGATAACTTTTCTATAGCAGTTAACTAGAGAGCATTGGACAAACATCTCAAATAAAAAGTATGTGAATCTTAGCATCCCTTATTGCCTTTTCTTCACTGTTACTGTAGGAGTAGACAGGAAACCCTGGGAACTGAGGGCATTGTATATTTTTCTTTGTTTCATGGGTTTATCATGTCCAAAGACAGAAAAATCATTTAGTGTCTTTGCCAGCCAGTTAGTACTACTCTGACTAAAGAGAATTATAGGAATATAAATTGTCTTAAAATTTCTCTCTAACTTTGTTTTTCAATATAATATTGATTGTATAATATATTTGATGATATTATAAAGATGAAATAGGGATATTCTGCTTTATGGAGATGAACCAATCTTTCTGTGAGATTTAGTTTTGTGAAAGTAATTTGATGTAATAGTTTTACAAATACAAAATCATATAATCTGAAAAGAAATGCAGTTTTACTTTTTGATAAAAAAAATAAAGCTCTTTAATTTTGTTTTCATAAAGGTAGCATCATTACTAGCATGTGAAAATCAGATAATGTACATTCTAAAGGGAGTTGCATTTAATATCAACAGTCTCCTAAAAACAGTTAAGTTTGTAGATGTTGAATTTTCAAGTAAATTCTTTTCTTAATTAAAAAAAGAAGAGCAGCAAGGTTTTTGTGTTTTAGGTTTGTTGGCTTTGGTTTTTGGTTTGTTTTGGTTTTTGGTTTGTTTTGGGTTTTTTTTTTTGTTTTTGGCTAGGCAATGGGGTTAAGTGACTTGCCCAGGGTCACACAGCCAGTGAATGTTATGTGTCTGAGGCTGGATTTGAATTTGGTCCTCTTGACTCCAGGGCCGGTGCTCTATCCATTATGCCACCTAGCTGCCCCAAGTTTTAAATTAGTATTTAAGTACCTACTATGTGCATGCCACTGGAAGAAGTGGAAAGTTTTGATAAATCACAGTCCTTAATCCTCACAAAACTTGCAGTCTAGTTAGGAATAAGATACAAACATGGATAGCTGTAATACATATTACAGAATAGCCTGAAGGGGGGATACAAAACAAAGTTTTATGTGAGGTCTGAAGGGGAAGGTGAAAGGGGGGAGATCACAGAAGACTTCATCAACTAAGTGACATTCAGATTGAACTTTAAAGGATGAATAGGAAATCGATGGTGAAATCAAAAGGTGAGGAAAAGGGAATACATCCCCAGCACAGGGTACATGTCACAAGTATGGGTCAGAATCGAGGCAGGAGCACAGGTCATGTTCAGAAAGCAGAGAAAAGTCCAGTTTGTCTGAAGTATAAAGTTCATGGAGGAAAGCAAGATGAGATAAGACTACAAAGTGAATGTGGCACCAGACTATGGCCTGCCTTAAATGTCAGAAACGATTGTTTTGGAGGTTCTGTGAAGAGACTTGGAGATAGGCGGCTGTTTCAGTAGTCCAGTAAGGTCTGCTATGGGCCTGCCTGTGATACAGGTTGGTGGCTGTGAAATTAAAGAGAAGGGGGCTGGTGTAAAATATGTCATAGAAGTAGAATCAACAAGACTTGGTGACTGGATAGGAGAGGTGAGTTGGCAGAGAAAAAAAAATAAAAGCAAATACCGAGGTTTCAGATATGGAAAGTATAATAAATGGTGCTGCTATAGGAAACAGTCAATTCAGACAGAAGGAAAAGGGGTTTTGGGGGATAAGACAGTATCCTGGGTCAGGCTGTACTCGGGTCAATTTGGCAATTCAGGTTTAGGAGTAGAACAAAATGAGACACTCTTACATAATCTAATATTTAATAAAAAGAGATTTACATAACAACAGTCGTTGATTGACTAGGGTATTGCTCCTCTTCGCCTGTTTTTGCCATGGTGGTCTCCTTGGTCAGAAACCTGAGGCACCTCTGACTCCGGAGCCAGGATTTTGTACTTGGGTGACCACAGAGCTGCCTCAACAATTTTGGACCACTTTTTTGTTAAGCTTTTAGGGAAAAAGAACTAGGCTGTCCTTCAGTTCAAGAGCATCAGTAGATACTGTTCCCGCTGCAGCTAGTGAGTTCATATTTGGACATGTTGAGTTTGAGATGCTGCTGAGGTATCCTGCTAGAGTTACTCTGTAGGCAGCTGTAGAGCTAGAACTAAGAAGAGCCCAGAGTTAAGGTGCTGTTTTGGAAGTCATCTGCATAGAGCTGGTCTTTCAAGTCTTGGGAACTCGGTGATTATCTTTCCCCTCCTTTAAACTTCCCCATTTTTGTGGAGGGTATCATTCTGCTCCTGGTTGGTGTCATACTTGACTCTTACCTCTGCCTCAGCCCCAGTCTGCATCAACTATGTCATACACGTGCTTGCATAATTCAAATAACTGCCATTATCTCTCACCTGGACTACTATAATAGCTTCCTAATTCGACTCCTTCTTCTGTAGTTGATTCTCTGTATGAGTGCCAGAGACACAGACCTTATTTAATAATCATCTATGTTAATACCCGTGATCAAGTCTTCAGTAGCTCTTTATAGCTTGTAGAATAAAATACAAATTCTCCAGCTTGACATCAAATTCAAGAACCTCCACAGGCTGACTCCAGCTTACTTTTTGCAGCCTTATTTATTTCACACTGTTTCTCTTCACTCACTCTTAATTCTAGCCAAGCTGTACTGGTAGCCGTTTCTGAACTTCAGCACTGAATGGCGTCCTCTGAAGTATACTTCCTCCTCATCTCTGCTTCTCAGAATTCTCATCTTCTTCCAAACAGATGGAGAAAGCATTTAATGAATATTTACAATGTGCTGGGCACAACCTCTCAAGAATAAGGATGATTTTGATTTTGTCTTTTGTATTCTTCACTTGTGAAATACAGTGCCTTGCAAATCATGGTGATAACTGATACTTATATAGCACTTTCAGTTTTATAAAACAATTTGTATATGTCATCTCACTTGAACCTCATAGTAACCATATGAAGTAGGTACTTCTTGAATGGTTCCACCATTTTGCTAATGATGGAAATGCCGCTTAGAAGGTTGAGATTTGAGTGTGGTCGCACAATTCGTAGCTTTCAGAGTGAGGATTTGAACCTAGGTCTTTAGTACTCAGTGTCCAGAACACATAGCCCAATAGCGGACAGCAGTTTCAGTGTTCTGAGGGCAGAACTAAATGTCCAGGAATTGTAGTCATGATACGTAGTAAGGAAATGAAGGCATTTGTTATATATAAGAAAACTTTTTTAGGAAGGTTGATCTGTGATGTCAGTGAGAAGAGAGATGGGGATGGTAGCTGCTTGGGGAAGAGCAAGGGAAAATTGATTGTTTCTTCTTAGGTTTAATCAGTCCAGTGAGAGAAAATCAATGATGCGTGGCATGAAATGAATAATATCCTATTTCTATAGCCCAGGAAATAGGTTCTTCTCTACCCTGATGCAAAGATTTACCTGTAGTGTGCTGTAGCTTCAGCTGGTTAGACTGGTCAAGTGCCTTTCAGGGCCACTCTTGAGGGGTGGGCCTGTGTATCTAGCACTGTCCCAAGCCAACTGGAATTGAAACCCTTCAGACATCTTTCTCAGAACCCACCCTCGTTCCTGTAAGGTCCCTTGATTATGGAGAACCAGAGCTACCCTACCCCTTTTAAAAATTATCTTGTAGTTTTTGGTTTGTTTTTGTTTTCCTGAAGTGTTTTATAGTATCATGATCGATCTTGTGGTAAATACCACTTAAATGTCATTGGTAGTTTTTTTTTCTTTTGAGAATTGATCTAAGTGTCTTAATGTATGAATTTTGTTTTGTAACCAACACAGTGGGATATTTATGTAGTATTTCTTACGAAAGCAGGAGCAACTGAATGAAAACAAATCTTTTCAAAGAGATGATATCCTATACCTTTAACTCCAGATCCCACTTGGTAAATGGCGTGTCTTACTTTTTGTTCACAATTTAAGTTGCTACTGTCCTGTGTTATTGAACTTGTCATTGGAATGGTTGAAATATGAGGTCATTATACTAAATTAAAGCTGTATTTGAATCATATTATTGCCTATTAATAATCTGGCTGAAACAATCCTAAATTTATGAGCAATAATGAATCATTTTAGTGAGATTTTATTGGATTTCGTTAGGTGAGAAACAGAATTTGACTTCTTGGCTTCTTTTTTGATCAATTCTGATATACCACAGTTCCTTTTTTGATTTCAGAAAGTAAGTGGTAATCTCTCAGGGCTGGTAAAATTGATATGCAAGTAATTTTCAGAAAAACAGAGGAGGGCACTTTTGCAAAATGTTAGTTTTACCTGGGATTATGGTTTTTCCTAAAAGGTATATGAATGACATTTCCTTGAACAGTATCTTCAAGAAATAATGCTGAAATTTAAATAGCACCAAAGGAGTTTCAGCTTTTTCTTCATGCAAATAATAAGAATAAACTGACTTTGGAGAAGTAAAAAGAATTTTTATTGAGACTCAAATGTGTCAAAAATGAACTGAAATGTTTACACTGGATTTAATTTTAGGCAGCAAGAAAAACTAAATGAATCAGCTCTTGGAAGATTTGGGGCTAAATGTTTTGAGAGTTATTGGTGCTGAAAGTTTAGTTTTTGTAAATTCAGGAGACTTAGTAACTTCATGTGTAGGGAATGATTTTCATAGTTGAAACAGAAAATGGTTAAGTGAATTCTCCAAGGTCACACAACTACTAAGTGTCTATGCTGGATTTGAACTCAAGTCGTCTTAACTACGGCTCCAGTGCCCTATCCCTTAATCCTGTAGTAATTCCTAGAAGAAATTGCTAGAATCATCACCCATATAAATATAAAAGACACTAAGATACTCGGACACTTACATTACACTTTACAAAATTTTCAGAATACTGAAATGTTTTCATTTGATCTTCATAGCAATTGGTGTGAAATGAGCAATGTGGTATTAATTGACTTATCCATGGTCACATAGCTAGTTTGCTGTTTCTCATGTCCAGACTTTCTTAGGATAGAGCTGTCAAACACAGATCATGAGTCAACACTCCCAGGTGTGAATCAGATTAAAAAGTAATTGAAAAATATTTAACAAAATAAATACAATAGAACATAGATATTAACATGTTAATATTACCTTGTTAATATGTGATTTTCTAAATCAGTATATAGCCTTCGGGGATCCTTACTTTGGTTTGGTGGTCCCTGTTTCTATTTCAGTTTGTTACCACTGCCTTAAGACATCAAATATTTCAACCAATGTTAACTATGGTAAAACCAGTTCAAAAAGGAAAAGGTGGTGGGGTTTTACATTATGTGTGTGGGGGGGGTTTGGGGGGGGGAAGTGTATATAATGAACAACAGCAGAGTATCTTCAACAAATCATAACTTGGTAAGGGTGGCTATCTGAACTTGTGGGGTTTTTTTGTGTGTGTGTGTCCAGCAAGTTGTAGTATGACTCTGAGCAAGTAATGCAAACTTAATGATTCCTAAAGTGTCTTTAAATCTTTTTTTTTTTTTTTGCTTATCACAAGTTGTTTAATTTTCAAATAGCCTCATCTAGTTTTAGGGTGCTTATATGTGTAGTAAACCTTTCGTAGTTTGACATTAGGCAGTGTTTTGAGTTAAGCAATAAATAGAGTTGTATGATTGATGCAAACATGATCAATCTAAAATTTACACAGGAAAATTTGCTACTTGCAATGTGGTACCTTCAGGAAATTGGTTGATCTGAAGTTTTCTGATCAGTCAAAAATATCTTGCATCTGTAGGTACCAATTTTATTGGTAATGAAAATAACCAATGCTGCTGGGCAGCTAGGTGGTACAGTGGATAGAGCACCAGGTCTGGAGTCAGGAAGACCTGAGTTCAAATGTGGCCTCAGACACTTACTAGCTGTGTGACCCTAGGCAAGACAATTAATCTTGTTTGTCTCAGTTTCCCCATCTGTAAAATGAGCTGAAGAAGGAAATGGCAAAGCATTCCAGTATCTTTGCCAAGAATACTCCAAATGGGGTCACAAAGGGTTGGACATGACTGAAATGACTGAACAACAACAAATGAAAATGAAGGAAAGGAGGAATTGCTATTGAAAATAGCCAACAAGCATAGACTCTGGACATAGTACTGTGAATTTTTCTTTATTCATCCTCACCTTGGTTTGTGAATGTAATTCTTAATATCTTTATTTAAAACTTTATTAAAGGCTTGTTAGAAAC